>NW_026889789.1:4557500-5157500 GCF_033153115.1 Saccostrea echinata
ACAAAGAAGAAGAGGAAAGTAGATAAGACAGTTGATTCTGAAGTCAGTGCAGAGGAAGCAGCCCTCAAGAAAAAAAAGAAAGGTGGGTTTTTTTTTCGTATATTACTGTGAAGTCCAAATTTTTCAAAAATCTATAAATCAGAATTTCATTATATATGGGTATATACAGCAAATACAATCTACCATTGAGTCAAATTCTGACTGACGTTTTTCATACTAATTGTTAGACCATTATTTACACACTGAATTGTCGACAGATTTTTCCGCTATTTCTCGATCATGACAAGGAGCACACAGTGGGTGTGACCAGTTGGCATGGGATGCTCACTCCTGCATGGCACCTGATCCCACCCCTGATGTTTAGATGTCCCTGTTTGCTCTGCTCCTATTTTGTAATGTTTAATGGACTTGTTCGTTATCTCCACATATTTCATCTATCTAACAGAAAATTTTTAAATTTCAGAAAAAAATGAGGAAAAGAAAAAGATAGAGTCTGCACGAAAGCAGACGGAGATGGTGACGGCGGAGGAGCTGTTTAAGTCTAGTTTGTTAACAGCATCGCATGATATACATGTAAGTTCTCATAACATAGATGTGTCAAGTTCTGTAACATCCTCCTCTGCAACTGCCTGCTCTACCACCTTGTCCAGTAGCCACCAAAACCCTCCAGAATATGAGCCCATTTCTCCTGTTAAGTCCTCTTCTCCTCAAACCCAGTCTTCTCAGACATGCTCTGTTGATTCTAATCCTTCACCAGTTAAGTCCTCTTCTCAAACTCAGTCTTCTCCAGCATGCTCTGTTGATTCTCTTCCTCATTTTAACAGAGGGTTAGGGTTTCCTCCCCACTTCCATCCTCTTTCATCATTCTTTTATCCTTTCTATCAAGCCAACCAAAATTCTCTCTCAGTCTTACCTAACAGTAGCATGATGAATGTGCCATCTCCCCCAAAACTTAATTCATCCACTTCATCCGAATGTCCCCCTTCTCATTCAGATAGTTCTACACATCTTTTGAATTTAACAACTGACACTCCATGCACAGTAGACAATGATGATTGTGACAGTAGCGCTAACATTAACCTAAATGCTGGTGACGTGTCAACCTTTCCAAGTACATCCTCACAGTCAAGCTCATTTCTATCTGCCCTCTCAGACAATGGTTGTGGGGATTGTGTACTGAAAGAGACTGAGTTGAATAGTTGTAGAGAGTTTCAAAGACAACAAGAAAGGGATATTTCTTACTGGAAATCAGAAGCTCTTAAATTGAGGGCAGAATTAGGTTACTGTTTTAAAAAATATCTGCTTTCTATGTGAATACATTTTGAGTATCTGTCTGTATGTTTTAATTTACATTGAAAAAAAATATATATTGCGGTAACATTTTGGTAAATGGTTATGTCATAAATATCAGATTGGATTTATTCATAATTGGTTTTTAAATTTTGAAAGTACATGCAAAAAAAGATATATTGATTTTATTAACTATATATACTGTACATCCCCACCTCTCTCTCTCTAATAATATACTGGATTTTTTTTTTATCAGACACATTAAAGGAAAACAATTCTGACAAAGCAACATCGTCCACCAGTCAGGATAACCACTACCTTCCCAAGAGGGGGATCTGTGTAGATAAATGTTGTTATGTAAGTAATATGAGTTACCACTTTCAACTTAAATCATCAACAATGCATCCAAATTTTCTTAATTTCCCTTAAATTTTTTAAAAAAAAAATTGTAGATAAGTAATATCTAAGTCTGATTAATCATTTTTATCAATAATTTAGATTGTTGCTGAGAACCCAGAAAACTTCACAGTCCCACGGGGCTATGTCAAATTTGTGGAGGGCCACGACATCTACATTGATGCAAAGTGGATGGCCAACATCAAGAGTCTTTTTAGGGGGAAGACAAAACCTCACTGTTTGAAATTAGTAATGAATGGCTTTTATGAACCGAAAGAGTTGCAGAAAAAAACTGCAATGATTTTGTTGCAGACACCTCTTGGACAGGCTTTGAAAGGTGAGATCAGAATAAAATATGTTTTTAAACTATTTCCACTAATTTTATTCATTATATCTTTTTAATATGAATTTTATTTATATAAATTTAATTTATTTTTTTTATTTCTTTCCTTACAGCATTTGCAATCACAGCATTGGGAATGGACAACACAGACATTGTGAAAGCCATAAACACAAAGATTGGAACCATGTGCCGTGCTGTGAAAGAAAACAGACTATCTAAGTAGATGTCCTGTGCATTTATTCATTTAGTTGAAAAATCAACATTGTGTAGTTTTTCTCTTAATGGCATTGAAAACCATTGGATCTTAATTTGCTAACATTGGATTAAGTGCTGTGATTTCAAATGAAATTCATGCTTTTTCATCCAATTGTAAGTAAAATGCATGTTTTCATATCATATATTTATGTATATATCAAATGGGCTTTTCATTGTAAGTGGACTTGAATACCAACAATCCTGAACTGATTCAGTGCATAATATCTGATTGTAACTCGTGTATACTTGTTTTTATATAATTTTTAGAAAGCTTATTTTGTGGAAACATTTATCTGTGGCAAATTCTTTTAAATTGATGTACCTGGTATTTTTTATGCATATTAAAGCAAGTATTAATTGATTTATTTGTTATTGATACTGTTACATTAGTCATAGTTCATACTCGCACTGTGTAGTTTTTTTTGAAACCTGCAAGGCAAAACACTTCACAAAAGAAATGCAGTAACTAGTACATGTATTATCCTCTTAGTCACTAGCTGATTGTAAATTCTGACACTTGCATGTAGAAAGTGTTGTGGTGTACAATTTTACTAGACCATTGATAACTTGAGTCAAATTGCAGTTGATTAATGTTCACATTTGGTTACAAAATGTCATATACCTTGAAGAAGAGGCCCCAGTGACTACAAAAGTAATCCTTAAGGAATAACCATTGCTTTAAAAATTTAAATTGTCATTTGATTTTCTATTTTTATAAAGATCATGTGAGTGCAAGTGATCCCTCATTTAATTGGACAATCCATGTTAGATGCAAGTCCATGATTAATGTGTTCATAATTAAATGCATTAAATTTATTTATAGCCATTGGGAGTTTGGGAGAGTATTAAATATTTGAAAGTTGCCAGAGGTTAACCGCAAACTATATAAGGCTATCTGATAAGGTTTGCCGGAGGTTCGCTGCAAACTGTACATGGCTATCAGAAGTTTGCCAAAGGTTAGCCGCAAAACTTCACCACAGGTTCACCATAAACCATATTTGGCTATCTCAAGTTTGCGGCAAGTCTACTGCAAACTTCATTTGCATGGTAAAAAGTCGCCGTAAGGTTGCTGCAAACAATCTGCAGTAACCTTGCCGCTAAGTTTGCGGCAGATTTGCCGCAGTACTTCGCCAGAAGCCTTATTTTTTGGTAAGGGAGGTGATTCATAACAATGTAGTTACTCATTTATAGCTAGAACATTTTTTTCTAATATCAGATATTTGACATAAAAATGAAGATATTATTTTAAGAACCCTTTTACACCTGGTTTTCATCAATGATTTTAACAAATTGTCATTATTATGGATTGTTTGGTTGAAATTAGGGAAAGTAGATAATTTTGTTTTGAATATTTTTCTCTGTGCTTCATATTTCGGACAGAGCAAAATGAAATGTTTTTCATCCTCAATATCAAGGTTTTGACAAACTTTACACAACCTATCATTTTTATTAATTTCAACATATCTACCTTTTTCAATTTCTAAATTATGTGCACTTAACCTAATTTTTGCTAAAAATGATCTATCATGCAGTGTATAATGTTGTGAGTTCACTCATGCCCCCAATTCAGAAAAAAGTACCCAGTTCACTCATATATATATATATAAATATATATATATCTTATCTAATACCGGTATTTAGCTGAGCCACAATCACTTTTACTGAATTTCTGAGGTAATGTTAGTTAAATGGTGTCAAATACTAGAGACAAACCTGGGCAGATCGTTTTTGCTAGGCTAGAGTTGTCATGCGTTTGTGATTCGAATGATGGGTTTAATCTTTGCACAGTAATTTTCAGTCAGACGCAGCTCACCATCGCCTTTCTTGAGTCAACGAAGCCTTGCTGTGCCGCTGAATAGATTTGGTTGACGAAAATCCTCGTTTTCTCCGCATTTCATTCTTTTCGAAACATCCGCTTTGTTTACATTACCGAAAAGTAAGATAAGTCGTAAAACTACCTCGACTTGTTGTTAGTTTGAATCCAATGAAATTTTAGTCACATTTTATATGATTTTATATCAAGTATATCTTTAAAATAAGTTGCATTGTAAATTTTATTTCCAACTCTACTAAAGAGATGAACGACATACGATTCATTTACGTCATTCGGAGTTGCGCGGTGGATTCAAAATCGTCACTACCATACGTCCTTAAGGAAAAAAATAATAATTTTTCGTACCGAGATCGAAGATTGGGGGAGGGAGGTGTTGTTATTATCCTGTCTTTATATCTTTCATTATGTGTTTATGTCATAACCTTTACCTTCCTAAATATATAATAACTTCTGAATCACAGAACTTAAGGACTTGTGGAGTGAAATATGTTCAACATTATACACCGATGGATAACAATACCTGTAAAGAGGGTAGATCCATTGCACTGCGACAAATGATTTACGAGACATCTATGTGATATTTACCCAATCACGAGGGTCTTTCACAAAATACGTAGACAAAAACGCCTTTCATGATATTATTTTTACAAAATTTATAATTAACATATTTTTTAAGTACAAAAACATTTTTTTGTCGTTGTGTGAAGTTTCGTTCGGTTGAACTCATGCTACTTAATTTTAAATTCAACGTGTTTTGTCACCACGGAGAACTCTCAAGTACACTGTAACGTCAAAAGTTACTTTATTACACTTCCTCGTCATTTCTCGCAAGGTTTGTAGCGCCTTGTTAACTTAGTAAAAGGTCTCAATAAAATCTTGATACATAGTTTGCTAAAAATTGTTCGGGTAGCATTAGTTAGGTTGTCAATCTGGAGACTTCACGTGTTGTTAATGTATAGGGTAGATAATTTTCGTTATTTTGTTTTAAATCATTATTTATTTCGCTACTATGGAACGTCTTTGTTATTATTTAATCAGAGACACAATAAATAAAACATTTATGTCTTTGGTTCAATGTGTGATATTTGCACGCCTTCGGACGTTATAGGATTTGATCACGTGACCAACTTCATTTGCAAATGAAACTCAAAACAGGATATTTTATTTTTTTCTAAATGCAATGTTGTACGTGAGTGATTGACGTTAGCATATATTTAATATAAAGCTTGTAAGGCGATAGGTTTATGTTAGGTATAAGGGTGACTGTCCAACCCACATATAGGCCTACAGTAGGCCAATCAACTTTGATAGAACTTTTTTTTTATCGTTTGTGAAAACCCCTTCTACTAATTGTCTTCCATTAGAAATGACCACTTTCGGGACTTTTGTGTTTATAAAACACATCTTGCTAATTTATTTGAACGCCTGTCCCCGTTTTCTTTTTTCCAGTCGCTTCCACGGGCACTTGATTCGCCTGCTTTTCATTGCGAGGGGGCAGGGGTAGGGGTAGCAAATATACCCAGCCAGTGACTATGGCCGAGTCCTGATGCTGGGTCACAAAGAAAAATCAGTCTATAAAACATTATACTGAGTCTTCTTTGATTGTAGGAAACCTATACATCCATCTGTTGACAGCCGGGGGGATACACCGTCCTTAGAATTGAATTCCAGGATATCTCTTCAAACACTGCGTAGGCAGAGTATATTAATTTTAATGTTAGATCGACTTCAACTAATTATCTTATGACGGTTTGCAGTTATACTGGAGATGCAGGTAAACAGATAAATAATTAAACTATATGGATAAAAAAAATTAAATAAATAAATAAAGTGAATAAAAAATAGCTAATTTTCAACATTGTTTAAATTGATATAGAAATATATCTTCATTGTACATGGACATCAATTCCAGTTTATCAAAAATTATTTCCCTCTTCATTCTAAACTACGAATTACGTTTAGTAATATTGAGTTTCCCCATTGATTTATCAATGTCCGCCTTATAATATTTTTTTCTTAAATATACATAGATTTTAATTTAATAGGTGATAGTACTGCTTTCCACAATAATGTCCCGTTCTCTGCAAAGGATGTCGACCATTATACAAATTAATTCCGGAATCTGCGCAGTGGACTATAAAACAGCTTGGTGGAATCTGAGTTGTCTACGAACCAAATTGACAGCAACGCACGCCTCATCCGGAAGTAATGTTATGGGCTGGTATGGTTCTGATATGTACAAGCCTTTGAACGTGGTGAAAATGCTTCTCCGTAATGAACACCCCATCCTAAAACAGGTAGACTGTCTTCTCGAATCAGAAGAAATGAAATAATTTACAACCAAGGACGGTTCCATATTAAAGATCTTATTCCGAATATTCTTTGTTCGGTTGGCTTTAAATATTCTATTAAAACTGTTTACTCTCTTCTTTTTTTTTACTATTTTAAATCATTTATCAATAATGACCGATGGACGTAATTTTTCAAATTGTGTTTATCTGCAACATTTTACTTTTAAAAACATTTTTGTCTTCATTACATGATTAAATCGAAAAGTGGTTCAAAAAATAAGAAAGAATAAAAAAGTTAACAAAAAGTAGTAAAAAAAAATAATCATAGCTAAGCAAAATTGATATTTTAAAAAGTGTTTCGAGAACACATAATGAAAATCAGGCCTGCAAGTATACAGTAGGTTTCCTACCTGTCTAATACTTTCAGAATTTTAGTTTTGACTCGTAATGATTTGTTATCATTTGGTTGGAAAATAATGTCCATTTACTCATAAATGCCAAGTAGTCATCGGTAAGGTTTTATCACAGGTCATATAGAATACTAATTGAAATCCGGTCTGAGCTTATAATTCCGGAAATTGCGCAGAGGATTATAATACAGCCTGGTGGAGTCTGGGTTGTCTAAGAAACAAATTGACAGCCACGTAAGACTCGTACGGAAATAATACTATGGGCTGGTTTAGGTGGGATATGTACAACCCTTTAAAGGTAGTGAAAATGCTTCTTCGTAAACCTTGATCAACCCATCCTAAAACAGGGAGACTGTCTTCTCAAATAAAAAGAATGAAATATTTTACAACGAAGGACGGTTCCAGATTCTAATTCCGAATATTCTTTGTTTGGTTGTCTTTAAATATTCTATTAGAGCTCTTTACTCTCCTTTTTTCTACTTTAAACATTTATCAATTATGACAGATGAACGTAATTTTTCGACATGTGTTTATTTGCAATATTTTACTTAAAAATAATGCCTTCAATAAATAAATAGTTCGGAAAGTGATTTAAAAAAAAAAAGAAAAAAAGTTAAACAGAAAGTAGTAAAAAAAATAATCATAGCTAAGCAAAATTAATAATAAAAAAAAAGTGTTTCAAGAACACATAATCAATATCAAGCCTGTAAGTATACAGTAGGTTTCCTACATCTCCATTACTTTCAGAATTTTAGTTCTGACTGGTAATGATTTGTTATCATTTGGTATGAAAATAATGCCAACTTATACATGAATGTCAAGAAGTCATCGGTAAGGTTTTGTCACAGGTCATATAGAATACTAGTTGAAATGCAGTCTGAGCTAGTATATGTATATATAGCGCTTTAGACTAATTCCCACCCCCTCTCTTTCATACAGTACTGTTTGCTTATCAAGGAATTTCTGGTAAGGTTCGCTAGTTAACACAGTCAAAAGAGGTTGTATAAACCTATGTGAAGGCGGAGACGCACAAACCTCAGATACCGTATATCGAGCATAGATGAGTAAAGGCATAATAACACAAACTCTGAAAATCACCTATATTTCTTCAGGGAAAAATTAAAGTGCGTCGGATAAACCAAAACTCTTTCCAATTGCTTTGAAAGTGAATGGTAAGCCTTAATCTCCTGGTCCTCCTTTTTGTCAAGCTCAAGTTCTTGTTACTTGAATTAACCTGACACAGACTAAAGATTACTCATGCCGAAAACCTTCTTACAGTATGCCATGACTTTGTAGGTAGAGTGAACTGTTACATCATTAGTCCATACCACACCTTAAGAAATGTCTTAGATTAAATTTGGGTGAGATTTTTTTTTCGTTAAGCAGCTGTGACTAATCTTAGGAACTTCCTAAGTTAAAACTAAGGCATATCTAAAGTTTTGTCTTACAACATTTGTGAAACGGACACAGTACGCTGGATAATTGTAAATATTTGCTGAGTATAATGCACTAAAGAGCATAACAAATTGAGTACGTAATAATGTAACGAAGTACACCATGCTGGACTATGGAAGTCTGAGAGACAATCACGTGCAAAAAGGAAAGATTAACAAAGATGTAATTCCGGATAATAAATGAAAAAAAGGAAAATTGTGATAATACAAATATGTTCATTATCTGTTAAAAATATAGAATGTTGTAGCATAAACGGTGACTTGTTGTAAATGAATGCTATAAATAGATGTTGTATCTCCTTAAGCAACATAAAAGTAGAGCAATGAGTGAAGCAAGAAACCAAATTGTATGATTTATTATTTTTCAACCCGTGATGTAAAGTTGATAAAAAACACAGTAATCTACCTGACCAGCATAGCTTCCATTGGGAGCACTTTAAAGGTGCATTTATACAGTTGATAAACACAGTGGCTTCAGTTATTTAAACCAAATACAAAGAAAAGCACCATTAGTCAGTGGAACTTATCAATGGTTTCTTCAAGAAGCAGATCATTTTTTTCCTGGATAAAACGAGAAGACACTTGGAAATGGTATATTTTATTCGTTTAAATAGAGTAATTAAAACATTGAAAATTCTGTACTGGAAAAATAATAATTTACGTCATTGGTGACTTCCTATCATACTATTTTTTTTTTTAAGAACTCCTTGGTTTGAATTCATAATTTAATGTCAATGTGTTTATTTTGTTGTGTATTGCTATTTTGAGGATTTTTTTTTTCATATTTTCTAGTTCAAACATCGCTGGTCAAGAATTATGCGTCTTTAGCCGGAAATATTTCTTATCATTATGTCCAACTTTATCTTTCAGCAGAAGAATATTGAAGTTATTAAAAATTCAAGAATAAAAAAATCCGCACAAAAACAAGATCCCCAGTTATTTAACTCAAATTAAAGTCGAAAGCTTAATGTCCACTTGACAATATTTAGTTTAATAAAATAATTATTTGAGGGTCAGTATCACTTTGATTTATCAGAAATAAGTTAAAGTACCCTATCACTATGTATCTATAATTGTAATGGTTACACTGAGTGAAACACTTAGGGTCTTATTTAAAAAGATGTTTATTATTTTTCAGAAGCCTACCGTCTGTTGCGCTAACTATAACAAGGACAAAAACAGGAATTGTAAATGTATGATTTTAAGTGCACCCATTTTCAAGCATGCTATGGAGATGTGGCGAGTGGCATGTGACTTTATAATATGTATTTTAGACACTTAGAGAGTTTTTTTCAGGTGATTTCATAATTTTGTAACGTAATTTTGTGAACTTGAAAATTTCAAATTTGTTTTTGTATCATTTTTAACCGTACTAAGTGCATTAATATTTTGGTATGGAACCTTGTATGAATGGTTACGTGGGGAGCAGATTATATTTCTTATCACTTTAACTTTTTACGTGTGTTTTGTACGTATCGTGTACATGATAACCTCTCTTGCTTACATTATCAATCATTTACATTGATTTTCTTCATTAGAAAACTACAAATTCCTTAACGAAACAAATAACAAAAATGTATCTGTTTTGGTTATAGTATGTACGCCAGGATACCTTGGGAAAAGTGTGATAGAAGTTATTAATGTGGAACATTTGGTCAAGATTGGGAGAAGAGTGCACTTGTTTCCCCGATGATTGTGGCCATGTTACAGGGTATTTTGGAATGAGTCAACTTAAATTGTACATGTGACCACACAGGCAGTTAGAGGCACTGTATACATACGAAAGTTAAGTAAGCCAGTGCAGATGCTGTTTAAATGAGAAAGTGTTACGAATTAAAAATTTATTTCATGTAATTCATTCTTTAATAACAGGTCATCAAGAACTTAATCTAACAATAACACACCAACAATATTAACAGGAACATCAAAAACTGGATAACCTAGCTGATTTTGTGAGAAGGAGTGACAAAATATCAACATCACTAACAGAAAAACCTCATTTACCAGTAAAAAGCAGCACAGTTTTGCACTCATCAGAGATACAAACAACTTCATGTTCATCTGTTATAACTATTGCAGAACAGTTTAACAGTAATTATTTAATATTCGGTATGGGTTTGTTGTTAGCTATTCTATTTATAGTTATCATCATGCAACTAATTTTGAGATCAAAATCTGCACAAAGAACGAGAAAAATTTGGAGAAAATAATCAAATAAACGTATCTAGTGACTCCGCAATTAAACCACACGATAAAAACAATATAGCATGTTAGATCCGGATAAAGACAAAGGTCATAAAGGTCATGTTCATCAGTATGTTGAGTCGGAGTATCAGGAAATTGATAAATGTTTAGAAATGGTGGATGTTCCGTCTCGGCCAAAGAGAGGTTCACAGTCAAAACTGGAGATGTCAGGTGAACGTAGTTGTTTTTAATTTTTTTTTTTTTTTTTTTTTTTTTTTTTTTTTTTTTTTATTTTATTTTGCAACAGAAAATATAGGGGACAACATTGGTAGACAACGGCATTCAAACATAAAAGTTTTGGATTCAGACAAAAGCATAGTGGATGATTACAAAGGATATAATAAAACCATTGGTAAAATCGTCATATTCATTTGATGATGTCATCGTTGAATGTTCTACGCAATACAATTAAGGTGCCAAATGGAAATATAGGTGATTTTTTTTACATAGAAAATACATTCTTTACAAGGATTGGCGATTCTTTTTAGGACTTTACTATTATCGGACAGATGTAATGTGGTTGAAAACTACATGTTGAGGACGATTACATTTCGTATTTATACTTGTCACGTAATATGGCGGTCAGGCGATATTAGCACATATACCTGCAGTATTGAGATCATCTATAAATTCCAATATTGCAAGGGCATAACCAATTTAAAAAATCTAAGTTTAATTTATAATTATTTTCAACACTCTTTGTAGTTTTTGAAAATTGCTGCGAACCTATATAGATTCTACTATCTTATTGCTAAAATTACATTTGTTAGACCGTATGTTCAATATTTTGCTGGTCAAGTACATTAAATGTAGATATAATTACATAATTATTCATTTAAATAAATATACTTCATTTGCAAGATTTCATCATGTTAGCAGCACTTTTCAAATGTCTTCATACCTCTTGAGTTTATGTGTAAAAGCTTATCATAATGCATTGAGGGTACATACATGCCCTTGCAAGATTTCGATTTATTATGACCCTTTCATTACCCATCAATGAATCTAAATACAAATATATGGCAGTATCGTTTGTCTAGGGAATGTACGGGAAGTATATGAACCAAATCATAAAATAGACATCGCATCCATGTTAATAGCCTCTTATATATCTGCAAATAATATTTTATTTAATTACAAAATACATTGTACAAAAAATAAGCTGATCCGCCTCTCACTGCATACAGTCTGTGTCAAATTTTACGATATGACGTCACGTTGAGAAGTGCATTGCGATCAGTGAATTGTTTACATATTGCCGTGTGAGATTTAACCATAAAAAAAAAAATACATGCCATAGTAAGTATTGATGTAGTTTAAAGATATCCAACCGTTTAAAATAGCAAATAAGTTCATTTTGTGGTAATTTGAAGAACGTATATTTTAATGTGATGCCATAGTAATCATTTCCCGTATAAATTAGATCCCGCCTCCTTATTGCACCCTTAACTGTATATGCTTCGAAGCGTACAGTTACACCAAAACATAGCTAAGGTAAATGGCAATACATATCTTGATGTTCTCTTTGATTAAAACATCCAATTACTATATAAATTTCAAAGTATTAGAACATTAAAGGGCAATTTTCGTCTAAGTATACTTTATGCCAAGATCAAATGAAAATCGCTCAACGGTTCTGCAGAAGAAGTATCAAAAATGTTAAAAAGTTTACAGATGGGCAAATAAACAGGCAGTCAGATTGAGGACGACAAGTGTTCAGATAAATTAACTGAAAACATTTTTGTTCAGTTCAACAAAGTTGAAACTCTATATTTTATTTACTGTGTCAGAAATTTAAGAAGAAAATATATTTTCAGCTGCTATGAAGGAAGCACTACTTGACAAACGATAATGTTGAAGATATTTATGACACTAACAGCACAACATAAATACACAGATAACCCGGATATTTAAATCATAACATTGATTATAAAGGAACTATGAATTCCGTCTTTGTTTCATGAAGAACATCAAAAAATATTCTTTATTAATGGATCCAGGATAATCTTGGAGGTAAAATTATATGAAGCATAATTAAAACTGAATTAATATTTATTTACATATTACCTTTGAATAATGAAGTGTTAAATCTACTTTCGTTTTAAAAATTGTAATGTTGTGCAAAGGCGTTTGATTTAATTGGAGTCTTCTATATAGAAATCGTTTGAACGAATCATTCATAGTTTTCATGACGATTTGGTCGGCTGCACACACACACACACACACACACACACACACACAAAACGAATGTTTTCAAAAAAATATCACTAGATACTTCTTGTCAGGACAACAGGAATGTCCTCCGCCCTTATCAGGTTGGCCAGTCTCCCAATGGGTTATGATAGCCCGAACAAGCAGTAAGTATATATTTAATAGTGTCTTTTTTTATGTCAACACAAGAAAAACTTGATTCTGTAAGGTTCCCATTACAGGGGTAAAGAAAAATATATGAAACATGTCGTCTCCTTGAAAATTTACATGGATATTATAAGCGTAGGCTAATTTTAATAAAATAAACCATGTAAGATGCATAATGAACTTCACATGCATTTTCAAAACCGGCCTTAAATTTAATGTCTATTTTAGAAAATTGGTTCTAAATTTCTTCAACGAACAATCGTGGTATATATTAGGAAACAATGAGTTCTCGTAATATCAAATCATCCATGTAGAAAATGTTTATAACCTTTGCTGCACTTCAATTTTGAAGTGAATATATTTTGGCAGTATTAGAGTATTAAATGATATAGGTCTTAAAGAGAGCAACTAATATGTATTAATAAATAGCATATTTTGCACAATTTCGCCCATTTAAAATATATAATGCATTTTTTTTAATTCTGTAAATAATTTATAATTCCATATCGCAGCATCCAAATCACATATTAAATGAATATTTTTTTTCTTATAGAGAAAAAAAGAAAACCAATAATGATAATAATAATAATAATAATTAAACAAAAGAAACAATTTATTTTCAAATCATTATTTTTTTTACAGAAATATTGAACAATATATCCTCACCAAAGATGTACATGTACCTCTCCAATAAAAAATTATTGACAAAAAATGTATGTTCAAGGCTGCGCACTTTGTTTAACATAGGGGAACAGATTCAAGAGAAAAAAAAAACCCACACATTTATAATATTTGATTGGATTGCAAAAATAGAACCAACTTTGTCGTTATTTACATCCTATGAGTGCATTTGCAATTGAGACAAATATAGTGAAAATAAATCCAGTATAAATTGTTTCAAATGTTTATCATTTTTGTTTTTGGTTATGCATCCTTTTTCTTTACATACTTGACTATCACACAAGTGCTTGCAAATAAAGAAATCAAGTCTATCTTGTGGTGATTTGGCCGTTAGGGAAGGTACTTAGATTTTTTTTTCCATGTGGATTCCTTCTTGTTCTTTGCTTATGAGTAGAGATGAGTTCTTAACGTGATATAACATAACATCAGACTGGTTCACACCAGAAATCGACACTTTGGATACTATAGACAACTATTTTTCAGCAAGACAACCTGGCTTAAAAGCTTATCATTTTTTTTAGCTTACACATTAGGTTTATAGATCTAGACATGGATTCTCTTCAAGATGTATTTAGAATATCTAAGTAGGAACTTCATCGTCACCTTCTGTATCATATTCAGCATCACTACTCACCTTTCTTATAAGGTGAAACTAAAGAGAGTTCAACACCTTTTATCACCTTCAACAAGATTTTAGTCTATATATTCGATTTGGCTAGGTACTACACCTTCTGTATATAGGTCATCTTTGTTACCTTTCATTGAAAAGTCAGCATCTTCTTATATATATAAGCGTACCTTCTTATATTACATGTATGTAACTGCACGTTTAATCATATTTTAGACTATCCTGAGATGGAAGACAGTGCCTATATCTAGCCAATTACGAGAGGAAGAACCTTAAACTTTGTGTGTTATATATCTATTGTTTTTATGAATTATTTACTATAATTTTATTTTGGAAATGTTCGTTTTCAACTAGGTCAATAAGACTTACAATCTTTGAGGCAGACCAAACTTATTATCAACAACAAAATAGATTTAGGGTCATTTTAATCTCGGTGAAAAATAAACTTTTTAATGACACTGAAATCCGCCTGATCAACATACATTATACTCCAATATTAAAAACATGTTACTTTTCCTGAAGATGTTAATTTCCCTTAGCTCTTATGAGCAAGTAGTAAAATCTCCCAAATAATCAAATACGTTGTCAGACAGTCTCGGCATGAATCTGACTTTCTTGAAATTACTTTAAATTATACATAATGTATATTTCCTTTAACTAGTCATTTTTTAAGGAATCAAAATCTCAGAAATAGAAGCATTACCTTCGTTGAATTACTTTGGAGTATTTATACAGTAAAATGACTATTAGACGTTAAATTGTAAAAAAAAAAAAAAAAAAAAATAACTTGTAAACCGTTTAAAAAGAGATTTTACAGGCATTTCTTCTTTTATAATAAAAAGGTTTTAAATTCTTTTGTAGGACTCGTTCTTCTTGGGAAGTACGGCATAATTTTTTTCGTATTTGTTTTAGAAAACCAAAGTTTAGAAAGAGGTTTTGATAAATATATATATATATATATATATATATATATATATATATATATATATATATATATATATAAATGCAAAAAATGGTTTAAATGAAATTGTTAGACCCTGCACTGTATGGAAATTCTGTCCTCATTAGGTGTGTTTACATTTAACGACTAAGTTTGAATATGTCATTTTTATCCCAACACGTCCACATGTTTCCGATAATATGTTGGCTAAAGTGCAATATGGGGTGCTACAAAAATAGACGCAACCAGTGCAAAATCAAAGAATACATTTCGGACACTTAGCTGGTTCCATATAAAACCAAGATAAAATTTTGTTTATCTTATTTTGTCTTTGAGACCTATCCACGATATTTTCAAAAAAAAAATACATTTTTGTAGACATGCTATTCAATAAACAATCTTGACTTTTGGGAGATATTAAAAATTCTGCGTGTGTATACAATTGTTATCTTTAGGTATCAAAATACCCACCAAAAATCGCTCCTGTATCCTTCTGTCTTGTCAATAATATCACATCTGACCTGTAAAAATAGACATTATTTGTTCATTGTTATTTCACCGAGAATTAAAAAGAATCTGCTAAATGAAATAAATATAGCAAATCATTGAAACCATTTCAAATTAGTTCGCTAATTTCCTCTACTGCTTTCAATTGATTTCATATATTATACTAGTGATTAATTTTAATTCTTGTAGACGAAATATGGATGTGAAGTTCAGATCTGTGACGGCTTGTCCTAAGGATGCTTACTCTTGGCTTAGCAATGGTAATAAGTTATACTGCCCAAATGATACACTAGGAAGGAACCTCTACCAGTGTGTACCTAATGATGACAGATCTTCACTTGTGGAATTCTGTCTTCAGGGTAGTATTGGAAAATATGCAGCAAGTGAGTCAGAATTCTTTGTTGAAAAATATCCTGATGAAATTATATGTTCAATTTGATAACTTTTATACTATACCTTAACAAGTCGGTACAAATGAACCTTGGAAGAAATAATACATGTTTATATTTGAATTTATGCGTTTAGCCTATCCTCTAAACACTTAATGCTCTCTAACTGATGTTTACTAAGAGCTCAGTGTACATGTACCTCTTATCAACAGTCAGGGCCTTCTAACCTCTGACATAATTATCTGAGATAATGCAATCGACAAGTTTATCTTTCAAATTTTTTTTTCAGGATAATGCTTTAAAGCAGAAGCAAATTGATTTTGTAAAAGAAAAAAGATTTTCAGCGTTTGTCTTTATGGTGTATTCGGCTAGCATAGCCATTAGGTCCTTATAGTATTTTTTTTTTCCGTTCCACAGGTTTTGGAGCTTAGATAATAATTTTTGCACTAATTTGTCAAGTAAAACACAGCCAAAAAATCCTCAAAATTTAACCATCTAAGTTCATGTTTATGGAATTCATGCAGACTAATTCAAAAATGAAATAAAATCAAATTAAAAAAAAACAAAAAAAAAAACAAGCAGTCAAAGTCTTTAGCCGATCCCGATCATAGGAGGATATAGGATTTTGTAAAATGGGGAGTGAGTCACCACATGACTGTTTATATTTACTATCGGTATCTCTGTCTACCAAGTAAATGCACTACATTTACATATAAAATGGGACAATCACCCTTTTCTGTAATTCTGAAAGACCTGTATTGTATAAATTATGCTTCTACAACCGAAATCAAATGAATATTTGTTTATTTGGGATTCAACATTTAATTCGTTAAGTTCGACTGCATTATTAACAGTATTATGAAATCGATTGACCATTAACGGGCATTGATCTTTTTTTTTTGGGGGGGGGGGTGCTTCCGTGTTAAAAGGTTCAATGAATTTGTAAAAATATTGAAAATGCACGTTAAACATCAAATAATTGGCATTTTTGTGTAGTAGTACTTTTAGTTTTATTTTTTAGAATAACACACAAACAGAAATAATTACCTAACTCTGTCTTCTTTCTGAACTCGATCTACAGTACTTCAAAATCAGATTTTCAAAGAATTGCTGTGGAAGTCTTAATTAAGGGTGGTATTAACTCATTTTTAGTATTTAATGCTCTTGTTTTTCATTTTTAGATATATGCCCTTATGCAGTATCTTCAGGCCACCTAGACGCTATCAACTGCTCAACTTTTCTCAAAGGCTGTCCAAAGGAATCGTACAATACCAATGAAGTATACAAATGTAAGACCTTCCCTTTTTATGGATGGAATAGAAAGATAAATGATGAAGGGCTGTACAAATAAAACCTGTATTACACAACTCGAATGCATTATTGTTTCAGATCCAGCCTGCTTGGAAATAAATCCACAGAAACGTTGCTATTTAGCAAATGTAAACTGTCCAAACGAAACGTAGGTGAATTTATGCACTCTGTTGTTTTATGTCGTATGTTTAAATCAAATTCTTACGCCAGGATTATAATTATGTCTACTTTGAAATTTATTTTTAGGCATCAGGACGTTCAGTCAGGGATTGAAACCGCACATATAATTGCTGGAGTAGTCATCGCGGTGATCGTATTTGTGTTTATTGCAATACTTTTCTATCTTTTCTACTTGAAAGGGATCACTTTTCCTTGGAGCAAAATAACATGTAGGTTAACTAATGAATACATATATACATGTATGTATTTGTATATATATTTATTACATTTACAACACTTATCTCCCGATTTCTCTTCTTCCCTTCGGGAAGAGTGTTGGAAGAAATGAACACTTCCCGACCTGTAATAGGTGAAAATAAATCATCCTGGCGAAGACTAAAACTGCCAAAGCTTCTTCAGATAAGTTGCTTAATACTTTATATAGTCTTGAATACAAAAACTGTTTCACATGTTTTGGTGTTTCTATCTATTGACTGGCGATATAAACTGACACTCGGTGTTTTTTTCATTGACTAACAGAACAACACTACCCTGGGGTTAATTGTTTCTTTTAGTAAATAATGTAGCTGACAAAATAGCGTATGCCTAAAAAGTACTGCTAGAATCATACTGTTCGGTCGAGAAAATAACTATTGTACACATTAACACGAAACATTACCCGATGTTTTGGATTATATATACATATAACCTAAGGTTTTTGTTCCAACCATGTTTACCTCACGATTCTAGCAGCACTTTTCAAGTATTATAGAACGACAGTGTTCGATCTGTACAAATATCATATTCTGAAGTTTCCGAATAATTGTTGTTCTTTTGCATTATTTTTTTCACGAATGACAGATGAAAGGCCGACTGGGAAACGTAAATAGCTGACTGTCTTCCATAAAAAATGATAGTATCGATGAAAATAAATCTGCATAACTGTTTAACAAACTTAGAGCCATATGAATAACACATAACATTCACGGTATTTGCTTCTAAACTCCCCTTTTATTTATCTTTCTCTTAGCCAAATTCTCGATATACAACATGATCAGTTCTCAAATTCTCAAAGAGTAAGTAGTGGGATAAATATCCCAAAAGATACTGTGGATTCACTTTACACACCTCAGAGAGAATGGGCTTGTTGATCTTTGTAAAGTCATTATATATATATATATATATATATATATATATATATATATATATATATATATATATATATATATATATATATATATATATATATATATATAAGTTAAAACTATTTCTCATATGGCGGATTGTGTTCTACATTTGCATCCAGAACTTCTCATTGCTATTTCTCTGAGCATCTGTCAATCCCTGGTTATGATCAATAACCACTACTATCATGTGCTCCCATTTTTGACCTTCCAGATTAAAATGTTCCCGAACTTGACTATTTTGTTCACAATGGTTTTATGGTAATTACTGACTCTTCAAGGGAGATCTCTCTCTTCCTCGTCATACTGTTTTGAACGATTTTGCAAATGATGAATTATATTTAATGGTCTGTTTAACAAGATTAAATTCCTAATATTCTGTTACTTGGCAATACGATATCAATATCAGTTACAAAAATCGTTACGTCAAAGACGTTTGATTCTTGACCAGATAAATATATAGTGTTTTGCACATATTCTGAAATAATGCAGGTTTAATACATATAGAAAAATGTAAAGACAGGTTTTGGGTGATTACACTCCTAGCTAAATGATGCTTTAAAATTGCATGTATAAATTTGTAACAGGAAAAATATATATAGCCACAGCCAATACCACAATACCCCCTCCTTAAATGGTCGTTTTCATCTGATGTCTTGTCTGACAGGTCTTTTATCTGTCACTTCCGGGGCATGGCATAGCTACAAATATAATAGAAAAGAGTGCGTTCTCATAATTGAGATCTTCAGGACTGTGCCCATTGTCTTTTCCACTTAACATTATCTCATACATTATACATTTATATATACATGATAGTTTGGATATGGGATTTAACGATTCATAAAATGTGGTTTGTCTTTTTGATTAATCTTTCTAGTTCCCGAACACGTCAAAAATCGTTTATATAATGGAAAATCCCTTAATAAGAACATTTCAAAAAGTTGTCCTCCCCTCTATTAGGAGCTATAAAATTTAAAAGTTACTATTTCATTGAAAAAAAATCACAGAATGAAGATTGAAATTGATTGTTTTTTTTTAATTTTTTAAAGCAATAAACTGTGTATAATTGAAGTTAGTTGGAGAACTAATAGCAATACAAAGAATTTTTTTAAACAAAGGATTGGATATATATACATTTTTTTTTATCCTTAAATATACTTGTTGAAAAATTTTCAATTACAAAATTCATAACTGATGACTTTTCATATTTCCTAAAATATATGTTTGATACATTAACTAATAATTTACATATTTCAGATAAGAAAGTGGCAAGGAAGAACGATACGGAGGAACGGATGTCGAAACAGGTTGATTTCGAAACCACAGACACACTTATAAACGAAGGTATTCCTCCATATACATGTAAAATTATATTTTCAATTATCATCCCCACCCGAAGCCATCAAATCGCCCCCTTTTCCAAGTTTTATTTCTATATTTTATTCAAAAACAGTTGGCATGGTATACAGTCATTTGATTGAGTGTATGTTGTTTTATGTCACACTCAAGAATGTTTCACTAATTGAGACGTAAGAGAAGTTTTGGAGTTTCCACCGTTTGTATTAAGATTTGCTTAGCATTATGCATAATACAATTGCGTGCGGAAAATGCAGAAAAATCGACAACAAAAAAATTCGGAAAAGATAATATGACAGTATAGATAAGATAAAAATGCAAAAACAAATAATGAGAGATTTAAATTTGAAACTCTACAATCTTTTAAAGATATTTTATGAATATGGGTTTATAGCAAAATAGAAAATGAAAAAGAAATATATGGTCAATTAGATGTTACGTGTAAGGACAAAGGAAACCTGTAATATTTTTACACAAAAGAAATGAAGTACTTGGTCGCACTAAAAGTAATAAGAGAATGGACTAAGATGAGAAAAATGAGGTTAACCATTCACGGCAAGGGCATGAGAAATTATTGGAATTCGTGTACTACGTCAAAGCAATATCTATGTTTAGCATACATGTAACCAATATGTGAGTGAGTTTTTAGCACTTTTAAGTATAAGAATTTTTTTTTTAGATATTTCAAATAATAAACATAGCAATCTATCTAGAGATTGTGCAAAAGGAGAACTTCTTGTTGATTTTCAACAATAAAAAGGATTCTCCATGGACCGTTAAACGTTGAGGCTCATTGACAACTAAATTCCTTAGCGCGACAATTAAATATTCAGCGCAATAGTTCTAAATCTTCATCGAACAAAAAGATAGATATATTAATTTATAAATCCCAGAATGAATCTCTAAATATTGTATCTTTTTTAACACAAAGATTTAAGATACTCTAATAAGGACCAAATGTTTGGCTTGCAGAATCAATTTATCCTCTATATTTGTAAAGAGGGATATAAAAATACGCCCACCAGATATACACATGTACCATATTTAACCTTTATTTTTTTTTTTTTAAGAATTAAAAGGAACTTGTTACAATGGCAATAGGAAGGTTTTCCCGCTTTTTTCCATCACCAGGGAAGTTTTATCTATACTTTTTGCACTATTCCAATGCAGTCCCCGTAAACTACATAAATGAAAATAAAATGATTAGTTTTTTTTTTTTTTTTTTTTTTTTGTTTTTTTTTTTTTTGTTTTTTTTTTTTAATTTGTTTTGCATTTCCGGTATTTACAAATTAAATGTTAAATGCTAGCGCAATTAATTGCCTAGCTTTACTAAACGTAACAACGTCTCTTAAATTGCATTGAAACTGTGAAACAAATCGTACGTGTATCGTAATCATATAAAGGTGAAGTTGAAAAGTTACTATAGAACATCCATCAAAAGGTATATTATGATTCTAAATTGTTAAATAGATATGCTTTTAAATGTTAATTAACATTTTTTAAGATACTTAGGTTTACTGGGACCTATGTAGATAAAAGTTTTTTTTTTCTTTTGAATTCAGGGTTGCACACTTAGAAAGTCGTTACATCTGGTACTATTATTTTCAGATTCTATAAGCTAACATTTGTTTATTTATTATTTCGCAAGTAGTTCGAGGGAGGGAGATTCACATTAAACACAGGTTATTCATATTAGAAACATTCTAATTTTTACTCTATATCAATTGATTGGCTTATCGTTATCTTTTTTGTTGAATTGCAAATGATTGAAATACCATTTCTGTATAAAACTAGTGATTTAGAGGTGTTGTGTATTTTTCAATTTGTTTTGTGGTTTCTTCGCAAATTCTGACCTTGAAAATGAACACCACGTTAGTGTTGCGCCACGGTTAAATTTGGGGGGGGGGGGGGGCGGGGGGGGATGGAGAACCTTGTTATAATAATTAAACCCGCCCTTCCGCCTAAATTTCTATGCAAATTTGAACAATTGTCTAATTTTAAATTGATATAGCCTTAATAACAGATATGCTGTGAAAAGGATAAACATAAAGTTCATTTTTGAAGTTGTAAAAAAGTGTAACAGTGTGAAAGCATAACAGAAGTGCAAAAAAACTTTCGATTTTCCTTCATTCACTTCACGAAGCATATTCTTAAGAAAATAAAAACTCCCTGGTCAGTTATAAGATAAAGAGCGGGTTAAGTAAACCAACATAACCGAGACTTAAACTGCAAAAAGTACTCAAATATGTGGTTGAACTCGTTTTCAATTTCACAGTCGCTAAGATATGATGTTTCAACTGAACTAACTCTAACCTATGACGTTGGAGGCTTCGACACTGTGTAACTAAACGAGAGAGGCAGAGGGAAATTCAAAGAAAATCAAATAAACAGAAAATGTAATACTTCATATTTGGATACGGGATTTATATAACTCATGAGACAAGGTTATTTTCATATTTTAACTCGTGCTTCGCACTCTTGAAAACATAAAAAAAATCTTGTCCTACTAGGAAAACGAATTCGATACTCAACTACAAATCATGTATTATCCACTAACTACTCACTTTTTAAAAATCATTTAAATCACCTCAAGGTTCAAACAAGACAGAAATGAAGAAACGATTTAAGATTTTTCTCAATGATTCCGTTATTGTTTCTGAACGTGTGTTGTCCGACGCTGTCAAGCGATAGAGTGAAAAGGTGTAGGAATTAAATGTTTATATTATGAGAATAATTTTCAGATCTACGACCCTGAAATATAATGCAGAGAGTTCGGTAATTGTTATCCAGGGAAAAATGACATGCCAATTCATTGTCGTGGTTCACAAGAATCTAATTTTTCAGGTTTGTGTAATAATTGAAAAATGAAGCCGTTCCAAAAAAAATATTATGAATTCAATTTTTATTTAGGGACAATAGAAATACAAGAAACAGAGACCAGGAACAAACCGGAGAAGAGAGAGCATGGTGATAAAGAGGCTGTTGTCAATGATACCATAACTGAATCTGAGTCAGAGAGGTCATCGATAAGAAGTATTGATTCTGTTACTGGTAAAAATCTAGGCCAAAAAAAAATTCCTAACGTTATACAAACAAGAGTGCTTGTTGGTTCAAATGACTAAGATACGAAATGAAAGATTTTAAATTTTTGTCTTTTTGTTCTGTGATGTATTAGTATGCGTTAAGGCAGCAGTTAATTATGAAAAGAAGTACTAAATTTAAAAAGAGTCTTGTAACTGATTGCTCGGTGTCATCTGTTATGCAACTCGTTCTGAGCAATTAATTAATCCTTTTCCGAAATTTTAATTTTTTGTCCATGGTCCAAAATCCAGGAACCGGGCTTGGCTTTATTTATTTATCCATGAAAACGCATTCTATTTAATAAACCTAATCAGTAAGAATAATCGTCATGAATATTATGTTATCCCCATTAGTTGAAAATTCAGTCAAATGAGTCAAGATCTAGATTTCTAGGTTCAAGTGGAAACGATTAAGTGTTACCAAAAGAATCTTATGATACATGTACCTATGTGTCTGTTAGTGCGAATGGGTAAAATTTGGAATATCTTCAAAGACAACGAGCAATTTTTAGGTTAACTGCTGAATCTTTTCGTGGCCCACGTTATGTGTAGAAACATATTTGTTTGATAGGATCATATTCAATATGACTTGATAATAATTAATTAAGTTCTCTATGTATCAGCAATATATGACATCAATGAAAAAGGTACCTGTAACGGACAGTGATCGATCTTAGATAGATTTATAAACAATACAATTACAAAAACAATATAAATATGTTAATCGATATACTTTTGAACAAAGGTATTTTGCCATTTAAATTAAATTTCTGTTTCTCATTAATCCCCCCCCCCTTCAAAGTGTTCCACCTCACTTTTTTTTCACTGAATGAAAACTGTTGGCATTGATCACAGTCGAAACTTGAGTCAAAGAACACCATGTGGAGAATGGAGAAAATTCGATGTAAAAAGGTGGTTTTATGTAGAGAAAAGACAGCATACAGACGAAGAAGAAAAAAAAATGCAAAAAAGCACCCCCCCTTTCAAAAAAAAAGTTATAATAGATTTTAATACATAATATCAGCAAAAAGAAATTTGAACAAAGTAAAGGTATAGCAAATTGGATAATGAAAAAAATATTTTATGGTGAATTTGATGTTTTGGATAAGGACAGTAGAAACCTGCAATATTTTCACACAAAAAAGTAATGATAAAAAGGTGAAGCAATTTAATGTGTATATTATGAAAACAATAATCAAATTTAAAACCCTGAAAAAATATTTAAACAACTCGGTTATTATTATACATTACAAAAAATAACATTACAATACGTTGTCTTAGGGATTAAGGATTTGATTTCTCAGGTTTGTGTAATAATTGAAAAATGAAGCCGTTATCCATATATTATGAATAGACATTTTTATTCAGAGACAGTAGGAATACAAGAAACAAACATCAGTGGTGAACCAAAAGCGGAAGAGCAGAGTGATAAAGAGGATGTTATCATAGAAATTACTACTGGACCTGAGTCAGAAAGGTCATCGACACCAAGTATTGATTTTGATACCAGTAAGAATTAAAACAAAAATACTTAATTCTTCAAACATTAAGCAAATAAGAATGCATGTTTGTTAAAATGACAAAAACAAAGAATGCGAAATTTAAGATTTTGTTGTCTTGTTTGGTGGTTGAGCAAGCGTAAAAGCAGCAGTTAATTATGAAAAGAGCAGAAAGAAACACAAAATTTAAAACAAGTCTTGTAACTTATTGCTTCGTGTTATCTAGTATGCAATTGTAGATTTTGAATTTTTTTGTTTTTGAGTCCAGTATTGAAGATCTAGTTGTTTTTTTTTTTAATCCAGGAAAAACATTATTTTTATTGTCCCCTAATCCTGCAAGAACATTTTTAATGATTACATGTATGACGGGATTCTCGTCAATTGTAAAATTCAGTCACATTAGATCAGATCAAGAGTTTCAGATTCAGGTGAAAATGACTTTATTAGCGATATCAAATGAATCTCGCCATACTATATTTCCATCAGTGCTTATAGTCCCGATTTGCAGTGCTTCTCAAAATACATTTTATGAAAAGGCATGAACCTTACGTGATATACACACCATACTTTGCCAGGTCATTTGTAGAAACAATAGTTTTATAGGGTCATATTTCTTTGTGATTACTATGCATTACGGGGGAAATATCACATTTTTCTTAAAAGACAATAAACATTATAAATTATCCACCCATTTAGCCTACGATATCTTTCATGGATAAATGGAGAAAATATTAGGATTTACACAAGGAAGGATGTATATCTAAACTACATCTATTATTAAAAGTCATTCCCACACCCACACAATATGCATTTAGGGATATGAGCTTCGCAAATTGAATCCTCCATGTCTTGGGTCTTGTATCTTGAAAAGAAAAGAAAAACTCTTGTTGCGCTTTAATAAGGTTGGAAAGAAAACGATTATCTTGATAATCCTTATCAACTGTACACACGTCTCCATTAGGGAATTTCAGGGTAGGCCCCTACATCAAACAATTTCTAACATAACTTTAATTAATTATTTGTATATTTAAAAAACAAAACAAAAAAAAACACAAACAAACAAACAAACAAAATAAAACTAACAAGTGTAAAATTGGAGAGATATCCTGAAGATAAAAACAAAAGTTTACCCCCTTTTAATTAGGGTCTGATTTTGAATAAGTATTACATCACGTTTCAAAAATCGGAGGGAACACCTACCCTACTGGTAAATCGTGACATGATTGGACAAAGTTGTTAACAATGGGTGATCCAAATATCATGCTATTTTAATTCCCAATTAAAATACTACTAAACAGAACATTATTTATTTACACATTATTTTAAATAACCCTTCTTACAATGCTTCTATCCTAAAAGTTGACAATTATATCCCATCCTATCATGAATCCTGCATCCACAATCCTCAATCTGATTAAAATCAGATCTTTATAATGGTCCGAAATTCTGATGGTCGCTGTACAATCTGATTAAAATCAGATCTTTGTTACGATCCGAAATTCTGGTGGTCGCTGTACAAAGATATGAAGTCATCCCATTGTGGTTCACGTAAGAATGAACTTTGTGTAAAGTTCACGACCTTATGCTAGCCAATGAAAATCTATCTCTTCCACCAGCCAATGATCGGGATACATAAGGCGTAATGTCACAGTGTAAACCATCAGCCATATTTGATTCCGTAAACAACTAGTAATATTATCCAATCGTCTTTCATCGTTTAAACTGTAGTCATTCAGTGCGGATTTCATTCAATATGGTTGACCCGATTGAACTCGGAGGCTAATCAAAGGTGAAAATGGAGCTGATCTCTCGAGACGGAAGATCAACGGTCCCTCAAATATTGTAAGGATGACCAAATGCAATTATATTTTGTAACGTTGCTCTAATATAGAGTGCAACAGATGACAAGTGCGGAAAAATTAAGGTAATGCACGAAAATAGCATGGAAAAAATGGTGTAGGGTTAACGACGGCGACCTAATTCTCCGAAGTTATTATATAGAATATTTGTTTCTAAGTTTTAATGAAGTAAGGTAAATGATCAATATATGACAATAAAGGACAACATTCTGCCTTTCGACTGGCTAAACTTTTCCATGGGTTTTTTGAATAAAAAATGAGTTTTTAGAGTTTGAAGCGAGGCACCGAGGAATTAATGGCGGTTCGTTATGTCCCTTCTCCCCTGTTATACTATATAACCGATTTTGCGAAGATTGTCTCAAGTCCCTATGGTGTAAACATGGCGAAATTAGAACGAAGTGTGTGGAATGCAGATCGGTTCTTTGTATGAAATGGAAGAGAAAGTAAATGTGTTTGAAGTACAAGCAGAAATGCAGAGTTCTAATTCCGATTGGTTAAGGGATGTCACTCTCTCAGCTGTTGCGAATCCATAGAATGCTCAGCTGTATCGTTGTGAAACTCGAGACGGAACACCAGACAGGTGGCAGATGAACAAAATTTTATCAAGGTAATGACTAAGGTCAATGTAGAAAATCTCACAGCAAGTTTTTAAAATAAGACTTGTCGATCTACGGGTTTTTCCTATGTCTAAGGAAATGTCTGATGTCAAAGGCACTCATAAAGAACATCCATTTTAAAAATAAAGTGAATGTTGACACAAGTTACAAGTTGCATTTAGACTACCCCCGGTAGCATTTTCATTAAAAAAAAGTATCTTATACACATTAAATGTAACATTAAAAAGAAAAAAAAATGTTATCATGATCAAAGTTTTTTTTTTCTGATTCAATTTCATTAATTATGATACTTGATTCGTAGTTAATTCCAGAATCTATTTTTTATACCGGTAATTATTCTCACATGTATCCATTCTTTGTCTGGTGTGTATACATTACCAAAAGCCCTTTTTGCAACATTGTCCCATAGGGCCTGTCAGTCAATAAATATTACAGGCCCCTAGAAAATTCTGAACCCCCATCAAAACATTTTTGAACCTTCATTGTTTAGCATAGACAACATTTCAGAGCTTTTCATATTTTGTTCAAAATTCTTAAAGATTCATTACAACACGGCTTCCTTGAACAAATTCTTTCCACATGTTACTTTCTAAAATAATCACAAGATTTGTTTTCCTTCTTGCAGATAAAATTATTCACCCTGTTTCTATTTATATTTACAACTAAACATACATGGCAACTGTCCATGATATTTTTTTGTCTAAAAAAGACACTAAATATCGTTACACTTGCATGATTGTACTTCTGGTTACATATAAAAATTGTTGTTGCCATTGTTGAAAATATTTATAGCATCTATTTCAAGTCCAATCATCAATTTGTTTTTCATTGTTTTGGGAGCAGCGAAAATGATGACAGATCCTTCCAGGCTCTGCTTTTTCAAACTAAAGCTATCAATGTACAAAACCCTTTCTGGACTCAAACATTATTTCTGTGTTCTCACATACCCAGGAAGACAATCATGAATGAACAAGGAAGTTGTTACACTTGTAATGTGCATGCCCCCCCCCCACCCCATTTTAGGCTTGGTGAACTGTCGAGAGAGCTATTGTCATACCAACCAAAGTGTATCTGTATTCATTAGTTAAAACTTTTTAAATTGTTTTTCAAGAGCTCCTATTTATACTGAAACAGACTTGCATCAATGAAAATTCATTGTTTAGAATACGTTCTACAATCATCAAACATGTCCAATGGGAACTGAAGAGACAAGTATGCAATATAAGAATGGATGCAATTTGGATTTATTCTAAATATATAATTGTAAAAGAAGTTCTATGTACCGGGAAATAACGGGAAAATCCGTCGATAATTCAGTGTGTAAATAATAGCCGAACAATTAGTAAGAAAAAAATCAGTCAGCATTTGACTTAATGATAGATAGTATTTGCTGAAAAGTCATTGTATCGACCATAGAACTTACGAAATGATGACTTTAAACGAGACTGCTGATATTCTTGTTTCATCAAATTGTTTGTCAATAACTTATCTCGTTTAAGAAATTGTTCATGCGTAGAACATGCTCTTGCGTATCGAATCAAATTAGAGATATAAACTCCGTAACTATGCAAGTGATAAGGGTATATTGCTGCATAGTTAAGGGAAGTTAACGATTGAAAAGTTAAAGTCATCAAGTTTATCATAAAGTTTCGTTGTAAGATTACCGCTAACGTCTTTTTCTAATAAAATATCCAAATATTTTGGAGAGCAGAGGTTAACGTGGCAAAGGACAAGGTATGGTATGTTACAACGCACTTTGAAAAATTACGCACTTTGAAAAAAAATTTCAAAGTGCGTTAATTTTGGGACCACGTTAACGCACTTTGAAAAATTTTACTTTTTTTTCAAAGTGCGTTAATATCGACCATTTTAACACACTTTGAAAAAAAAAATGTGCACGGCTTGTTCAATATTCTTGCAAATTTTAGGTATGATAAATAATTATTTGAACCTGGTTTAATACTTTTTCAGTGATGATGTCACTTCAGGATCTGAGATATTGATGTTTTAAAGATTTTTAGGGGTTGTTTTCTTCCCAACAGTTCTCGTAAATGTTATAATAGGGAAAAAGGCCTTATAGAAATGATTGCATAATTTCGTTCCTTTTTTATTTAATCCTTTCTGTGATAAGTTCAGTGGATGAAGGGGTCGATATGTGACTTAAAGCATGGCATTTTTCTTTGGGAAAAAGTAGAATTATGATTTTTCTCTACCATGAAAATTCTCTCTTTCTCTCTCTCTCTCTCTCTATATATCTATTATATTTAATATGAACATACGCTAGACTAATAAATTTGATATAAAATAAAACATTAGCCACAATACTCATTTGACTGGAACTCTTAAATTTTTGATATCATAATAAGGCTAGATATATATCAAATTAAAAAAATTCTAAGATTCTGGTATATAATATTTGCCCTGTCCGTCCGTCTGTTTGTCTAGCTGTTTGTCTGTTTGTCCGCAAAAAACTTTAACCTTGTCCATAACTTTTGATTGGGCGGAGCTTTGACTCTCATGTCCCACATGCGTATTTCTTGAGACCTTTCTTTCGGTAAGAACATATCTGAACTTTTAACCTTGACCTAGGAGTTTGAGCTTATTTGATTTTCCTGAAAATGAACATAAATAGACTTTCAGTTTTAAAAGAACTAAATTTCGATTAACTAAAGACTTCCTTATGTGCCTTTTTACTGTATTTAAAATGTTCCATTTTTTTCTTCAAATATGACCTTAAGATGTACGAGTTATGTAAATAGATGTATCTGGGTAGGAATGATAAAGAGTTGAGCTGAGAGATCTTCAACCTGTCTTTTCTTCGTTGTCGATGAGGGTTGATCAATTCATCAGTTTTTAGAAAGAAATACAACAAAACAAGGGCACCGCAAAGCGGAGCATTCCTTCCCCAAAAGCATATTCTATAAATCAAGGCAGCATTTGACATCGACACTAACATACAATCGCGTTACTATATCCCCTCAAACGTTGCGAGGGGATAATAATGTTGTCTATTACTAAAATTTAAGTCCAAAATTTTTGTTTTATACATATTTTTTCTAAGTGCGTTAAGTGTGTACATGGTTAAAAATTATGATGTACACTCTTAACGCACTTTGAAAAAAATTTTCAAAGTGCGTTGATTTGGTCTCAAATTCACCGCACTTTGAAAAAATTTTTCAAAGTGCGTTGATTTTGTCCCAAAACTAACGCACTTTGAAAAATTTTTTCAAAGTGCGTAATTTTTTCAAAGTGCGTTGCCACAATGGTAGCGGCCGAATCTGGCCCCTCATTTGATGTAAAAATCAGAATAGTTTGTAGTTAGGAACTTAAAATGATGCTTGTTTTAAAACCAACATTACTTTTGATTCAAAGCTTACACGGAGGCCACAAGAGGGTGCAGAAGTAGGACAGTTTCCCGAATTTCCTCAATTCTGATGGAATTTCGTAAAATTTGAGATACTTTTCACTTTGGGAAACATAGAGCACAAGCTTGCCTATCTGAAATTTTTATACATAAGATACAACTGATGCTAGTGTATGGAATATATAAAGAGCAAGAGCCACGAACCATCAAAAATGGCCCTGTCTCAAAAAGTAACGGGGTTTTGTCAATTGATAGTGTAGACTTTTAGCTTTTCTTTGCCGTTTTTCTTTTTTCGATATCGATTATATTTTTTGAAAAAGAGAGTTTGAAGTATGACGGGGTTTTAAAAGAAAAATGCTAGTAGAACGTCATTTTTTGAAACGTAACGTCGTAGGGCGGAAAAATTACCTTGAGCAATTTTACATATGTGACTTTGAATTAAAACTAGTATGGGATAGATATTTATTATCTTACTAATAAACTTCATAATTAATTAAAGACAATTAAGGACAGTTGGAAATTGATTTCACATCGCAGTCTTGATGGCAACTGCGTGTTTAACTGATTGAAATTTATAGATACATGTACAGTAAAAATAATCTGTGTTACTGTCTCGGAAAGTTTTCACTCTACCTGGTTCCTATGCTAATATAATTTTTAAGAAGGAACATTGTATTTCTATCCCTTGAACACGTTTTTGTGCGATGCATCGCTCCTAATTACATGTAAGTATTGAGTATTGAACATCATTAAAAAAAACATACGACTTGCTTCAAATGACGATAGCCTGTCCAACTTAGTTTTCCGGACTTTTTCCTACACGCCTGCAAATATTAGCTGATCTTTGGAATGCGCGTCCAGGCACGAAGTTTGTTTTTCAAAGTGGGGAAGAGGGCAGTCAGAAAAAAAAAATAACGAGATGTATACCTGAAATGATCTTAAAACGAATGTTTCTAAACTGAAGAACTACAATGTAATTCAATAAATGGATAGAAGTAATTGCAAAAAAAAAATTGTTTAAATGGAAATAGACTTTTAATGCGAAATTCTTAGATCCTTAACTTGCGAGTATTTTAACATATAAAAGTTCTAAATGATTTGGAAAAAGGGAGGAAGTAAAAAGTTGGAAAGACTTGTTTCATTTGTAACAATATTTTGAACGTCGTTTTCGAAACAGAGACGTAGATTAATTGAAAAGGGGTGTCGCAACTTATCAGAATGGTTTATTAAGCAAACAAAACTCATCAAAACATTGTCGCCCTAAATGTGAGTTTCTTTGGCATAATATGGAATACATTTCCAAAAAAATATTCTTAAGAAAGATAAACCTGTTAAAAATCACTAATTTAAGGCTAAAGCAGAAAATAAATCAGCCCTGTTCATTATTTTATATTTATCGATATTTGCTAGACCCCCCCCCCCCTTCTCTTGCAAAATATTCGAATATTTCTCTCCCAAATATCTTAATTGCAAGGAATTTGTAAAGATAGAAATCTGCGAAAATTATATGATTATTTTTCATGTATATGAACAAAATAATTAAACTTGAGCAAATATTCGTTTTTAGCATACGTAACTATAGTGTAAAATTCCTACTTTCGATTTCATTGCACATAATGGTTTTTATGGTTTATAAAAAGAGTAGAGCTGCATTTATATTGCTGATATGTGCAGGCCCGTAGGAAGCAAATTCATTTGGGGGGGGGGGGGGCTCAGCCATACATTTTCAGTTGACAGTTGAGGAGGCACTACCAAAAATTTCCTGACAAGCAAAAAAAAAAAACAAAAAAAAAAAAAAAGGTCATCAGACGTTTTTATTGAGGGGCACAAGCATATAGTATCTATGTTTATGATAGTAATCTATATATCGGCAAAATTATCACCCCCCTTCCGGTTCCTATGGCCATGATGTGGGTCACAGTCATAAGTGAAAGACATGTACGGGTATTCATTTATCCTTGTCTTATTGTCCTGCAATCAGCGCAAGATTGGTTTTATTCAACAAAATCTTTCTTAAAAAGGTAACACCCTCAGAAACAATAAGAGCTGTCCCTATATTTTCTTTTCAGTTTTCTTTATGAACCGGGCACCCCTCCCCTTCTCACTGAGAAAAAAAAAGAGAGGAGTAGGAAAGTATAAAGCAATTTTCAATTTCTAGATTGATTTCAATTAATAAACAATAAAGAAATTTAAATTCAAGACAACTTATGGGATTAAACTTTAAATAATTACATTAATTGCAAGTTTTGCTGTCATTAGTTTGTGACCCCCCCCCCCTTTTTTCAACCTCAACTGGAAGTCTTGGATCTACCCCCCCCCCTCCCAACCGATAAGTCCTTTTTACATATCATGATACTAATAATTAATTAATACTGAGGAAGGAGGTACATGTACAAGTGTACTATACCAGAATAAGCTGACAATAGATTTAAAAAATATTATTATTTCATGTATTATAAAAAAAAAAAATCTACTTCATTGGGTATAAAATAACCAGCTATAAACAACTTACGCCCATACGTTTCAAAGAATATATTCTTGGTTTATTGTTTTGAGTTTTAAAAACATTTTAAGGAATCTCTCTCTCTCTCTCTCTATGAGATTTCATGGTGCTGAATTCTTAGATAAAACAAAACTGCATACTTACAGTCGCAATGAAGAAATGGTGGCAGATAAAAAAAAACTTACGAGTAATTTATATGTAGTGTACTTTATTTTATTTATTTCTATTCTTTATTTTGTCTAAATAGATTTAAAACCACTACTCCCAACTATCTGACGATCTGAAGCATAAATTATTTATATTGTGATAGTAACAATAAAATATTTGGAGCACATGTGCAGTACAGTAAAAGATGCATAAACATTTTATACTGGATTTCTAAGACATACTCTGATATTTTTTATGCATTTTTGCTCACTGGGGTGTAACTGAATTATGTTTCACAAATGATGACAAAATCACTTATGTGTTATATGTACACATGCATCATCAATATCCTCTCTTCGAATTTATTAAATGCAGACATATTGAAAAATATATATGCTTTTGAAGCAGGATGGAAATTCACCCTTTTGTGTTACATGCATAAGAATCATCTCAGAGGATTTTTTAAAATATACAGTTATTATATCGATAGCTTATATATGCTGGTACAAAAGAATATAGTTATAGTATATATGCATGTGTGTATCGATATCGGGTTTCGTCAAAACACTTGCACTTGATGAACCCGCGCCCGTGACCTAGATTCTGTTTAGCCGAAATGTAAATGATTATCCAAATGCGTTTTTTAATTCCTTTTTTTTTTTTAATTTTCACTTTGCACAGCAAACTATGTTTTTATTATTTCGTTTGTTTTACAGAGGTCTAGCGTGATATCTTTGCTACATTCTCTTTTAATTTGTTTACAATTTGAGTCATGTCTGTTAACACGCACAACATTATTAAACTTGTCGCAAGAATGTCAAAAATAAATAAAAATAAATATATATTTAAAAAAATGCTTAAATATAAAATTGTAGGTCTAATAACAGCTTTAAAATAGCAGGTATTGTGGGGGTGGGGGTGGGGTGGGTGTGTTAAGGGCAGTAAAGAAAACAATTTGGCGTGAATTTCTGATAATTAATAATCTGATGGTATCATCCAGTTGGGCCTAAATCATACAAATAATGACAGCATTCCAGAGCAGAAAAACTTTTCAGCAACACTCCAAATAGTTTAGAGCCTTTATGACGTCATAACTGACGTATTATTAGTAACGTCATATATAATGGACCTACATGTATTCACAATAAAAAAAATGTTTTGCCAGATATTTATTTTAGAAAATGTTTATTCTTGAGGTTTTTTTTTCCACAATAAGCGTTTTAAACGAACAATAAATTGCTTTTTTCGCATATTTTGTGAAATTTATAATTTTTTATTGTTATATGAATTAAATGTTAACGATTGATTCACAAATTAGTGATTATTTGATGCATCAAAATTTAAATATAAAATCAAATTTCATATTGGCCACACCCACGAACAACAACAATAATAAGCATAAAGATTTGTATCGGCAATATCTATATCTATGGTAAGTATAAAAGTTGTTCTTGACTGTGGCCACAACTAACTTTGGAAAAATCTGTCGAAAAATCGGCATTTTTTAACGCTTTTATCACACCATCGCATGTTCCAACCGTCGCACGTGCCTAATGGCGCATTATTTAACAAAATAAGTTACGTATGGAAAATAAGTATGTTGTCCTCTAACATTTAATGTATAGGACTCTTGTTGAATCAAAACTTTATTTTTGTGAAAAACACAGGGCCAAATTTGATGGTTCGTGGCTTTAGCTCTTTGGTAGATAGGCAAGCTTGTGCTCTATGTTTTATGAAACAAAATGTGCTGTAAAATCGATGAAAATTTTCATAAAAATGAGAAAATTCGGAAATTAACATATTTTCTGACCTTCCTGTGACCTCTGTGTATCCAATAACTTAAAACCAATACTCATTTTGTGGCAGGGGTGACCACAGGTTTTTATTGATAAACTGTTGCATCATTCTTAAAGACACCCCAAACCAGGGGCCAAACCAGGGGTCTTAGCCTATCTTGTCCTTTTCTCCACAATAATAGTGCACAGTCACCTGAAGAAATACAACCTACATTATTTTCATGGAACATTCAGCATGTACCATGTATTTAAATTTGCAGGTTAATTAAGTAACATATTACCTTACATTCGGTTAGAATGATACATGTACTTAACTAAAAGTGTGGGTGTGATATAAATGCCCCAATAGTATCCATGTTTTAAATAATTAAATGTGTCTCAAGAATTTACCACATCCAAAGAATCTGCCAACGGGTTTTATTGGATAATGCAAAGTTCATTCTGACGTGACCCTCAATGGGATGTCTTCAGATCTTTATACAGCGACCGTCCGAATTTTGGAGCGTAACAAAGATAAGATTTGATTCAGATTGCCACACCCCTGTCCTGTGATTTCGGTCTAATCCTATCCCATCCCGCTACTTGTAATTTTTCAATATTTAAGAGTTTATTTGACAGAAAAAAAAATATAAACTTGATCATCAACTTAAAATTAGTTTTTGATTTGTTCCTTGTTTACGTTTTGATAGGAAAGATCAAGATCGACATCCATTAATTCACAGCATGCACCCGTGCAAGTATTAAATTTGAGAGTGTCCATTTGAAAATGTAAACAAAAGATTTCTAAATGCACATGAAATAACTGATCTAACGAATATGTAAAGAAAGAATTCAAAGTGTTCGTATATATTTTAGATAATATTTGAATCAAACTTTATTTGTTATAATTTTACCAAATTTTACTAAGATACCGAAATGTAGTAATCTTGTGTGCCCTTTGCTGATACACCACAGCCTGTGTGCCGTCTACTATGTTTCGTGTTTTTGTGTTTGTCGTCTATTACCACATTTTTTCTTGTGTATTATTTAATGACTCATCCTCGCAAGCCAGGGGTCCTGAGTCAACACGTTGCCGTTGGATCCCTGGCATATTTCATTCAATATTTGTGGGCTGACTGAAGCAACGTCTTTCGGAAAAATTACAAATCTTGGTTGTTTTTCTTATTTCTTAAAAAAGAGAATAAATACAAGCTGTACTTTTTCATGCAACAAAGAGACTTTCTGTTTACCACCTAAATATAAAACACTTGAAAATCTTGAAAAATTCTTAAGTCGTGCGAATATTAGCACACCAGAAAACTACCCCCCTTGTCTTGAACAGCACAATGATTGAAAATGTTCACATCATGCAATTTCTACCAATCAAAAAAGAGAGGAAGCGCATAGTGTGAAGACTGTAAAACACTTCAACTCTGTTTACCCTCTTCCAAGGAAGACGGTAATATCGGTTATATAATATCGTTTTCATATTACAGATGAACGTCGAATTGGGTTTTTAAGTGAAAGGGATAAAGTAAAATTAAGTAAAATTCAATGAATGTATGAAAAAAGCATGTGATCAGAAGAATCTTAAATGATTTCTGCTTGGATATGGAATTTCACCCAACGAATTGTGTTCTTTATTCGAAGACTTGGCTCGATAATTCAAAACATAAAACTCGTTCGATAAAAATCGCATCAAAGCGAAAACTATGGGGTATTTTTCAGTTTATAGAAATGATTTTAAACGAAAACAGAAGAAGAAATTTAAAAAAAACGGAACATAAAAATGCGTTAAGGAAGTATTCAGAAGATAAAAACGAAATAGGAATGAGCTGACACAAAAATACACGGACATCTCCTTTAGAAATAAAGACCGATTTCACTCTATTGTTTTAAGAAAAAAAAATATGCTTATACCCCAGACTCAAGGTGGTTTAGAATACTAGTGTAATCTCGTCTCTTAAGGAAGTTGAAGGTATTATTGTAACGCGCTTGTGCAAAGGGGGGGGGGGGGGCTAGGTGTATTGTCACTTCCAAATTTTGAAGCTATTCTCATTATTGACAATAATTGATTGGGATTTTTTGAAATATATGGACAATATGATAGCATGATTAAAGAGCCACATATCGATCTTCAGAAACTCAAACAAGATATACTTATAAAATCTTTCATGCACAAGAACATGTGCCAGTTTAGTCTTGCGGTGTCACTAGCGGTCACATCTTAAGATTGATTAAAGCACACCATAATTATTTATGTCACCCCGAGCGAAGTCGGGGGACATAAAGCTATTGTATGCATGAAAACATTGTTCACGGACTTTCTTGCAGATGGCTGGGGGCAATGTTGCTGAAACTTTCCATAAAAGATGATGGCCAACTGTATTTGTGCGGAAAATATTTTTCAGTTTCAACATGGCTACCGTTACCATGGAAACGTACGAAAAGTGAAGAATTTTGTTCAGAAGTGTTCTCACTGATATCTAAGACAATCGTAGTGAATCTTCATAGAAATGATAACCAGTAATTGTAGTTTTGCAAATCGCATTTAAAATTTTCCACCCATCGTTGCCATGGAAACAGAAGAAAAGTAAAAATTGCTAAACTTTGATTTTCTCACAAACTGCTCAGGCAATTATTTTGAAACTTGTACGGATTGTTACTTACATTCTGTCAAAGTAGATTCTATTTTAAAAATTAGAATCTTTTGCAAACAGTTGGCATAGGAAAGAAATAACCAGAAAAAAGTCAATATACACACAGATATTTTTCGAGGTGGCTTGGACAATTGTGATGAAAATTTACAGAAATCATGATTAGACACTCTATTTGTTCAGTCAACATTCAAAAATTTCTAAATGCCCATTGTTGCCATGGAAACAGGAAAAAAGTTTGTTTTTTTTTTAATTTTCATTTTTTTCAGTAACTTACAAAGCAATTTTTTCAAAACTTTATTGGTTTAATCCTTTCAATGTATTAAACTGGATTCTGCATAAAATGGAATTGATGGTCAGCGGAAGGAAGCCGGGATGACTAATTGTTTTAGTCACCCTATTTCTGTTTTGAGCGTTCTCGTAGAAGGCTTCGAAAATCTTTTTGAAACTTCACAGAAATAAAGGTCAACACCTATAGTTGTGCGGATATATTTCTACGTGTCGATGTCTATTTTAAAAACTGAAAAAAATCATAACTGCATTTTCTTCGCACAAGTGGCCAAAAAACGTTGCATATACGTTTATGTTTGATCTTTTTAAATCCATAAATTATTCAATTTCTTTGTCTTCCTAATTTCTTTTTCCTGTAATATTCCTAGTGCACATAAAGGTACAACAATGAAGTTTTTTGATATGATTAAGGAGAAATAAATATCTTATCATTTCCCAAAAAACATAGGACCAACGTTTCTTAAACACTAAAAAATATTTATTTTATTTTCATGCATGTAGTAAACGGGGACTGCACTGGAGTAATATACATGTATATAGTACGAAGTGTACAGAAAAAAAGTTCTCTGGTGACGGAGACTTCGTTTTGCGGTAGAAACGAATTTTTATTGAATAAGAAAGAGTAATATTTAGTATATATTTGACGGGCGCATTTTTATTTCCTTCATTTCAAATCACAGATTTCACCCCCCCCCCCCCTTCTCTTTCTATATATACATATATATCTTTCTATGATTGCAAGTTTTGCTTTATGTCTTGGATTCTAAATAAAATGACCGTCACCTTCATGTCATAAGTAACTCTTCATTTAAAAGTTTTCAAGACTTAATAATTCTAAAAAATGATGGCTAATTAACATGTCTATTTTCAAGATCACCCCCCCCCCCCCCACTTCCCTCGAGTTAGCGAGGTAGAAACGCAGATGTAAAAATTATAACTGGCAGGGAGCTAGGATCTTAAGCATTTCATGAATAAAGTTCAGTTTCGCTGATGTGAACTGATATTTTCCCAGCATTCAGTTCCGTTGATGTGATCCGATATTTTCCCAGCATTCATTTTCCTTTTGTTTTGTCTATAGAATTTATAATTATTTTATTTAGAATTTTTATCTTTGAAAAGTAGTAATTGTCAGCCGTTTTCATTAGCATTTGGCGTTTTCTTGTGAATGTATTACTTGCATATGAATAATTTCATTCATTGATAGTTAGAATCATTTCAATTTAATTTCCATCTTTTTAAAATTTTGAAAATCTTGGGATCCGCTCCTGCAGGTGTGTAAACGTAAATTCAGCACGCCGGAAATGTTCATGATTCTGCCAAACTAAAAAAAAAACGTTTAAACATATTTTATCATCTCATAAAAAATCAGCCCATGTCGTATGCAAAAATGCCGAATTGAAGAGGAAAATTCAGGAACTATTTTGCGTCAGCAATGTTTTGACGTGAACCTGGCATTCTGTGAAGTAAGGTCTTCCGTCTTCTACAGAAAACATTCTTGTTATTCCTGATATCAGAGAAAAATCAAAAATTTTATTTTAAACCAATCAGATCTCTTAAACACAATTTTTCTACGAATATTTTCTTTCTATGGAATAATCTTAGAACTTATGGTCCAGTTCGGGGTGACATACGCTATTGCTTGCAATAATAGATTTTCTAGTTTTATAGTTTCATTTTTTATGCCCGCCATGAGAGTATGTTTTGTCTCACTTTTTTGAATCTGAAATCCATAATTTTCAAAGTTTTTAAACATATAGTAAAGTAAGAAAAGATTACCTTAGACCCCCTACAAAACCCGGATCCCTGGAAAAGGAAGGGAAGTTAATTATATATGTGAGGGAAAATGACTAGTTCAACCCATATATAGAGGTGGGTCTGGTAGGAGGAGGGTGTTCTAACCAACCAACCAACCAACCAACCAACCCCACTCCTTGAATTTGCAGTGTTATATATGTACATAGTAAACAAACTGAAATCCCTGTTAAGTTGGTTGGAAGAGTCATAAATGAAGTTTAGGAAGTGAAAAGTGAATGAAAAATGCTCAAACGCAACCCCCAGCCCCCCCCCCCCCCACCAGCCATTATGATTTTTTTTTTTAAAGGTAAGGATAGCCGTTTAATTTCTTTCCTTTTTTCTCGAAAATTTCTGATTGGATTGTTTGTTTTTGAATGATGTGGACCCCCCCCCCCCCCAAAAAAAAAAAAAAAATCCTGGATCTTCCCCCACCTCCCGGCCACCCAAACTAATTATATTTAATGGTTTGGATCGTTTTTTCGTTTTTGCTTGTCCATTATTTTCAGAGTTATATTTATGGGGGAAGTAGTACAAGCCCCCCACCCGTTCCAGAACTGCTCATATCTATGATTATATAATATGGTGACATAAAGTAAAGGTACATGTAGGTACATTATTTGTTTCTAGGCACAATGTCCCGGTCTAGTGTAAACAACTAAGTAACATACCTTCTCTGTATTTTTAATACAAATCTTTTTATAATTTATTGTTTTCTTCACACGTAAAACAATTTACGTAACCCCCCCCCCCCCCCGTGAAATAAAATATGTATCCAGGAAAAGGGGTATGGGTTGGGCTGTCCTGTCTACAAGCTCAAACCTCTGACAAATTACGACTGAAGATGTCTTTTTCCCAATCTGTTGCAGTATGTCTTTATCTTTATGGATTTAGAATAAACTAGGTTATTAGACTCACTGACTAAGTGAACCTTGGTGTAACCAACATAGTTATTTCTGTTAAGCATTGTGTGTATGCTTAGATTGTCCTGCGATAACGATTTATAAGTATTTATCTGAAAATACATACATGTATCTCAAAATGGTAATAGGGCTATTAATATTGAGTAATTGATGTCTGTTTTAAATATTCTGACAAACATTATGTCTTTCCTTCTTTTAGCTTTCAAAGCCTATTCTTTGGGAGATTACAATCTATGGAAGACAAAGGTATCTGGTAGGTACATGTACTTTTTTAAAGAAATTATAACGTACATTTTTTTTACATGCTTGTTTATCCTACGTACCCAAGAGAAAAATTATAGTATCATCAGTCAAATATTAGTGTTTATAACCTTTAGCAGTTGAAAATCAAGCCAAGTCTCAAAAAGTTTTCACTGCCCCCTATCCTATTAAGTACCAACCCACCCACCCCCTTAACCCCCCCCCCCCCCCCAAAAAAAACATTCGGTGCGATATATGGTGGAAATCGTAATTTAATCAAAACCGGTTTCGATATATAACCTAGATGATAAATATAAATGCATGAAATCTCAGAACATTTAGTTCATCATTTAGTCTAATATTTTCAATGTAATTCCTTGTCTTTTGATATTTGGAAACTTTTAGAAGCCATCTTAATTTATTCATATGGATTAAACAAATCCATATCTTGTCAAAACAAAGACATGAGATGATGGTGGAATGAAATTTTTTGATTATAAGATAAACTTTAGACAAAGACATGAAGCATCATGTAGTTTTTTCTTCTTCTTTTTTTTCCCCCAGGAACACCTAACAGTTTTACCTTGTCTGCACAATAGTAATTAAACCCCCTTATTATAAGGTTTTATACTGTAAAATGATGCTTTCATAAGTATAATTAATCGGGAACAGTAAACAGTTTTACCATTGTAATGACAATGAATGTAATTTATTCTTAACTATTTTAATAACTTATATGCAGTGTTACCATATACGTTATAACTCGATACATTTTGTAGGTAAGTTCTCCACACTGACTGATGACGAGGTGTCCGTGTTATTCTGTTTTCTGTGTTCTGACTCCGGTCCTCCTGACTTCACTGACACAGAGTGGCTGGACAAGCTTAATAAGATACGACAGGATGTGTACGGTAAAGAGAATCCTGTAACAAGTGAGGAAGCACAACAGACTCTGGACAGACTGAAGTCACGTGATTACCTTTGGGAAGATCAGGACAAGATAACGGACACAAAGGATGAGACAATGTATAGGATAGCATCAATAAACCGTGATATACCATTCTATTACAGTAGTTATAACACAGCCAGTGTGTACCTGAGATCATCTGGATACAACAGAAAACCTAAAGAGAAGTGTGTCATCAGTGATGGTTACTGTGATTCCTCTCTGATACGCCGTCTACATTTGAACATACTGACTCACGTCACCATGGAGGACACGGATATATATAATGAGATATACCAGATATGTAAGTCAGTGTAAAATATTTGTATTTAAATTTATCCTTGTCCTTTTTCAGAGTGAATGTTTAATGATTGTATTACATTCTGAAGAATGATGTAGTTATAAGTAGAAACATTTACTTTAATTCCTTATTTTATTTCTTAATTGGTATATATCTTTTTTTTCTTCATCAATCTCATTTAATACTACAAGTTAAACTGTTTAAAAAAAATAATAGTTATATAAATAACTGATCGAATGTGTTTAATAAATCCATATTTTTAGTTGTATCTCCACTTGTATAAAGGAATTAAAGTGTAAATGTTTATTAGACAATATTCTTCTTTTTTCTACAGTGAATATTCCAGAACATAACGTAAAGAGCAACAGAGATGAACGAGAAGAATTTCTAATGGAGCTAAGAGAAAGACGGGAGGCTGTCCATTACAGAGGAAGATCACAGGACAGTGTAGATCACGTGACATGGCTCTGGAGATACGGGTTTGACGCGAGACCTGACATCGTGAGATCCTGTATAGGCCTCCATCCACACTGGGACATTTACATCATCGACAACAAAGCTTGTAATAAACCAAGTAAGAAGGAAACATTTCGCGTTGTAAAAAAAAAAATTAAATGTCTTCTTTTTGGTATTAATAATGTCACATAATAAAAAGGTGGAATGCATTTTTTCCTACTATGCTAATTTGAATTCCTTTGGCATAATTTCAAGAATAACGACAGGAATGATCGCATAATTATCTTCCTTCACGAATAATCATAGAAAAGCAATTCAAAAATGCAAACTTAAAAAAAAAAAAAAAAAAAAAAAAAAAAAAAAAAAAAAAACTAGCATGAATTTTCCTTCAAATACAGCTGTCAGGGCAAACCCATTTAAGTAACAATGATTTTCCCTCAAAATTTAATTCAGTGGTAATTGAACAATTTAGCAATTTCATATATTTTGGGGAGGGGGGGGGGCAAAACCAAGCCAAAATTCCTTGACAAGCAAAAAAGGGTCAGCAAATGTTATTATATGAAAGGGGCACAAGCATAAAGTGGGTATGTTTTCAACAGTATGCTAAATACCCCATCCCCACTGCCATTCCCTAGTCCTATGGCCATGAATTAACAGTCGTGTTAGAATGAAATTTATTTTTTATTGGGAAAAAATTCCAGATGCGTCCTTGAAAAACAAAGTAACACAATGATTCTTGATTATCTTTATTAACACCCAGGTAATATAACAGTTACATGTGTATTCTCAAGTATGCTTTTTCTGAAATACTTTTGCTGAATTCTGTTTTATTTTACACAACGTGCACAAGTCTGCAATTTACTGAATGACTTATAGATAATATAAAAGGTCGTACCCCCTCCCCATGGATTTGCAGAATATTATTAAGTGTACATACTGAAACAAATAAAAAAAATGCCAATATGAATACAAAGATTTGATTGCATAAAACATATATTCTTTATATATATATATATATATATATATATATATATATATATATATATATATATATATATATATATATATATATATATACAGAGGATTCTTTGTATATAAAATATTTTTTACACTGTAATAATGATTTTATGAGTAGGTTTGTACATGCCAGAGATCATAACTTGTTCATTTCATATGTTGAATACTATCATTTAGTATATCGAAAAAAAATACTGAATCCTCCGGGATTTGAACCCGCAAACTCTCGCGTCAAAAGCGAAAATCATACCCCTAGACCAACGAGGCGCTTGAAAGTAATACAAAGCAAATGCAAACTGGAGGTCACATATACATGACTGTATATATTCACGTTCGATATTGTCAAAATTTTACATAACACATGGTGTCTAATTTAGCCTTTGCTAAATAGTTCTAATAGGTGTTATTATTCAGTTAAAGCATATGATTGAGGAAGTTAGCAAGATTCCAGTTCCCCAAGGCCAGGACTATTTCCCGAGGCAAAGCCGAGGGAAGTGGCCTTTGTTGAAAGGAACTGAGATCTTGCTTACTCCCTCAGTGATATACTTTTAACTGTTTTATCATACCGATACAAACGTAAAATTTAGAGGATTCAGATAGCTTGATTTCAAAGCAGGGATTAGCCCACTGAACTAACACACGGGGATTAGTCCATTCACATATCATACCAATGTAAAAGTAAAATCTAGAGGATTACGGATAACCGGGGAATTAGCTTTCGAAGCAGGGATTAGCTCACTTCACTAACGCACGGGTATTAGTCCACTCATAACGATTTATAGGGAATTAGTCACATCTAACGATCTAATGATTATATAGGGAAAAATCAGTAGAGGTATAATAATAGAATATAAGTCCGCCGACAACATATATAAAATGTAATAACTCTCCACCTGCTCCTGTGCTAAAAATAGTGTCACGCGAATTTTAATATAAACGGGGAGTAACTCTAAAACTTTGAGCGTGATCGATGCCAACAAATTTCCAATTGAGTTTAAAAAAAATTGACCCCCCCCCCCCAAAAAAAAAAACGGGGTGGGACACTTTAAGTTGGGCGGGCGTGGCCATAGAGAGTTATGGTATAAAATTTCATTGCAAAAGCTCAAAATTTTCTTGAGATTTCGCCCGGAAACAAAAGTATTACTAGTACACACAGAAAGAATGTATGAATTAACGACCTTGACCTTTGTTGTTTTGACCACAAAATCAATACGAGTCCTCTTTAGGCCAGAGGAAACTGTGATATAAAATTTCATTGCAAAAGCTCAAAGCTTCTCGAGAAATCGCGCGGAAACGAAAGTGTTACAGACAGACAGAAATACCGACGGGCAGACGGATGGACGGACAGGCCCAAATTAATATCTCCCACTTTCAATGAAAACGGGGGACAAAAAAAAAAAGATAAAAGATTTGAAAACGTGGACAACCGAACTTTCTTCTTCTTCTTTTTTTTTTTTTACATGCAAGTAACAGCAGCATGTAAGAACAAGATATGTTTGTGAAATACTGATGCACCCCATGGCAGTTTATTTCTCAAATGCGAATGAAACGCCAAATTCAAGACCAAAAAATAAAAAAAATGTTATTACCCAAATAAAGGTCTTGTCTCAAGAAATATATCTGTAAAATATAAAAATATAAAAATTTTTCAAAAGTAGGTCAAGCTCCAAAGTCAAGGTCAAAAGGAGAAAAAAATATTTATACCCAAGGAAAGGTCTTATCACATAGAATACACATGTGAAGTATGAAAGCCTTAGCACCACTTGTTAAAAAGCCCAAGTTGAAAATTTTGCAAAAGCTCCAAGGTCAAATATGTACGTACCCCAGGAAAGGTCTTGTCACAAGAAATACAAAATATGTGAAATATGAAAGCCATAGTTTCAACCAATCAAAACAAACAGACTGTCTGTTATAAAATGCAAAGTAACTTTTGATCCATTTATAGTAGAAACCTGATATTTGGACATATTTAAAAGGAGTCTCCATTCTTTTTTTACAATAAAGGTCAAGGTCATATTAAGAGGTCAAATATAATGACGTCATCTACAGAATCTTTACGTATTTTGGCATTTGATTTATTTAAAATTGCCAAAATATCTGAAATTCAAATTTCTTCATTTTGACATATTTTAATCTGGGTTCCATTTCTATGATTCTGTAGATTTTTTGTAAAAATTGAATTATACATTTTCTTTATATAGGACTTAACATGTGGCATATTTACATGTGAATTTTCAATTCCCGGGCTATATATATGTACTATTTTTACATCCCTTTTTTCTCTAATATCACGGTGTCAAAATATTCTACTAAATTTTAGTACAATTTGTTGCCTTTATAAACAGCGTCACACAAGTTTGCAATAGATCAATTGGTTATTTTTACATAATGCACAGTCTTAGGTCAGCTGTCTGATTTCAGAATCTTCTTACAGGTGTCTGATAGGCCATATTTCAAACTATGTGGGCAAAAATGAATGGTTGAATTTTTTTTATATTACATTTAAAGAGAGATTTTGTATCATAGAACAAAATACCAAAGTTTGATCAAAATTTAATTTGAGGAAAAATTTGGCTTATCTATTATGTACTACCTTAAGCTCGTATAGAAAAAAATGGAAGTTATAATCCTGATATGACGCCTTTTTTCCTTTACAGGAATTATGGTCCCGACCTTTATCAAGCTTTTCCTTAAAAAAAAAGTCTACTCACATTACCTCCCCCCTCTTCCTTAAACTGTGCAAGTCATGTAATCAAAATCACTCTTGCCGATGTAAATGAGGAGACAAAATTACTTCTGCATATTGCAGTTTAGTTTACAATTTTAATTTTCTATTTTTGTTTAGAAATAATTTCAGTTTAATGAATTGAATTTACATGAAATAAAATTCTCAAAATTCATTTGTGGAAATTCTTCATGACATTACGTTAGACATCTGTGTTTTAAAGCCGGGCCCGAGCTCTGTTATTGTTAATGTTTTACCGTTTTACTGGGTGTGTTCAATTTGTTCAGGCTTCGCATATCACTGACAATACTGGTGAGTTGGATTTGCTTTCTCACATTTCTAACTTTCTGATTTAAAGTTTTAATATTGCTTTTTAATACACAATAAATTTTCCACTTTTCTTAAATATTATTGATATATTGTACTTCGTGGAGGTGCAAGGATTCGTGCCAATCAAACGCGTCCCGAAAATCGTACCTTTGATAATTTCTAGATAAAAGAGGTTTCTAAAAACTTTTCTTTTTTCAATTATTTGGTGTGAAATGCCCTAGCAACATATAAGTCATGATATGAAAATATTAGAAAATATTAATTTACCTCGAATCTGTAGACCGTAGTTTTCTCAGTTGAATAAGAAATCAGGCTCCAGAAAATTTAGTTTTTTTATTAATTAAAAATGAAAAAAAGAGATCATTTTGCTGATAGATTCCAGCGACGAATAAGATGTGTGATCCAGAAAAAAAAACATTGACGGTTACAATGGATCTTGCTGATGTCTTCACCTATACATCACTGAAATATTTTTCATTGCCTTAGTAAATACTATACATGCGTCTACTCTGTAAAATGCAAATCTAAAATTCAGTAAATAGAATCAGGGGTGGATCCAGGATTGTTTTTCCCATTTCAGATGGGATGGGGGTGGGGAGTGGGGGGGGGGGGGGGTTGTTATTACCAACTCAGAAAAATCTGACTCAGAATTATTTTGAATTTCAAAAAAAAGTTAAAAAATCTTTTTTGCTCAAAAGCACTTCTTGGGGAAAAAGGGGGACTATCTTTGCATTGACAACCCGCTTAAAAGAGACGTTTTTCTCCAGTAAAGGAAGTCAAACGTTCTGCACCGTAAACTGTTTGGTAACTAAGATTTCCAATGCAATTTAAGAAAGGAATTCATTCTGAGAGAAAAAAAAAATAATTAAAAGTCCACCTTTCTCCTTTACCTGTACACACAGAAGATATTTTTGTTGAGAGGTTAACTAAATGTATAATCTCTGTAGGCTATCAAAGAAATACATGTACCTCCAAACTGTATGGATTACATGGACATTTAAAGACGTACACCACACCGGGGGAGATAACCCTTGCAATTTCAATTAAACGTTTAACTTGACGTCAAATTTGACGTTTATAATAAAGCGTCAAAATGACCACCGAATCTTTCCCGACGTAATTAAAAGAAAGCGGGATTTAAGGACTTGATGTGGTTTCTTTAGAAATACCAAATCGTATCCTTGATTATTTGCGCTTTTGATTTAAAACCCGCCCCTCTCTCCATTAAAAGGGAAGAAAAGAAAGATTATGTCTTAAAATTTCTTTAATTTTATATGAAACGTATCCTTGATTCAATATTAGCAGAACAATATTTTGTTATCTTTTTTATGATACATTGCTTTCTTTTCTTACAGTTGGCTATGTAACATTCGCATTACCAGATCACGGGCGTATCTTAAAATTAAGAATTAGCTATATAAATACTGTTTTGTCCACTTTTTAAAGCAATCTCTACCCAGAGTTATCGTTCTCGCTACGCTAATACGCCCTCTGGTGAGAGATTGTTTTTAAAGTAGACCAATACTCGCACTACGTCACTAACGAATAGTAAAACCGGAACCACACTTCTTATTTCCGAGATGTGATTTTTGAACTATATTGGTTTGACTTTTACTTGGCGTTTTAAATATCCGGTAACGATTTTGCTCTAACAAACGTACAAACATTGCTTATACAGTTTAAGGAGAACTCATTTAACGAGGTTGGATCCTGATATTTAAAGTCTTAAACTTTTTTGTCAAGTATATTTTTAGTTTCTACACACATAGCTTAATTGAAAATCAAAACAAAAAATGGGGGTCAATATGCTTCTTTTGGCGCTACAGTACATTTAATATGACCTTTTTGCACTGAAATTTGTGTCTTAATCAAAAATCACATCTTCGACGTTTTTCCCCCAATGTTTTTATCCAAATAAATCATGGGGCAAAATAAACTATTAGTATATTTAAAAAAGACACATTAAAATTGTGACTAAGTAAAAGTTTGAAATTGCTTCGCATAATCAATTATTTGACCTTTCTGCACTCACAAAATGTGATTTTTCTGGCATTAAAAATTTAACCAGCAAGAAAATTATTTTAAAGTCTTAAACTTTTGCTGAATTTTAGCAGATTGATCAAAGTTATCTTATATATTAAGAAAAGAAAAACAAAAGTGGGGGTCTATGATGTGAATTTTAAGATATTACTAAAAATGTGTTAATTTTATGTTAAAATTGGCTCAATTTTTTCCTGGACTTTCAGAATATATTTACTAGATTTGTCACAATATAATGAAAGAATTCAAAAGAAATATTTTGATAGATATTTCAGAACCAGAATAAAACATTTCACAGCAAAAAACAACTCCGTTTGCAACCAGCATGGAAAAATAAGAATCTAAACTTAACAGTACTGTATATATTTCAAGAGGAAAAAATTGATCATTTTCTTCGAAAAAACCTTCCGCCACAAAATATAGTCCCTGACTTAATCCTATTTGAATGGAATTTAACGCGGTTTTTTCATTGAATATAGTTTAATTTGCATTGTAGAATCCAGATTTAATGTTAGAACTTAAAACTGATGCAGAATTTTAGAAATAAAGGTCCAGACCAAAATCTGCTCAAAAGCTCAGGATCGAACCTCCTTAAAAAGGGAAGGCTGGAAATCACTTTCGGTTGACAGAAAGACATAAGGTAATAAAGATATAATATACACGACATTTCTGTTGATGAGAATATGCCGATAACATGGACCACGAGTATGCTACATGTATCATATCGATACGACAGACAGACTATTGTCGGCGGACAAGTAAAAGCTAGTGATAGTTCGCAAGAAAAGGAGTTGCTACAATTTGACAGTGACAAAGAGCTAGGTTCACTTTATGCATAAAATGGCCCTGTCCTTATATCAATTAATTGACTATCACCCTCTGTCCCATTTCATATATCAAAATAAAGTAGAGACTTAGTGCTTTCATTTCTTATAACAAAATTTCTTTTTGGGAATCTAGGTATTGGAAAACAGGCTTTGAGAAAATGCAATGTTCTTGAATTTTGCAGAAAACATGCGTATTTGACTACCTTCAGCAAAGAATTAAAATATGAGCACAGCCCACGATCCAAAAATTGAAACACATTTTGTGATCTTCGGAAACAGATCTTTCATAATGTAATTGCATATTTTGGATCAGAGGTTGTGCTCTATATGAAATATTGAAAAAATATCTCAACTTTTGGCCATTTTTAAAGGAATTTACAGGATATGGGAAAAATGACGCATTTTATGACGTCATAATGCATTGACTAGAGAGAAAATTACGTCATGTTCAATAGATACACGGTCAGCAAGGGTCCAAGCTATAAATACAGCATTTTCAACCATAACTGAGCAGTTTCAATTTTTCAGAAATTCTCAGGGCCAAAAAAGGCCCTAAATGGCTCTTGTTCTTTTATGATTTCAAACATTGCAATATTTATCTTGAATAAAAAGTTGCTGTCCTTTAAAAAAGGACTGCAATACGCTGACCATATGCATGTGTTTCGAAACGAAATTCAAAGAAAATTTCTAGATTTAGTGAGTTTACATAGGTGTAATTAAGTTTAATCTTTTTTTCTAATTTTCATCGTTATTTAAGTCTGCTTAATTAGGCTGTAATGATAAAAAAAATCATGACCTTGAAATGATATGAATATGAAATGTTGATCTAGGTATCTATCACAATTGTAATTTAGCATTTAAAATTAACAACAGAATTAAAGAGGCTTAAGCGTGCAGGTATCGTAATCTCCATTGGCGTATCCAGGGAGGGGTGGGTGGGTTCGGGTGTTGGAACCCTTGCAGAAAGAGGAAGAGAGAGAGAATATTTATTCTGTAATATATATATTTTTTTTACATCTAGTATTTTCAATAAAATATGAAGTACTTCAATCTCTGCCCTTTCTGCTATCTGGATAGAGTTTTGCTTATTGCTTCCTCCGTGTACCTTCACAATACCGGTCCCGGTCCCGGGCCTTGACCACCCACATGTAACATGAAATATTTCACTTTGATATCATCGGAAGATTCCAGCGAACGAACGTACGGCTATGCCATTTCTGGACCATCTTCTAAAGTAACTAACTTTAAGAAGTATGCATAAAAAGTCATGAAAGGGAGTATCCATAAGAGAATATTATCCTTTACAAAAATTTTGATATTTCTTATGCAAAATTTGTACATGACAATTCATTGTCATGTACAAATTTTGCCTAAGAAATATCAAAATTTTTTTAAAGGACAATATTTATCTGCTTATATTATGGGGATATTTCAATTAATGAAGAGAAAGGTTCAAAATGTCCCGTAGTATGTGGGGGAGGGGGGCTCACCTTTTCTCGCATAATTACCAGTGTAAGATTGACTTGTCCGGTGTGAGACAGCAGTGTGAGATTTTTCTGTCTTACACTGTGTATTACTACGCCGCGAACGATAACGTAAACATTCCATCTTTATATAAAGAAATTGTAACAATGTTAAAAAATATTACATATACTTAAAATGTTGTCATTTAACTTATTAAGATAAACTTATTTTCATTCAAAATATTGTCGTATTTTCACTTTTTAAATGGCACTATTTTTAGATCGCGGAAGGATTCTTCTTGAATGAATGTGTACGCTATCGGATAGATAAGTTTTTTTTATTCCCAGTTTTTATCTATCTAATTAATTTACATGGACTGAAATTCATTTTATCAGTTTACACTGTGTGTTAACCATTTTCAGGTACGCTCTCTCCGATGGTGTATTTAGATTTTTAATTAGATGGAAAATTAAAAAGAATATATTTTTAGCCCTATCATGGCGACGTCATTGACAGGCTGTTATTTTGGATAAAATACTGCGATAAAAATAATCATTCATTACATACTCGTGTGGGAATAGTGAAATTCCACCTCGGGGCCAAGATTCACGGTCTAGGACTCGGCAAAGCCTCGTCCTAGACCGTGAATCTTGTCCCCTTGGTGGAATTTCACTATCCCACACTCGTAGTAATGAATGATTCTATTATTCTTTAAAAAAAATCTTTTGTTAGAATTTGAATATATAAGTTTTAATTTGCATTAGAAGCTCCCCCGCACTTTTTGTTGCGGAAAGGTTCAAAATACATAAAATCAAACATATAAAAGAAATCAAAATGTACCGAAAAGTTAGACGAAGTCCCTCCCCCCCCCCCCCCCAATAGGATTTTACAGTGTGGTGCACAGGTTGTTAATTTATTTATTTATTTCTGCTTGTCAACTCTTTTTGGAGGTTGCCCCCTTTGAAAACCGTTGCTAAGGGCTTGAATGTAAGTGCCTGTGGTGTGACTTAGACCCCCCCCCTTTACTAAAGGGTCTCGAGTTATCTTAAACAATACTAAGTTATCGATTAACTCGATCAATTTAAAAACACACACACAAAAAAATTAATTTTGTGTGTGTTTTTTTTTTTCTCTGTCTCTTTTAAATAACGGAATGGTTAATATACAACACCTGCAATCGTAACTTCTCGGCAGAAGGTCTGAGAAGATGCGATTGACAATCTTATCGCACGTGTGTAGACCTAGGCTATTTGGTCTTGCAAGCACAGGTGTGTGTATTGTTTGCTAGTGACGCTTAGACTGGTGACGGTATTTGCTACAGACATGAAGAACTATACACCAGTTTCATAACATGTACAGTTTTTTTTCTAGTGAAATTGGAGTAAATTAAAAGTTGAATATTTTGGATATGGGCCGGGGTAACCCATATCTATTCTTGTTACAACGACCGTCAATGCATCCATGGACGGGTTCATTTGTTACTCTGAAAGGTGGCACAGGTTTACCTTTCGTTAACATTTTCTACTTTGAGCGATTGTACTTTCATAGCAAAGTTGTTAAATTTTATTCCCGATTGGCCTATAGTTTTGTCATTTAGCTGAAAAAAAAAATCGGGCTATTTCGATACATGTAATGCTTAACGGCTGGGACTTGACATCTGTACTAGATTTATACGGAAGTATCCTATTATTGGAAAGATAGATGGTACACGTGTAGCACAGATCTGTAGTACGCAGAAATTTTTTTTTTTGATGTTTCTCCCTCTCCCCCGCATGGAAAGACATTGCTACAGGCCTTTATCAAGCTATATTTGGATTTCTGTCTATAAAATTATTTTGCAAACCTTGATGCACAAAACTAAAGCCGGTAAACATGGCAAAGACTATCTTTTAAACCCTAGTGGTTTTAATTCAACATGTTCAAGCTGTTAAGCTATCTCTATAAGTTCTTCCTACTTATTTAAAAGCTTGTACCACAGAATTTAGTTTGTATATAAGGATATATGTATTAAAGAGAAATTCAGATCTTGGTTACGCCAAAGAATACATAAATACGATGTGCAGATTTTAGAGCGAGGTTTGCCAAGGATTGGCATATTCTAATTCGTAGAGGGCGAATTGTTCTACGGGCAAATTGTCTTAGAAGCGAACTCTCTAGCATCCTCGCGCATGCGTAGCCCATGGCATTCGGTTAAACTCCGCTAATATATTTTCTGCGTGGACCTCAGGGTCCACGCAATAATTATCACATTAGACGCATACCCACCCACCCCCTTCCTGCAAACCCATCAAATTTAATCACAATGCAAAATTATCTTTAGAATACTAGTATATGAAAATAGTTGATTCACTTGCAGCATACTTACTTTCTGTAACAAGATCATCCAGTTTATGAAAATCAGTCAATTATGTTCTGAATCATTGTCTCTTATTTACTGACAAGTCTCTTTTTTTTTTTACGTAAAACAAGATAAATTTTAGGGACAGTAGGTATTGGGTGTGTATTATTATTGTTTTAGACATGTACAACTTTGTAAATACAATTGTACACTCAAACTTTAACTGTATTATTGTAAAATGTGGCAATATCTTTCTTTTCGAAGAGATATCTCATGGGGTACCTTTAGTTCAGAGCCCATATTATGAAAAGTAATGCGTCAACATATAATTTTTTTTAGCTTATTCTTTTTTTAGATGTTATTATGTAAAAAGAAAGCAAATTGTTGAAAATTGAGTCCATAAAAATATAAAAAAAAATTACCGAGATTGGCCTGTGAAGCATATTTTCTCGTACAAGATTTTGATACTTTAGCCTAACAAAGTGCACATATTTAAAATAATTCAAGCAAAACAATGATTAAATTTGGTCCCTTAACATTTTTCTATTCTGTTTTGTGTATTAAAGTTGACTGTTTATATTTTAATTCTTATATATAGACAAAGTCGTGGACAAGTACATTTTCAGTATTTTGCATTTTGGGGTAGATAGTCTGAAAGGCAATAGCCGAAAAATGAACATGTTGACATATGATTTTTCTTATGTTTTTCCTTTGCTGGGATATATGTCTATGTTATAAAAGCAGATTTTTCAAGAATGAGTCCATTTAGTGCCGAGTATAGAACTACTTTAAGAAAAAAAAAGTTTTACAACCCGTTTCCAAAAGTTCACTGATCAAAGATGAACAACTCTAAAAATGTGGGAGATTTTCCCCTCTCCTTCTTGAGTTATTTCCTCCTGTTTCCCGAACAGTTATGAAGACACATTTACGATGAACTCAGGAACTTAAAACTATAATATATACTAATTAAGTACCGAAAATGTAATAGAATTGTTTACTGAAATGGTCCAAATTCATGAATATCTTGTATGCGGCAAACTGGCCGTATCCGACCATCTAGATCTATTACCACGTCAAAAATTTCAGTGCGCATTTCCTCGAATCAAAACAAAACGTTTTATACAAGTATGATCACTGTACATGAATATTTTGACACATGAATAATTCAAACCTAGATAGAGAATTTACAGTTTGATAAAAATTGAAGTTAATATAGACGAATACGAGATTTCCATTTTATCTATAAGAGCAAATGAAGGATGCATAAAAGTGTGTGTGGGGGGGGGGGGGTACTTTTAGACCCCTCTCTTGTTTGAAATAAATAAGAAACAATATTTTCCATTTACCAGTCTGTTTACATCATAGAAGAGTTGAGTTTTTTACATTGTGCGTTAACTTTTAATGAAAAATGAGCTTAGAATTCAATGTAAGTTGAATTCATACGCAGGTATAAAATTAAATGCATTTCAGCCATGTTATGGACTACATATTGGACACGTGGAATTAAAATCCTTAGAGAATAAGTTTTACTTTTATTCTAGTAGTTGTAAAGCAAAAAAATATTTCTAGCTTGGAATTTTTCATGTGTATTTGTAGATCTAGCAATGTTTTCGTCCCACGTCTGAAAGACGCTTGAGAAACGTGACTTAAGGAGAAAGGGGAGGGGGGGATTTTTCGCTATAAATTCGAAACGGCTCGTTTAAAAATAATACAAAAAATTATCAAGATTACTTTTGTAACCAGCTACATAAAGAAAGTTTTTTTTTTTTTCAAAATCAAACGACAGGTTTTTACATAAAAAAAATATTTAAATTAAAAAATACGCATTTTTAAGGCATAAATGAACCATAGTTTTTCAATTTAAGTTCTTCAAAAAATATTTTGCCGATGTGTACCTCTACAAAAATACTTTATTTGTGTGGATAATGATTATATGAATTAGTCAAGGAAATTTGAAAGCCAGACTAGCTGAACTTTTTTGATAATCAAGGATTTTATAGTTAGCAGATTGAAAATTTCTTCTCCGCGTGAACAACCAAAGGGGGGTAATTTTTGAAACTTCCTGTTCGACTCGAACGATTTTGTCCAAAATGTGCATACGCATTGTATATATTGTCATGTATAATATATACAAAAATAGCGAAAATTAAACGACAGGAAATTTTTGGTGGTGAGTGTGTTGTACGTCCTTAAATATTGACTGATAATTGTGTTTATTTATTTATTATTTTTTATAAATAAATTCAATTTAAAATATGTCTGAATGCTAAAAGAAAAGGAAATACGTCGTGCATCAAGTACAAGTAATTATGGTTTTTTTTTTTTTTTTTTTTTTTGTTTTTTTTTTTTTTCGTTACACTTCCAGATGTAATTCAAACTAATACGACATGTTTTCGTATTATTTTCATATACAACTTTCTCCTCAAAATAAAGGAACATAAATAGCTTTAAATTATTAAATTTTTTATTTTCCCTAAATAATTTAAATGCTTTAATTAATTTGAATTCGCAAATTGATATATATTTTCCTCAATGTATGCAAGACGGGATATAATTCCTACTACATTTTAAAAATTTATTTCAAAGATATTAAAATTATAGAATTGAAAAGCGTGGCTATTAACGTATATTTTATTATTTCTGAATTATATAAATTGCAGGCTGGATATTCCTGGTAAAATCTAGAAATCCAGTTATGTATTTTTTTTTATCAAGTATAACAAACAATCGGAAAAAAAGTATCTCTTGTAGATTTATTGCATGCATATTTCGTTACATGGAGGAAATGGGTAATCGTCTTCCGTTGTCATCACTTCCGTTGATCCCGTCAACTCAGTTTTAACAGAATTATCAAGTTAATTTATAGGAGGGGGGGGGGGGGATCTTAAGCACCTGTTTTCACTGCAACGTATACAATGTATATTCATTAATAAGGAAGTAAACTAAAACATAGTGGCTGAATTTTAACGTTAAAGGATGACTGCACTTAACGCCGGGTTTTGGGTCTTTTTCGGTCGCTTCTGTTGCTTTTATATCATAATCTTATTTCATTTTTATATATTTATGAAAGAATCCTGTCAATTTCGAGCCGAATTTAAATATTAAAATGATCTTGGACTGTGATACAATAAAATGATTCTATGTTTTCTGTCCTTACTCTTTCCAAATATGGAGAATTTACACTTACCTGCCCTTGATTAAACATTAGGTATGCATGAGAGGTGGAGCTAATATTGTAAGAAAGGGTCTAAAGTTAGACTAGATAAATAACAATGACATGTATTAAAAAAAATACGAGATCACTCTTTCCCATTCCCTCTTTATTCTGTATGGCACAAGTACACTATTTTCAGAGGTTTCAAAAACGAAATTAACAATATGAGCGACGTCCATGTAAGTAAAGAATCTTTTAAATCGATGCCTAACAATTTAACGTGTTCGAGCACTTTGTCCTAGTTAGCGCAAAACATGCTACCTTACAAGTCACGTGACGGAATTTAGTATTTACAGAGTTACCCGAGGTAAGAAATCACGTGGTGAATTATAATATTCAACATGTCACAACAGGTCTGGACGATTTCCAAATATGGAAGTCAAGAACGATAACTGAAAGTTGCTATAAATATACATCATAAACACGTTAATATTTCTCTGCCCAATCAGAAAACAGCGTTCTTACACACCCCAAAACATATTTCAAACGAACAAAAAGAGAACACGTGCTTTTGTTTTTTTCGTCAAAAAGATTTTTTTGACAAAAAATCTTTAGAAGTAAGATGAAAAGTTTGGAAGAATAAGGTATTCCCCACATATTTACCGTGAACAAACTTGACATTTTCATCTTGGAAAAGAAAAAATAATAATGCATGTAACAATGCGATCGTTTACGGAAGAATAGATCACATCGTCAAGCTATTATCAAGTACAATTATAACATTTACTAGAACATACACTATGTTTGTAAATATAATTTTGCTTTGACGTCAGATTTTCATAAATAACGCGTAGTTTCCATGCGTATAGATACAGCACACAAGTATTCATCGTTTAGACTACATGTAATTTTAAAATAACACAGGTTTCATGAGCGTCGAAGACCATGTTATATACACTTTAAATGGACATAAGGAAAGGTGAAAAACGTGGAGAAAAGGGACTGTACATGAATGCTTTTTATCACCATATCTTACCTCGCAACCAGAAACTGCATGGACGATTTTGTAATAAGCACTCAGGAAATAATTAAGACTGTTATATTCCCATACAAAAACATTTTCATGCCAGGTTCTAAAAACTGAAAATCTGGCGTATTTATATTGAATTTCTTAGCACAAGTTAAACTTTTGGGATTGCTACCTCGTAGTGACAGATTTTCAATCCAACTTAGAATTTATTCAGTAAGCTTTCAAGTCGTGTTTGTTCACGGTAGAATTTTCAAATATGCTATATCATTCGTAAATGTGCATAAAGTTTACAAAAAGTTTGTTCTAAAAAAATCTTTTGAGCAAAAAACTTTAAGGGGGATGTCCGGCCACCTTAGGTGGAATGAAAACAAAAAGTAAACATTTCTTCAAATGACTAAAGTACACTATAACTTGATCAAATTTTATGTCCTTAGAATGAAGAAACAATAAATATGCATAGTTGAATGCATGTTTTGCGTAAATAATTTACACTTTTGCAGAAAATTGCTTTTGATATGCACTCTAGAACTGCGCAGCTACACACTTTAATAGAGCCTTAAAAAATCCAAAAAAATATGCAAAGTGTGCCTTAATGTTCTCCCTACAATCATTTGTTGAGAAAATGTCTAAATTTTGCACTGTTAAATGGTAATTTCCAGTTACAAACAAGGCACTGTTATCTTCAAAATGAGTGTAAAGAACCATGAAAGTAGTTCATGGACAGAAGCACGTGATCTATTTTTAGCAAAAAAAAAATTTCCAGACCACTTCTTTTTATGGAGGCACATAATGGTCTGAAATGAAGAAACTTAAACTACAGACAAATTAATAAAACACCTCTATATTAAGTTTATTTTAAAAAGTAAAGGAGAATTACTTATGATTTTTTTTAATTATATAAACACAATAAAAAGGGAAGTTGTGTGTAATAAATTGTAGTGAATTAAAATAATAATTTATTATTGAACATTTGTTTGATAGTGTGTTGTTATAACAAATTCTTCAAGTCTTTGCTTCCAGGCAATGAAAATTGTGCAACATCAAAATTAAAGTTTTTGAATGAATTTTTTTCCACTTTGTAATTAAAAATGTGGTATTTCAAGTATTGATAACTTCCAGATTTGTAATTATCAACAATGAATCACAAATAAAGTAGACATCGTAAAATTAATGTGAATGAGCTTGTTTTAGTACATATATTTTGTCACACATACATTTTTAAATTCCATTACATCCTAGCTACATTTCAATAGATACAAAATCATTACTGGTAAGAGTAATTACTAGGGGATTTAATGATTTACAAACATTTTTTTTTAATTTCTTTATTTTGTCCATGGTTTCCAAATTACAATTTCACCAAGTAAAGAAAACAAAATCAACATAATTATATACAAGATAGTACATGTTTAATCATATACCTAGTAATGCTAGAATTTTAAAACTTTGACCATAATTTCAAAAACAAACTCAAGATTGTCATGGACAATATTGCAAAACAAAGTGCTAATGAAACATTTTGCTAATAAAATTAAGACAAATATGCAATCTACTCTCCAGTGATGAAATCTAAATTTCAATATTTATTTTTAAAGTTGATACTAGCATAATTTTTTTTTTATAATATTGATGGACACCTAATGTTCACAATGCTCACCTCAGTCAAATTGCTTTCTCTGAGTCTCTCAGCCCCCTGTCTCTCACATCAAGTAAATATTTAAAAAAAACCTCTTTGTGGCCCTAAACCAGGTTTTGAGTGTTACATTATATATGTATTGACAACTGCATTTACTAAACATAAATTTGTCAGATTAGTATTCCCTTTTCAATGTAGTTCCCTTGTTATGCTCCAACCATGACCACCCCCCCCCCCCAAAAAAAAAAAGAAATCAACCATTGAACCTACATTGTACAATAGTAACAATACAAATGAGGATACACTCTATAAAACTAAATGCATATAAATGTGGACATCTTTCCAATGCTGATCTGGTAATTTTTGTTTACTTAATTCTTACAAATAAAATCTCAATATATTGGTCAAGAGATATTTGAGAAAAAAAAAACATTTTTGACTGTTCTGAAATACACCTATGACCTATTATGATTAAAAAAACATTCAGCAAATTGACAGATGCTCATCTGAAAAAAAAAACTGTGTGTTACTCACAGAAAGCTGTGATTTTAGACATTGGTTTTACATACATGTATTTTTAAAGTCTGAAGTCTTTTTTTGTAATGACAGTGAGATAAGAACTACATGATAAATTTTAAAATAATCAGTCCTTGAAAACTTATGTATTAAAAGATTCACAAGATTAATCCCTATACACATGTACATTGCACGCACTTAAAGATATTGTATCATATGATGTGTAAATTTTAATTTGAATACACAGCCCTTGTAGCAGACAGATAATGAAATGAATTCTTTCTGATTTAGAAATCTATTACAGAGTAATATATTTCAAAGTAAAACACTGAATGGAGTTCTCTTATTTTACATTATATGATTGATATTCTGTTACCAACATTATCTCAAAATCCTATATGTAAAACATCACAGGAAACAACGCAGCTAGTATGAAATATATGGAGATAACGAACAGTATTCAAGCTCAAAAGTCCATAATCAATACAAAATAGGAGCATATATATAACGAACAAAATTGATGTTCCAAAGATGGCACTATTGGGCTCAGATTTACACTGTATCCTCACTGGCAAGAGTCTGGGTTTACCATGGATTTCTTTTTAGTTTAGAATTTCAATGCAATTTTCACATGATATTCCTCAAAGACCAACAATAATAAAATGCAGTTTTAGAAGATCATTCAGTATGTTTAGAACATTCAACAATTAGAAAAAAATTATTATAACAGTGACAAATTACAAAACAATACTTATAAATCTTTTCTCTGTTGCCAAGGATGGCAAACCTTACCCTATCTGCAAACATTGCCCTCTCTAAGTTCAAAGAAAGAAATTAAGATATTTTTATCAAACTTCATGTGCTGATACATATTGTGGAGAGCTTTCAACTTCATGAACATTTTTTGATCTTGACCTCACTTTCTGAGTTAAGCTCAGTTTCAAAGAAACTATTCTATTATATATTTTTTATGTAAGCTTCTGCACTGATACATTATTTGGTGAGAATTTATCAAATTTGTCCAATTTTTTTTAACCTTGACCTTCCCAATAACCTTTGACTTTAACATTTATTATGTATAAAACCAAATTTTAAAGAAATTATTCAAGATATTTTCATCAAACTTCATACACTGATACAAATTTTCATGCTGCATTACTAATGAACCCTGGGTGGAACATTCATGTCCTATGGACATATCTCTTTTTTTTTTAAACATATTTCTGGTTGCATGGTCTAATTTCCTTATCCATTACTAAGAAACCTGAACTAATATCAGGCACATAACAACTTGACTTACTTAAATAAATTATCAAGAATATACATGATACAAATCAAAGCAAGTTTAGTATTGCAAATGCAATATGTCAATTAATTTTTGTTATGTATACATATCAAATTGTGATCAAGAACAGCTTAATATTAAATTATGAGAGGGGACCTGCTTTAGAAACTCTATATGCATTGACCAAAGATGCCTTGAGCTGATCATTGTCATCAAAGCATTTAAATGACATGCCATGCACATCATTATCTAAACAAGCTCCTGGATATCCAAATGACTTACTTCTCTCTTGCTCTTCTTTTGTAATAATGGGGAGACTTGTGTTCATATTTGCAGTCCATTTGCACCTATAACTTATATCCACACCATTATGAATCTTGAGTTTTTTTATTCTTGGCATTGACTCCCCCTGTAAACAAAATTTTACAAGTACCTGTATTAATAAATTCATTGACAAATGGTGTTAAGAACGAAAAATTTTAGTGTTTATAAGCAAGAAACTTGAAATTAAAAAAGAGGAACTGCACATAGATACAAATGCATGGGCTATTAACAAACTTACTTGATTCCTTTGTGCAAAACTAAGGGCTGTATTAAATTGCATCTCAGAACATCTATGGGAAACTAGCTAAGGATATGACACCTACAATATGAAAAATATTTAATTCATAATCATTTAATCAACAATAAATACACAATACTTGAAGCTTTCCATTAATTCCTGTTACTTTTATTGAAGAAGAAAATGGTAGCAAACATTTTCCTATTGCTTTTCCTCCATGTCCTCTGAAAGTGCTATTTAAACATATAAAAAAAACTGCAATTTTTGGGAGGGTTTAGTCCATGTAATTGGATTTGGAGTTAGAAACCTCGAGATTATGACATAAGTCATGTAAAATTTTATTATACTATAGGGTAAGTTTTTATTACAGAAATAAGTGCATGTGTCTAGATATATATATCATACAGTGTCAAAACTGATGCAAAACAAATTTTGGAAACAATTTCACACAGTCACATGAATAGTTTATTTTTCTGACTAATGACTATTCAACATGTCCAATAACTTAAGTATTTTAATAAAAATTAGACTTCAAAACATTGCAGTTAAAGACCTGGACACACTTTTCCATGATGTGTTTTTAGGTCCAAAACAATGTTCCATACAATGTGCGGCCCTAATACTCGACAGTACAGCAAACAATCTCCTATTATTATGAGGCTCCTGAAGGAAATTTTATAACTAACTACTTTTTCTTTCTACCTGCTGAACAATATTGCACGTGTACTTACTTTCCGAATGTAATAATTACAATGTGTTATTGAATATATCACAACTTGCTTAACATTTTTAAATTTAAAAAATTTCACCCTCCTTGCAGAGCCCCATTTAAAAATAGTCTCTATGTACAAACACAACTTAATGGAGAGGCAATTCGGAACGTGAAGTCAAGAATTTTAACTGATATCTGATAACCGATCAGAAATCACATAGATATATGACATTTTTAGAAACTCTGCAAGTCTGCAGAAAATTATTACACGTTCATTGCAAGGATTAAAACAAAGAGTCACGTTTTTACACACCCGAAATGTGTCTTACCTTCTATCAGCTGTTTTCACCGGAAACTTCTTCTATCGCCATAGAAAAGAGATCCGCCGTAAACACATACGTTTAGAACTGTTTAATCTTTTCCCATTAGTTTGAAAGGAGTCAACAAACTAATAAGACTTGTTCTAAGCAAAATTCGATTGTAATAAATGCATCTATCCACAAAAGAAATATGCATATGCCAACCACGTGCTCCGTGAATGATATGACTGAGGAAACTCGAGTGATAAACAGGACATTTTTTCCCGGTTTGCGAGAGATGGGTTAAAATCGCGTTCTGTCATTAATCAGACGATGCGATGCAACAAATAAAAGATGTAAGTTGTATAAACTAAGGACCATTACTTAGATATGTCTTGTGTTGATGTCGTTACTGTCTCATTTATTCTAAAAACAATGTTATTTGAACTCTGTGTGACAGAGGAATGGCGGACATAATAAACGCATGGCCTCAGGGAGACCACCATACGAAAAATCAAATTTTCAAAAATTATGGACAACGACAAGAAAATAGCAAAACAAATGGTTGTAGCCATATTATTAATAAACCGAACTGACATCATTTTCATTGCATTATTCATCTCCTGAATGCTGTGGCTGCGCAGTTCTAACATGATTAATTTTCACCAAATGCAAACAATAGAAAAATAATTATTTAATAATTTTGGTCTCTAACAGTAGGTAATAAGTGCATTAGCACTTTGAGTAACTTTGAGCTGGTTTGGTAATATATTAAGCGCATTCTCGGTATTTCTTATTTTAGACCAGAATACATCCAAGATGGCTTGTACATCCCCCTTAAAACCACGTGTTTTATTCATTTGCTCATGGGTTTGTCTAAATGCTGTTATCTGATTGGTCAGAAGGATTTGCGCCTTGTTTATTCTGTATATTAATAGCAATTCACGGTTATCGTTCTTGACTTCCATATTTGGAAATCGTCCAGACCTGCACAACCCTTGGTTACAATAGAGAGAGCGAATGTAAGAAGAAGCAGTTTTTTCTCGTTTAAACCATGAGCGCATGTTTGTCTATTAATCTCCTTTTGACACAACATTGTTAATGCAAATATACAACTACTGTTAAACGGAGAACAATAGACAAACATGCGCTGACTATGTATAAAGTCAGCGAAAAAGTGGGCGTCCTCATTATCGTACGGAGATTCAAGGAATTGTGATGACCCCCGCCTTAGAAAACAGCTTCGTACCTCGTAAATACGTACTTTTATTTAATGTAATTACATAAAGTTGTAGATTAGATGTTGACCATTCGTGCAATTTAAAGAAAAATGCTTGTTTTGAAAGTTTGTTTTGTCACAATTTTCGCATGTCCTTAAGTGCAGTCATCCTTTATATTTCTTTAATTTATTGGTTTTATTTATCTATATATTTATTTATGTATCTATTTCTTTATATCTCTTTAATTTATTTATTTATTGTCTCTGCAGCTAAATACCATAACTTCCCGCCAGAAGTCAGATGTCTACTGTACTGCTTACTGTTAACTGAGAAATATCAACTGAATCTCAATGAACAATCACACAGAATCACAAGGGACAAAATCAGAGATAGATATTTCACTGATATCACTGATGACGGCTTGGTAGATCTTCCTGATGGAATCACAGAAACACATAATGGTGTGACAACATTTATGTCAGACGATATCCGACATGACGCCATGTACGCCTTTGTCACGGAGTGTCTGGTGGAGGACAGTGATCAGGAGTTTTTCCTGACCACGGCGTCACGTGACGTGATCTCAGAATACTGCAGGTCCTGGGAGTATAAGAGGAGTGAGGGAGAGAGATGTCTGTATGTACCAGACAAGCCGAAGAAGATGTACGACCTCTTCATAGACAAACTACAGCTGGACATCATCACACACTGTACCGTGTCTGACGGGGGGATTCATGACAGTATCAGTAAACGTTGTAAGTGTATCTTTAGATCTATAATAAACAAATTAAATTGATGCAAAGCCGCAAAAAATATATTTAGCATTTTTAAGTACTTCCACAAGAAAGAGTCCAAGAAAAAATCATTTTAGAAAAAGTACATGTATATGATACATTTTTATTGCCTTTTTGGAAACTTTACACTTGCCTTACTTTTCTGTGTTGTTTTAATACTTTTGTTGTTAAATATTGGTCAAAATAAATAAATTCATCGAAATGAAAATCGGTCTGAGATAGAGAAAAGGATTAATTTGTTGAAGAAATGATTTGATTCGTAGATTAATGCAACAAATATCAAATATTTATAATTAATGTCTGAATGATGACAAAATAGGGCTTACACATTTAAAGTGCTGATACCCTGGATGTTTGTCCCGTGATAATTTGTAAATGTGAAGAGCAGAAAAGAAAATCATTTTGTTATTCACATAGTGTTTTCAAATGAAAATTTACTTTCTCTTAAACTTTTTACTATTTTTTGATAATTCTGTGATTTATATCCTAAAACTTTTATTCATAACTTTTATGAATATTATCAATAAGGAATTATCCCATCAAAACAATGAAAGACTAACATTTCATTTCCCCATGTGCACTTTCTAACACAACCAAAAATAGATCGTCCGCTCCTACGGCCGATAATAAATCCTAAATTTAACGGCAGATTTTTTCTGAATATGATTCCGTTTCAGTGTTCTTAAATTGTTTACACGGATATACCATTCTCCTTCTTGCTTTTCGTCAGCTAATGTTTACGTATTATAGCTCATGTTGTTACATGTATAATTATACATGTAAGTGTGTCAAATACACCAATTATCGGAAAATTATTTACTACGAATAAATTGAAATGCTCTGCTTACTCACACGTGTTAATTTTCGTTAATGTACATGTATAATTGTAACGTTATTATCTTTTTTTTTGGGGGGGGGGGGGGGATATATCATATTCACATACTTAATCGATGATGGTGCACCTCTTTAGCAAATAAAAAAAATAAACAAAAAATCGATGAACTATATATGTATAGTAAACTGTAATTTAATTTCATTTGACCATACTAAAAATGATATTCATATAAACTATAAACTTTTATTGTATTGTTGGGAATAGGAGGGTACATGTAGAAGTTTTAATGAATTTTTTAATAACCTTGGAGACCTAGTTACTTAAACATGTTACATGTATTCAAGCAGTACGAAAAGATTTTTTTCTTTCATATCTTTTTCGTTTTCAATCATTATAACCCACCCATTAACTCTTCCAATTGTATCTACAATAATGCATGCCAGTATGTCAGTACAATCAGAAGTAGGACTTACAAAAACACACAATTTTCTTTGCATTTTTTCTTATTTTTTATGAATTAAGGAATCAGTTCGGTCTAACTGGATGAGAGGTCTTTATTTTTCATAACAAACAATCGAAGAAGAAAAGGAAACATAAGGATTTGTTCTTTGCTTAACTGGTAGAGATACGTTTTTCTTACTGAAAATTCAAAAAGAATAAAATATGTGTATGATTAAGCAAGAAAAAAGGGACTGTTAATTTTTATTATAATAAAAGTTTCTTTGACATGTCATTTAAAATTAATGCTAACTTTATGTATAAACCCCTCAAAATACCAAATGTATATCAACTATTCGTCTATGAAATAGCATTAAACATGTTTAAAAAAGCACCAGATTTCTACCCGGCAAAAAATAAAATATAAAAAATTAGGTCTACTAAATAAAAGAGTGTTTGTTTGTTTGTTTGTCTATTGTTTAACGTCCTCGAGAATTTTTCACTCATATGGAGACGCCACCACTTGCCGGTGCAGAGCTACAAATTTTGACCTATACTCGGCACTCAGGGCCATTGAGCAGTGAGGGATCTTTTTCGTGCCAGCACCTACTGCAACACGGGACCCCGGTTTATACGGTCTCATCCGAAGGACCGGTCTCCACGTCCCACAGTGGGATTCGAACCCGCGACGTAAGGATCAACTCCTAACTCCGCGACTCTAGAGCGAACGCTCTAACCACTGCGCCACGCGGGCGACAAATAAAAGAGTGAATATTTTTAATTAGGCCAGCATTTTCTTTTTATTATTATTATTTTTTTTTTACAAACCCGCCGCTCAATTTTTTGAATTAAAAAAAAAAAGAAAAGTGGAAGTTTTTTCTTTTCGTTGTCGAATTTGTGTCGGGATCGACATTTCGAATTTACGAACTCGTACTTCCGGTTTATGATAAACATGGCGGGTAAATGAATGTATATCTGCATAGGCCATAGTATGATAGAAGCAACATAGCCATGGTTTAGTGTAAAATTTATCAATAGGAGTGCTATTCAAAACGTTTTCACCTGTTCAGAGGACAAATAAAATGCTGATGACTTTGTTTCACAATGGATTGTTGGTGAAATAATTATGTATCCGTATTCAAAAGTATCTGCATGTGTAAATTAATTTCCTCTCAAAGGTTAAAAACTGCCCATGGTAGCTATAGCCAGAGATACTGTTTAGGTATCTGAAATAACTTACAGTCTAGCCAACATTCATTAGAAAAACATTGCTTATGCATCAGATGTAATGAATAACACTTTTGAAGAAATGAAGTCCATTCGTGGGGGGGAATAAACAATAGTCTAAAAAAATTAAATATTTCATCTATTAAGAAAATTAATCATATACAATTATATACAGGCATATAGTATTGTTATGAATGTGACAGCCAGAAAAATTAGTTTACATTTAGTTGAAAAAAAATTTTGACACCTCCCCAATACATGTACTCCCTGTCTGTTACATGTATTAACAGGAATATGTAAGCTTTCGAGTATATTTTTAGAACAATTTCTAGACATTCACTTTACACATGATTAAAATAAAAATAAAGATATATTGAAAGAGTTAAGAAATTTGATTTTTTTTTTTAAATTATTATGTTGTCCAACATCTCAAAATTTATATCACTGGCCCCAACTGGCAGACGATGAAATTATCAATTTAAGTTTCTACCTGGTCCTAGTTGTAACCATTTTGTAGGAAGCGGCAAATTAAAGAACCTGTTATGAGAGCATCATAAAGGAAGCAAAAATGAACGAACAGAAATCGATAATTTATCCCCCCAAAAAAATTATTTCCCCCTCCTATGAAACTTTATAAGTCTGGTGTTCGTAAACATAAATACCAAAAAAAAAATGGTCTTACATCAGTTTAGATTTTGCAAATATAAATGTTTCTATAATTACAATTACACTTGTACCAATTCTGCTAGAAATGATACCTTTGCATGTACGTACACTTATTAATACATGCGACAGTTAACAGAGGTATGTGTGTATAAAGTAATAAAATAATGTACGTAAATGGTGTATAATTAGATTCATGATATATTTAGTGAAAATACCCAGAGAAATACTGTATTGGGACATTGACGCAAGAAAAAGGTTCGTCCAAATTTCCAGTCAAGATAGTGTGAACATGTGTCGAGCCAGAGGTATGATAGTGGGATGCACAGGCGCAGGAAAAACGACTCTTCTGAGAAGGCTTCAAACGAAAAATAAAGAAGAAAGTATACAGCCAACTGAGACGACCGTCGGCCTTGATATCCACGAGGATTTGTTCGAAATTAAAGATGACACGTTAATAGGTGATTGTTTTTCTTATGTCTTAAGACGTTTATAAATTGTTATAAATCAACAGGTTTTTCGCTGTAAAAAGTTGAACATACAAACTACATTATTTCTTTGTACAATGTAGAGAAATATGATATTTTACACTAGACATACTCAGTAATAATATAATTTGACCTCATATCTGCAATATTTATTTTTAAACTTGCATGCTTTAGTTGATAATTCTACATTTAATCTTTTCCAATGACCATTTTACCCCTGTGATATCAGTATATTGAATTATCTATATAAAAAACACTTTTACTAACATCTCATAGTCTTTTTAAAGAAGTTATAAAACAAAGTCTATCTGTTCAAGTGTCAAAAATATGTTACACAAGCGCTTCACTTTGAAAAAATATACATTATTGTGGGGTAACCATTCAATTTCAATCTGTATTTAATAGCGTAGAAAATGTTCTCTTTCTGAAATGAAATAAGTTAATATTTGCATTCTGTTTCACTTTTTTTCAGATTTTGATAAAAATGGAACCAAATCTGATAGGACCTCTAACAGCACAAGTGGCAAACAACTTATAAGTATGACGGATTTTGCTGGACAGATAGCGTATTATGCGTGTCATCAGATTTACCTCTCCAGAAGAGCCTTTTATCTCGTGGTTGTTGATATGTCTAAACGGCTGAATGAAAAAGCCATATTATACGACACCGATAGACACAACCCCTTAGGATCTTTATTTCATAAATGGACATTTGCAGGTACTCCCTTTGATAAACGAACTTGAAACATAAAAGTTTTATTGTCTATTTACAAGTTTGACTTCCATTTCATTTAAGAAGACAGATATAATCTAGAGTCAGAGAAATACATGTATACATTTTACACAGGGACAGTTGTCCAGAGATTTTTTAATGCAGTACTCTCTCCCTTGTCAACAACAAACTGGAATTATTATTAACATCATATTTTCACCATTTTCATACAGATGTACTGTAAAGAGTATTCAAAAACATCAATATTAAAGCTTATCATATATTTTGGTATATTTCTCAATTTCCATATATTGTATAGAGAGAACATGCATTATTTAAGAGTCATGCCCACCCGAAATTTATTTACCCGTGGTCTCCATTGTAACATTTCAAATATATATCTCAGACAGTGTTTAATGTTCAAAGGATTTTTGTCAGATTAAAAAAAAGCTTCCATTTTAAGGGGAAGGGTATAAGCATTAAAATATATGTTAAAAATGTCATTGACTGAAAATTGGGAATTATACTGTATTTGGCCTTTGGATGAAAAAAAAAGACCTTCGTGTGCTTGCTTTGCTTTACCAAAAAGACCTAAGTCGGTATTTTCCAAATATCATATATATAGCCTGAAATAATAAACTAGCACAGCTTAATTAATAATAAAGATATATATGGTTTGTTCTTTGCAAGATTATTTTGTGTTTTGGCTGCAATCAATTAAGACCTACTGTGAGGATGGGACATCTAAGGAAAGTCAAAGTGATGAAACTAAGGCCAACCCTGTTATCTTGATTGCCTCGCATCATGACTGCTTAGGGGTAAAAATATTTCATGTAATATTGGTTTCCTCTTTATTTTTATTTGATGCTATTCTTGCTCTTTCAGACCAACATTAATATTTTTTTGTTTGAAAAATTCTTTTGTTTCAGTCAGGAATTTGCAATCAATATTAAATTGTAAATACTGTAAAACCACATTACAGTGAAACCACATATTTTCCCGGGGGTAAGATTTTCGTGGTTTGAGGAAAAAATATTGGTTCGTGTGGATTTGATTTCTAGGATGAAGTACTGTTTAGTTGTCGTGTATATGAAATTTTACATTTCGTGGTGGACATGAATTCGTGGGTTTCCTCGTGCCTCCAAACAACGAAAACTAAACCCCCAGAAAATTAGTGATTTAACAGTACTTGAAAAATGCCTGCATTATAAACAGTATATATAGAACTTTTGACAATATCAATTAATATTTAGGTTAACTACATCATACATCAGTGTTATTCAATTCAGTAAAGTAATTCGAAGTGCTTAAATGAATTACGAATTGATAATATACTTTTCTTAGCTTATCCGTCTAGATAATCATCAAAGCTACTTTAGAAACCAGCTCATGCTCTAACATTTAATGTTGATGTTGTTGACATAATTTGGAACACACTAATTCCACTATGCTTATAAGAGTTTGATAATCTACCTGGCTATGCTACATGTATATTATATGAGGATAAATGACACATTTTGTGTTTTTCGTAAATATTAACACGCAGATATACAATTTTTATAGCAGAGGAAACAAACCACGTCCAACGAAACTGCATTCTATGATACACTAGAGAAATGTTTACCTAAAGAACATACATTGAATGATCACATTTCACCAGCACGTTACTTCGAGATTGAATGTCCACGTGGAAAATTGAATGAACATCAGGAAGAATCAATCGAACAAGTGAGAAAATGCATTGTTCATACAGCAACAAGTCTTCCGCATTGGGGTGAAAAAATTCCACATATATGGTACATGTTTGAGCAATTTGTTCAAGAACACAAAATAAAGAGAATTTGCAGTAGAGAAAGCCTACAAGCAGAGAAAGAGTTTAATTTTCTAGACGAAAATGAGTTGGATGATATGCTTAGATACTTTTCAGAGGTAGGCCAGATAATCTATTTCTCAGAAATGGGTCTGAGCCACAACATTATATTGGACGTTGAGTGGTTTGTAGGTGCTTTTAGAAATATCATAACAGATCCTACTCACGCACGCCCAGCATGCAGAAGGGTTAAAGAATGGGAAATTTTCATGAAGAACGGAATAATCTCCGATTCAACACTGGTCAAGATTTGGAGAGAAAACAAAAAAGAATCATATGTTCTTCAAAAGGATAATATAGTACCATACATGGAAAAACTTGGCATTGTTGCAAAAATGAAATCACAAGAAGTCGAGGAAGAAGACGACGAAGCGTCGGGGAAAAGACAAGAATCCCTGTACTATATCCCTAGTATCAATAAGACTGACTTCACAACAGAAGGCTTTGATTTATACAATAACGGAAATAAGACTCCGATTTTGGTTTTTTCTTTCAAAACATTTATTCCGCATTTCTTTTTCTTTAGACTTGTTGCGATATGTTTTTCGAAGTGGGAATTTTTAAGCCAGGACTGGCTTTGTAAAAACGTTGCTTTTTACAAGGAAAAGGGTGATGACATTTACATTGCTATTGCTGTTAATAAAACATCCATTCAATTGCAAGCGTTTACTCCAGAGGATAAAATCAAGCTAACAAGCGCAGATACCAAACAGATCAGAGTTCAAATTGAATATATGCTTGGGGAGCTTACCACCACATTCCATCACCAAGTTCTCTATGAAGTCGGATACGCGTGTGAAGATATAAATATCACTGAAGAAGATGAAGACTGCTTCTTACCAGAGAGAACAGTTGCGGAACTGAAAACTAATGAGCGAGTTTGCCCAAATTTTAGAAAAATGGATCATCGAAAGCATCAGATTGTTCGTGATGATCTACTGCATTATTGGTACACGGTATGTGCATTAAACAGTTTACATTAAAAATAGCAGTGTCTCGTATGGAATATTTTTTTTAATACATAATGGTGATATAGATAGAAAATGAAAAGGAAGTCGTTGATTTAATCTTCCCATGTAAGAAGTAAATTTAAGAAATTTATAGAAAACTGAATAGATATATATTTTGAATGTTATTCTTATGTTTGGTATTTCAGGGAGCTGTTAGCAGTGATCTGTTTTCTTGATTTTTGGACAAAAAAGGAAATGATTGTGAAAGCTATGACATTTCATATGTACAAAACAAGCTCTATTTTCATGTCTTATTTCTCGTAGATGCTGGTTTTCATCTCTATTTATAGTTTTTAATCCTTTAATTTAGCTATTAACTCTTGTGTTTTTTTAACTAAGTGGTCCATATCTATCCAAATAACTATTGATAGACAAATACGTATTGAATTAATGTTGTATTCATCTGCTAAGGTTAATAATCACAGGATTACACTCTGCCATTCAACTGAAAATCTACTGAAAGGTCACTGAATGACAAAGCTCTCCAGTTCAAGGACCTTTTCCAGACCTTCAGTGATTATTCAGTTAACTGACTTGAGTAATACTCACTAGGTTTATCCCTTGAATGCTGTAATGCTATTGTTGACTGATAACTTATTTTTGTTCATACAAGCATCGACCTGAGTATTTCATGTAAGTATTCATGTAAACCACATATTGCAAATTAAAAAATATATATGTATCTAAAAATATTATAAGTGCATGTATAGTATTAATGATGTAACAGGGATGAAACCCAAACCCATTCATTTTTGTGAAGAAAAAAAATGTGTTTAAATTGAACAAAAGATGTAATATTACTCACATGCTTAAAAAGGAATATGCCTGGATTCTGGAAAATAAAATATTCTAAGCATATTTGCTTACATGTATATGTCCTATTTGTTAAGAGGTAAGTGACTGGGTTTTTTTTCTATCCTTCTCATAATTTTACAACTTTACATTGAAACGGGTAATCTGAGTTTGAAATCTAGCAGGGATTATATTTTGGCGGAACTGCTGCGTATGTAAATATTTCTTTTTCTACTTTTCATATCATTACAGAACATTGAAGTTACATGTAGGTAATATTTTTAAACAATCAAAGATTAAAAGAAATTTCCTTAAAAAAATGAGATTAATGACTATGATCGTAAGTTTTAAGATAAATCAAACTGATATAATTTTCTAAACACACCACGAGATTGGCGTCCATTCTAAGAACAGCTTTGAACAAAAAAATCAGTAAAAAGAGTTGTTTATCTTACTAAAGGGTCAAAACTTTTGGTGTTTGTATTTTTTCTTCGCAGCATAGTTAAGGATACAAAACGGAGGGTTATATTACTTTGTACGGGAAATTTCAAATATGACATCACACAAAATTACCAGTTCCTGAAAATATCACAAAAGGAAATGATCTTTGATATTGAACTATAGGGGAACATTAAACAGCATTAAAACTTATTACAACATGTTCTTTTATCGTTAGTCCTTTATTAGCTGACCTGTTTTATATCCCTATCAAGCAGAATTTATTCAAAATCTTCTATTTGAGAATAGGAACACACTAGCTGTGGCCTTCAATTCGGCATTCGGATATATAGGGACTATGTTTTATCAATTAACAATGGTTATTTTCATTCGTATGTCGACTCGATATACCCCAGTAAACTTGAAATAAAAGACACCACAGAGTCTGTCACATATGTTTTATATTTGGATGTTTGACTTACTATAGACAAAAAGGCCAATTAACAATTAAGTTGCATGACAAACGAAATGACTTCAGCTTTTCCATCGTCAACTTTCCTTATTTATGTAGTAGTATTCCAATACCACCTACTTAGGGTGTTTATATTTCCCAACTTATTCGCTACTCAAGAGCTTGCTATGAGTACGATCAATTTTTAAAGCGAGGCATGCTACTCACTGATAAGTTGATGTGACAGGGATTTCATCAACCTTGTTTAAAGTCTGCATTTCGTAGATTTTATGGCGTTATAATGGTCTTGTTAGTAAATATAACCTATCATTGGGTCTTATTTGGAAGACTTGTTTCATACCATTGTTAGGCCTTTGTTTTTATTCTGAATTGACTACGGAAAGTTCCGTCTACCTGATCAATACATAGGGCTCACGGCGGGTGTGACCGGCCAACAGGGGATGTTAACTCTTTCTGGGCACCTGGTCCTTCGTCTGGAATTTTCAGGAGTCCGTGTTTTATGCCCTCTTCACATATTTGTATTGTTTATAGATTTTATGATATTGATCACTGTTCGTTATCTTCACCTTTGACATCCTGAATAACAAGTTATAAGCAAGTCACTGATTGCGATGTACTTGTCTATGTGACGTCATTCTGTAAAATTTGACGTGCCTTGTATAGAGTAAGATGCAGATCATGTAATATTTTCACAATGGAAAAATCTATCTTATATATATGACTTGCAGGAGAAAATTCACATGGAGGAGATGTTTTTTTTTTTTTTATGATTTTATACATAAGTTTTCCGTACTTCACGTAATTAAGTGATACAGCCGTATATTTGTATGCAGATACATTGGAGTTTAATGTAATAATTCTAATAAATCGATCTGGTGTTATTTTTTCAATTAAGTTATTAGTTTAACTTAAGAATCTCTTACGAAAAATCTTAAGTGTTTTTCATGAACGCATTCGTAGCAAATTGAATATAATATTTTCTTTACGACAGACGTCTTTCCTAGCATCGATTTCTGTATGCTTTATAATCATTAAAAAGTGGATGACAATAATATTGAAACGAAGTTTTCAACACATTTAAATGAAACAAACCTATGGACAACAGAAATCAAGTGAAATCGATAGTAAAGCAAGGAAGTCTGAAATCTGATTTCAAAATCACAATTCTGACATCAAAGTAGGTCATACAAAAACATACGAGAAATAGCAATAATTTTGCAATATATTTCATTTATTTGTTCGACAATAACAGTGAAAAAATATAAAATGCTATTGTAGGGTTCGTAAAAAAAAAAAAAAAAATCAATCAATGAAATGTGCATTTTCGTGTTTTCTGTTATATTTTACATCATTATTTTTTTCATGAAATTTTAGTAAATGAACCTGTATGTACGTCTTGTGAACTTTGATATAACATCCATAAATTATAGATTTATGTTTTCGTTGTTCCCTGATGTCTTAAAAATGTTGTGTATAACTATTACTTAAATTACGGAAATGCTTAAAACTCACAATGAATCTAATAGAAAGTAAAGTATGCATTACTTGTTCAATTTCCTTCTGCATGAAAATAGTCAGACACTTCTTCAAAACGCATTTGTTTTTGTTTTTTTTGTTTTTTTTTTTTTTTGTTTTTTTTTTTTTTTTGTTTTTTTTTTTTTGATGAATATGAACATTAATTTTATACATTCACTTTAAAAGATATTCATTCCGTTACTTTAGATTCCAAATGTCCCAGCAGTTTTCCTTAAATAATTTTGATGTTTAAAATCTTTTAAAAGGCTTTTATCGTATGGAATCATTTCCATTAGATTGCATCAGAAAAAATAAATGGAAAGAAAATTTTTCAAAGAGTATTTAAATGCCATATTCTTCCTTTGCTGTTTTAGTGGTAAAATACGAATTCAATTTTATTTGTTTGATGTAAAAATCATAATAATACTAACACTTTTGTTTTCTTTTTTATGCCCACATAAGCGATTATTTATAGGCATCTAGTTTTTTCCTCTGTCTATTCGTCTGTCTATTTGTCTACAAAACTTTAGCCTTCCCCATTACCTTTCATTTGTTGTGTTAGGGCTTTCATTTTTTACATGTACATGTATTTTTCTTGTGACAAGACCTTTCCACGTGTACCAACATGTTTGATCTCCTTCTTTAGACTATTTTCTTTTCTATAAAATTCAACAAGACTTTAACTTAGGTCATATGTTTTACGATAGGATCTAGGATTTGATTTTTCCTATGTTCTTGTTACGAAAAAAAAAATCTACGGTTCCAACTTATTTGAAGTTTGACTCATTTTTGGAAAAAAAAACCTTGGCCATAACATTTCAATAGTTGGTGCTAGGGCTTTCATAATTTACAAGGCTGTTTTTTTGGTGACAGGACTTTCCTTTGGATACAAACACTTAATTTTACCTAACCTTTTGACCTTGATCTTGGAGTTTAATTTACTTTCAAAGAAGATTAACTTTGATTATAACTTTTTAACCGTTACTGCTAAGGCTCTCATATATATATATAGCACTAAAAATGACCAACGACACGAACAATAATTATTATTGTTCGTGTCGTTGGTCATTTTTAGTGCTTTATATAAATTTCCATCCGTGACCTTGTATCTACTTAGTAGATCCGACACTTAAGATATACAGTGTTGTTGGTTTTTAGTGCTTTATATATATATATATATATATATATATATATATATATATATATATATATATATATATATATATATATATATATATATATATATATATATATATTGTGTTTTTCTTGTGAAAGATGATTTCTTGGATACAATACCTTTTGGCCTTGGACTTTAGCCTACTTTTAAAAAAACTAACCATCAGGCCAACTTTAAAAGTATGTTTGCTTGCCATCTCTCGACTCAGGATGAAAAAAAATGAGTTGGTGGGTAGGTGAGATTTTTTTTTTTTTAAAGCAGATTTCAAAATCAATGCTGAATTTTCAAAGTCTATTGTCCGGAATTCATAGGTTAAAACAATAGTGTTGGGCAATTTTTAACCAGTCATTCTGGAGAGGATATAATTAGTTTATTCAGGATATAACTTTGGGCAATACAGCCCATCAGTTTACAAAAATAACATATAATAACATATATTACAAAATTTAAGACTCTCAGTGAGCCTAAATTGGGGGGTGAAACCCCTGGTCAAGTGTTCCTCAGTCCCACAGTTCCACTCATTTATAATATACAATAATATATATTGAACAAATTAAGTACAATACAATAAGCAGCACAATACATAATTCAAAGTTATAATACAATATATAGCAATGATGTTTTAATGTACAGACATCTGAAAATATAAACTTTACATAGATAGAAATTAGGTTAACCTGATTGATCTTCGTTACGTAATATTAGAGCATAATGAATATATTTCCCTAAACCAACTAAAGTAGATATGCGGTTGGTACCCAACAATTGGATTAATTTAAAAGTACTTGGTGATTTTTAATAATATTCATTTATATATTTTTTTCTTAAATTTAGATATCTAGGGCATTGAAGAATGAAATGGAATTCGTCTTCTATTTCACGTGTATTACAAACATCGCATAATCTATCCTCTCTACTTTTGCCTTGATACCTTCCGCATTCTATGTTAAGATAGTGAGACGAAAGTCTAATGCGGGAAATATGTTTTTTTAAATTACTCTGAAAAGGTTTTGTTAAATAGGATTGCATTTTACAGAAGTCAGATTGGACAATATGTTTATATAGAAAGCATTTTGACGAATTATCCATAAATGCAGTGCACTCTTGGAGGTATATATCTAGGATTCTATTTTTATACACGTGCATAAAATGAGCAAAGTTTATTGCTTGCTGTTTTATCCAAAATTCTCCCAGACCCAATCTAAATAGTTCCAGTTTTACATCACGCGCCCAGTTTATACTTGTTCCCGACCCATTCTCTGCATCATATCGCAGGTATTCATAAGAAGATTTTAAAATGCAGTTTTCTGTTTTTAATAATTTACACCAGAATTTCATAATTTTCAATTTCCTTTGTATAATAAGTGGATATCGTCCCAATTCTCTATAAATCATATAATTGCATACATTGCGCCTAACACCGAGGGTAATTTTACAAAAGGATAAATGCAGTCTTTCAATTTCCGGAGATTTATGAAAACCCCAGATTTCGCTTCCATACGAGATAACACTTCCAACATATGTATCAAAGAGTTGACATCGGGTTTCGACGTTGAATTCAAATTTCTGTATATTACGGTTTAAACCAAATAATGCTTTTTGACCTTGTTCAGCTAATTTCTTTTGCGTAACATTGAATTTACCGTTATAATTTAAACATAATCCTAGGTAATTAAAAGAGTCGACAATTTCCAAAATTTCATTGTTATATGTCCATGAAAAATTTACGCATCCTCCTTTTCTGAATACTAAAATTTTGGTTTTTTCAGTGTTAACAGTCAAATTCCACGAGGTAACATATCCGTGTAACGCGTCAAGCATATATTGTAATTCTTCGGGTGAGTTAGCGAATATACGGTGTCATCTGCGAACATTAAAACAAAAAGATTAAGCTCCCTTAATTCTACGGATGGGCATTTGTCGTTTATGAAGTGATTTTCCAAGTCGTTAACATACATATTGAATAGTATTGGTGATAACACTTCCCCCTGGAGCAACCCGGTGTTTACTGGAAATTCTACGGATATCTCTCCAGCATTCTTGACACATGCGCGCACGTCGACATAAAGCGATCGGATGATTCGAAGGAATTTTCCGGTAATCCCCAATTTAATCAACTTATACCATAATTTTTCTCTGTTAATTGTATCAAATGCCTTTTTATAGTCAATAAAACAGCAATATAAACGTTGTTTGTTATTCAACTTTTGTGATATTAAACTTTGAAGCGCGAATATCGCATTAGTAGTTGATCGGCCAGTCTGAAATCCAAATTGCGCATCAGTGATAATATTTTCTGAATTGTTCCATTTCGTTATTCTTTCGTTAAGAATTGATGTAAAAAGTTTTCCTAGACTACTTGTGATGCTGATACCTCTGTAGTTTCCGGGATCGTCAGTTTTTCCTTTTTTATAAATTGGAATAATAATTGCTTTAGACCACGATATAGGAAATATACCGGAATTGAAAATTTTGTTGAGAAGGGTCAGTAGAATAGGGAGAATTATGTCAGGACAATCATTAGGACAACCAAACTTTTTTTTTAAGAGGACCTCATCATAACTTTTAACATTTATTGCTAAGGCTTTCATATTTTACAGGTGTATTAGTTGTGATAAGATCTTTCCTTAAAAAAAAAGAATACTTTTGATCTCCTGGTCTTGACGTTTAAGTTAGACCTTCTTTTGACAAACTTTAACCTTGATCATAAGAGGATGTTGACGTTCTCTTGCTGTTTACCGTAAAGATGTAACAGATATGTAATTTTAAGTAACAGAAAACGATGTTCACTTTTTCATATACAGTGGTATACGTATACACTACTATACAGAGCTTAATTTGAAACTGCAAACTTCTCTTGTGTCATTAATGAAGTAGAAATAAGTTACACAGCAAACTATGTCAGGTTTTCTTATAAATAAGGAATCCCTATTGTTCTGTAAAATTGCCTCTTGAAACAGAATAAATTTGATATATGCATAAAGGGGCAGAAAATTTCTTCAAAACATTTATTTCTGATTTTTGTTTCAAATAGGCATATTTAAAAAAAAATGAATAAAAATTATTATCTATCCGTAACGCAAAACTGTACATAAAATGACACGTTCTATCAAAGTGTCAGAATTATTCAAGAGGGTATGCAGGTGGACGGTAAATATATTATTTGTCCTGATAATACATTGTAGGTTCGAATCCTGTAATGGCTGACATATGCATTTTTTCATATATAATGGAAGTGCAAGTGCAAGGAAATATCACTTTTAAGAGAGAGAGAGAGAGTCATGACAAAGAGCACACGGCGGTTGGGACCTGTCGGCTGGGGATGCTCACTCTTCCATGGCACCTGATCCCACCTCTGATGTTTTGGAGGCCCGTGTTTGCTCTGCACCTATTTTGTAACGTTTAATGGACTTTTGAGCTTGGATACTGTTCGTTATCTCCATATATCTCAGTCAAAAAGTTAAGAAATCGCTTTTTTGAGAAATATTCAAATTTTCGATGCTTGCATATTCCAATTATTGTTATGATCTTTACTATGATCTAAAATTAATGACATAATACTTTTATCTAGATGAGTGGTGATGTTATGAATTTTTTTTTTAAATAGTTAAATTTTTAAAATGCTTATTTCGGTTCACCTTTGCTCTGTTAAGAAATGGTCAAAATTTGAATTGAAACAACTTAATTGAAATGACCTAGTGGAATGGTTTATCTATAACCAACTGTGTTTAAAATCAAATGCCTCAATTAAGTAATCACAATGTTGTAGTAAGTGTAAAACTAAGTGAAAGGAAAATGATCTTAAATATGGAAAAGATGAACATCTCCAGCAGAATAGATAGACAACAAAATCATGGAACACGAAAAAAAATGATGTTGCTTGTGACTTCGGGATTCATAACAGGGGAACATGATTTCCTTGTGGTTGTTACAGAATAAACTAACTGAATCTTGAGACACACACTGAATCAATAAAAATTAGTGACACAGAACGTGTAGTTGTATGTAATTTTCAATGAGATATAAACAATTAAGATTACCTTTTGAGGCGTTTTACATCAAAATATACTTCTAAAGTCTGTAATTAAGGAATTTTTTAAAGTTTTGTGTGAGTTATTGGTGTGTAAATCACACAAACTTGTCACGTAGGCATATTTCATGAAGCGCGCTAGCTCTTCATTGAAAAATATGCCTACGTGCAAGTCTGCGTGATTTACACACCAATAATTCACACTTAACTTAAAAAAAACATTCCTGATATTTATATTTTACATGCTTAAAAGCACCAAAAATATTCTCAATGTTTGAATATCTCGCTGCCCTATCTATACTTATAAATAAATAAATTTTGCAAATAAACTCCAAAACGGGTGCACCAGAGTTCTTACTTACTCCTCCAACAATACACTATATACAAGATGATGTCCGTAAACTATATTTAGATTTCACTAGCATAGTAAGTATCGTACATTAAATTAAAATTCTACTTTTATTTTCTATAAACAGTCATGAAATAGCAAAAACGTGAGTACGGTGGGGTTTCCTTTTGACGTATCTAGGTTACTGGAATTTTTAAAGAAAGTGACAACAAGCAATTGTTTATTTATTTCATAAACGTCAACACTGAATTTAATTAATCAAAGCTTGATATAAAAGAAAAAGATAGTGACAACCGACTAAAAAGGGAAATGTCCAAATTCTTTTTATCATTCACCGATCTTAATATTGAAGGAAGCTTCTAAAGCATCATATAGCATCAAAACCAGTGAATATGTAGTGTTATGAACTGTTTGCGTTTGTATAGATTATATAGAGACTATAAATAAACTATATAATAAATTTAGATATCGAAAGACTATTACATATACATGTATATACGTAGTAAGTTTTCTAATAAATTTATCGGTAAAATTTGTATATATAATTTATATTCCTACATTCCTTACTGAAAGCATCGTGGCAACGAACTCGAAGTACAATTTGTACTTCGTAATAAACTTGCTTACATGAAAAGAGAAAATTAATGAATAAGGTATTGTTCAAATACAATTAAAACTGTAAAATTTTGTGTTTTAATCAATACATTTCAGTTTTTTTTCTGAATACAGTCTTTGTATCAAATGATTGGCCTATTCATAGGGCGTTATAAGCTAATTTTTGTAATGGTATAAATTCAATTTCCCGGGCTTGCGCGGGATTTCATCTAGTATCGTTACATTTTTATCAACGTCTCTGTAGCCTCATTGTGACGTCACTTTAGCACGAGTTTCTCCGTATATACCGTATATCGGGTGTTTTTTACGTGCTGCTAAATTTTACTAATTTTTACGAGTTTTATAAATCCGTAAAATTTAAACGCGTTAAATTTCACAGAAAAAAAACGCCTTGCGTAAATTTTCAAAATAGTATGTATGAGAGTAATGCTAATTGCCATTCAGCCCAATCCCTGGAATTAGTACTGTTGGTATTTTAAACACTTTTATGTCACGTGCTGTAAGTAGTTAAATTCCTTTTATTCAGTCTTGAACACTTTTTAAATCATGCAATGTTTGTTGCTAGATTTTAATCAGTGAATTAAGAATTATGGAGGGGGTACGAAGTTATTTCAACCAGTATCTGCATCACCAAATCGAAACGGATCTCTTAGTGAAACGATTCCTAAAGAGGTGATTAATGCCATAAGTAAATCCGTTGCCACAGTTTCCACTTCTCCAAAAAATCCAAAACGTAATACTGTCAATTAAATCATGATGGTTTGAGTTGTCTATCTTTGTTTCCGGTAAAACAAGACGAGCACGTGGTGCGCATCAATAATGATACCTAGCAATGTGTATTCAAAAAAAAAAAAAACAAACACAAAAAAACAAAGCAAAACAAACAAAACAGGAATAAATGAAGGGCAAATGGTATATAAAGGTAAATAAACAAACATATTATAATTTAATGAATCGTTATCACCGGAATTTTTTTTTTAACATCGGGTTGTCCAGACACATTTATTTATTTGTATGTAAAACGCATTCAAAGTGCTAACAATCATTGATCTGGAATTTACCTCCTATGATTTTAAGTTTTACGGACATGTTCAATTTGTAAAAATTTAACGCATAAAAATTTAAATCACCCTATTCGAACCTAAATTCGTTGCCCGCGTGGCGCAGTGCATGGTTAGAGCGTCTGCTCTAGAGTCGCGAAGTAAGGAGTTGATCCTTACGTCGCGGGTTCGAATCCCACTGTGGGACGTGGAGACCGGTCCTTCGGATGAGACCGTATAAACCGAGGCCCCGTGTCGCAGTAGGTGCTGGCACGAAAAAGACCCCTCACTGCTCAATGGCCGTAAGTGCCGAGTACAGGACAAAATTTGCAGCTCTCCACCGGCAAGTGGTGGCGTCTCCATATGAGTGAAAAATTCTCGAGAGGGACGTTAAACAACATACAATCAATCAATCAATCGAACCTAAATTCACTTCTCATGCCGGATGCTTGGCGAAGGAATAGCCACTACCTATATTTACTTCTTAGGTTTGACGCGGCAGAATGAACGAGAAAAGAATCCGAGTCTCCTGATCACGAAGAGAGCGCCTTACAACTAGGCAACTGTGACAGGTGACAAGGTAAGAAGAACAATGATCTATTGTCGCAGCATAAAATTAAAAATATACAGCAATATAAAAAAACAGTAGTGTCATACATAATAAATTTAGTAGAAAAAATAATGAAGCGATTAAAAAAAAATATAGTAAAGATAAAAATACTGTTTATATAGTACATGGTAAATTATGCAAGTATTTAAATTTATATTTAAGAGATGAATTTAATTTTTGAGAATTCATGAGGACATGAACTACGACAATTCACGCCGCCATATTTCATGAAACGCATTAGCACTTTATGATAAATATGCAGGCGTGAAGCGTTGTTCTTGTATTTCATGAAATCTCAAAAATTAAATTCATATCTTATATTTGCATTATTTTTCTGATGACTTGCCATATATTTTTGTCATTCAACAATCATTCTTGAAAAAAAAAAATTGCACTATTTTTTGACTTCAGTCACTTCACATTGGAAATATTCTTACTCATCCCACGGTAGTTCATGAGAACATGAACTCTTTCTAATTTGCAAAGAATCTTAAGGAAAGATATTTGAAAATATAAATATATAGAAATATTAAGATTTTGATTTGTAACAGGTTAAAAATGTGTGCAGAGGTTTAAGACCAAAAATTACTATCAATTAAGGTAGAATTACTACAAAAAAATATATAACTGGGCAAAACATGGCTAAATAATTTTCACATGATGAACGGATTTGTTCAGATTTTTAGATTTTGTTTTAGATTTTTATGAATTATATTTGTTGGATGTTACCTCTCCTATCAGAGGGTCATTAGACTTGAAAAACCTGCAGACCCACAAAAGAGATTTACGGACAAAAGAACTAACTCATATAATCGAGGTCTGGTCAAAAAATTAAATATTTGTGTGACTCAATACCAACCTCAAATTTGATTTTTTTTTTATTTACTTATAGAAAATGTTGAATTTCTGTTAACTTTATATGTAAATTGTCATATACTTGCACACTGTACGTGGAACTACAATGTAAGTTTCGGAATATTTTGATATTAACTCATTTCAGTCATCTGAGCATTGCTTTTTCTCTTAAACAATATTTTCTTTATTTTCATATCAATAATAGCACATTTAATTTTTTGTACTTTGCATACTTTCTAAATAGTATTGTACTTAAGGAGGGATTCTTCTCATATTTCTAGTATTCAAAAATCAATGAAATTTTCAGAGAATAAAGAAGACAATATCACTAAGTGATGGTATCAATTAGATTAAATTTGACCGTTTTATATTAGAGGCAAGGTCAGGTCAAGGTCATTACCTTTTCCCTGGACATTAAGAATAAAACAAGTTTGGCTTTCCAGAAAGCCTGAAATGTCATCTCTTTGGCTTCATTAATGTCACAGAATAAACAGTGGAATGTTATATTATTTTCTCAGCTATTACAGGCAGTAGTATCGCTTCTGAAAAAATGGGGGTGGGGTGGGGGTGGAGGACAAAAAAAAATCGACGATATATCTGAACAATCTTTGACAAGGGGAAAAAGGGGCTATCCAAACTCAACATTTTCATTTCTTGGAAGGGAAGGAGGGATTACAACTTTTCCGACAAACATATTTTAAATTATAATACATTCTCATGGGATGAATTGACGTACCATACTGCAACAAAAGGTGGAAGAGGGGTCAAGGGTGCGCCTCTTCAATATTTGGTGCTATGTGCCTGTATTATTTTACCTGTTGTAAATATGCTTTATTCAGTTAAAATATATTTTGTATAATGTCTGTAAAAAATTCTAACCACTGAGAAATATTCGTAAGAATTATTTAAAGTCATATATTGCGTATTTTTTTTTTATAAGTTCAGACTACCTAAATTAAAAAGATCTTTCTATTTGTTTTATTACTTTATATAAAAATAGGACTTTCCTGTAAATTACACAATTTAAATCAATCACGTTTCAAAGATATTAGAAATTTAAAACAAAAACCGATTTATTTACCGATTCAGATTTTAATCAGTTGAACTGTGAAAACATGAGGTTATTCAAGTTCAAAATCGGTGAAAAATTTAATTTCAACGTAAATAACATATATCATGTTTAGCTACGCCCAATCTCGTATTTTTATTTTTTAGTTCAGATACGCCATATATAGCTTTAACAATTATTCCGAAAGAAGATGGATAAAAACTTAGCGTTCCTTTTGACTTTAGTTCTTAGCCGCCTACTACGGCAGCAAAGAAGTTTTAAAGCGCCAACTTAAATTAATCTGAACCTGAATTAATTCCCAAGACTTTCCTTATTTTCCTTAATCGTATCCTCTGAAGTGACTTGGCCATCGAGCCACTGGGATTTGATTGATTATCGAGCCACTTTGAATATCAAGGGAAAAATTGAGACACTCCTGTATCATGCCCTTCTGCTGACCATGCAGATTCATGTTCTAACGCTATATTATGTATAATATAAGTACATGTACCTGTATACGCTCCTAGGAAAAAATCATGCATAGAAAGGTAATAAAATTAAAACGTTCCCATTTAAAATTAAGTATTAACACACCGAAAAGAACCCCAATCTACCAACATCGATTTTATAGGCTGTTCCATGAGACACACATTTAAAATTTAAAATTTTGGCTTTATTTCAAGAATACGAGGAATGATTTTTTTTAACCTTTTCTCATTGACAAAAAACGCAAATTAGAATTGCATAAAGAAAATTATAACAGTTGCTTTGTTTATTAATTCTTAAAATCTGGGCCAGGTAAAGAAAACTATCTTTTCTTATACTTTTCTACAGGGGTAAATTTAAATAAAAAAGAATAAAGTGCACACATCCGAGAAAATACTCGTATAATGATTCTTTATGATCTTTATTCCAATGCCTGCAGCACTGAGTTACTGAAACCAGAGAAATTAATGTTTCTGCCTAAATTGTGCTTTTAGGTAAAATTTCTTTTCTTCAGAATTTATTTATTTATTTTATTATATCATTATTATATTATTATTATTTTTTTTTTTTTTGGAATAAATTCCGTTTTATTTTTCATATATATACGGCATTAATTATCGATTGACTAAAGTGCACATAAAAGTAAAGTTTTTGCCATTGTATATATGCATTTAATGTGAGTTGTTATTTAAATGTTTTCACTGTTTTCTTTCGTCAGTAAATCTTGGATCCACGCCTTGGCTTATACATTCAATATGCCATGTTTTGTGTATTTTGATCCCTGCGCGCTGACCATGCATCGTTTACGCAATAGCCTAGATACAACGTTTATGTGTATAAACCGTTAATGAAGACCCACCACCACCCAAGTGATCCTACCTCTATTACTCTTAATGAACACCGGTGTAGTTTTACTTTAAGATGGACCATTTTGTTTAATAATAATAAGACAGACTTTGGTCAATTTTGTTTACATCTCTATATTTAGAAATCGTGTCATCGTCAGTTCCTTTGCCGGACCACCAGCTTATCAATGGCAGCTTACACTAGGACTTCACTTCCGGTGATTCAAACTTAATGTGTCATCTCCCGAGGGATGTGACAAAAAATACTGCTGCCAATCATCATAAAATATAGGTCTATAAAATGATATAACCAAATTTACATAAATAATTTAACTAAAATGGATATTGACTAATCCGAATTTTCTCTATTTTTCTTAAATTTTTAGGATATTTTAGTTATTTTTATATGCTTCCTATATGTAAATTTTTCTTAATTTCACATATGGTAAAATTGTCAAAAAAAAAATACAAATTGATATAAAAACAAAAGTTTTGATCGTTTACTAAGAGAGAAAAACACTTTTATGGATTTTTGGCTCAAATCTGTACTTAGATTGGATGCTTTGAAAAGCTAACATACTTGTAGTTTGTTTGGAAAATCATATTTGTTTCATATATTTCAAAACTTAAGTCCCTTATTATTAATTTAACTTACATTTCAAAATTTCTCTATGATTGTGTAAAAATTATAACTAAATTCATTTTTCTATAATAATTTTGAGAGGCAGAAAAGAAGATATTTTCATACGCCGCCTTTCCGCCAAAAATATAGTCCCTTACATTTCAAACTCAGTTTACCATAATGATTTTTATTTAAAGTTGTACAAATGTGATGAAAAAAGAAAAATATGATCTTTTAAATCTCTTATAATTACATCTAAATATATAAAACATATAAGCAAATATACTTTGAGTATTTCATCTAATAAAAAACCAGACAATAATCCCTCCTTAAGCAGAATAATTATAATGTTAGCTTATTCCGGTTCCAAAATATTCTTATTTACACCAAATGTTTTTTTTTTTTTTTTTTTTTTTTTTTTTTTTTTTTGAATGCATGCATCGACTTCAAATTAAAGAAAACATGAGCTTAAAATGATATTGACGCTATCAATGTAAAATCGTTCTATTTGCTTGAATCTTAATTACATGTACATACATTAGCCACTTGAAAAGAAAAAAAAGAACAGATTTAATCTAAAAAACAAAACAAAACAAAACAAAAAACAACAACAAATTTTAATTCTTATGTTGTTGTTATTTTTTAAAGTTTTATGAGAGTGCTATGATAGGATATATACTTCTACTTATGCCTCAAGTTTGTTAAAAAATGAAATGAATGAAAATACATTTGTATTTGGTACAAATTGAATGAGTAAAATCGGCTACTTAATTTTTCTTAATTTACTCTCAATTTTCAATGACTAGTTTTCCTTTTCTCTATATTTAAATGCAGAAAAATTATACACCCTCATGGAAATTGACAAGGAACATGTTAATAGAGAAGTCAGTTTCATATCATTTGACTTAAGAAAATTAACAGCAAACATTAGTAGCTCGGATATTTTCCAAAAAAAATCATACCCAAGAAAAAAAAGGGGTTTTATAGCAGGGTGTTTATAGATTTTTAAATTGGCTATATTTTCCTGTATTTCATGTAAAGGAATCAAATAATTAAAAAGAAAAAAATGAAAACTAAATTTTGATATTGATTGTAGCAATCGTTATTACACTCCTAAACGTTCTTAATGGTTTCCTTAAATATTTAATTTGTTTTGTTTCAATATACACTTCGTTTGTGCCGCACGATAATTAATAGCATTTGATCAATAAACTAAGAAAATTAAAATCATACAATAGTAACTTTGTGAAAGGAAAGTCAAAGTTGAAATCATGTTGAAGATATCTGACTTAGTTTCCCTTGTTTTGATGTTTTTTCTCTCCTTTTCCAAAATATCTGGCGCAGCGTTGCTTTTCCAAGAGACTTTTACCCACACTGGAAACAACCTGTATAGTAAAGTGAGTCATGTCCGAAGTGAGCATCCATCACCTGTTCTGGAAAATATTATGGGATTTTGCTCCCGAAAATGCATCCATGACCTGCAGTGTAATGGATTCGAACTGTGTACCCTCAGCGGTGGAACAGAGACCTGCCGCTTGACGAACGGAGGTTCGAATGGAACATTTGGTTCACTGACTGGTGAACTCTGTAAATACTATCAGATGGTAAGATTTAGGTTTTGTTTCTTTAGTAAAGTAAATTGTTTTTAATCTTATCTGTTTATTTTAAGCAATCAAAAAAGAAATATAAGACTTTTGATAGGATAAAAAAAACCTATTTCCTCTGATGTTTCGGATTTCCAACCCTTCGGCATGAGATTACTGAAAAGACATAATTTATCCAAATGCGCATCAAGTGCATTAAAATTGGTACCGTATAAGATTTACATAAATTCAAGTATCATGGATATTCTTCTCATCAAATACCAAAACGTGTTCCATGAGTAAATTTAAAAAAAGGATTTTTTAAAAATAACGGCCAAATTGTGCTCATTTTCGAAAAAAATCAACCTTTTTATTATTTTTTTTTTATTATTTCAGCATTTTTTCTTCTAGTTAAAATGTCTAAAATGGAAGAAGGAAAACAAATACATTAAAATGCTTTTCTCTCTCTTATATATCTGGGGAAAAAAACAAATTTTCTTTCATATCTTAAATTCTTTGTCCTAATCTTTTCCAAAAAGTTTCAATTTGTTTATTTGTTTGCTTGTTTAAGTCCCTTCGAGAAATTTTCACTCATATTGAGATGCCAACACTTGCCGGTGGAGGGCTGTAAATTTAGACCTGTACTCAGCATTTACGACCTTTGAGCAGTGGGGGATCATTTTCATGCCAACGCCTACTGCGACACGGGACCTTGGTGACCTCGGTTTATACGGTCCCATCCTAAGGACCGGTCTCCACGTCTCGCAGTGGGATTCGAACCCGCGACGTAAGGATCAACTCCTTAACTTACTACGCAACTCTAGAGCATATGCTCTAACCACCGTGCCACGCTGTCGACAAAGTTTTAATTTGGATAAAAGTCGTACAATGAATTCCCAAAACATTCCTGTCAATTCAATCAATTTTGAAAATGTAAAGAAAAAATCATTAAGGAATGTCCTATACTACTAATATATACTACATTTTGAAGTTATCTTATTTAGAATACCTTATTTTGTTGCGCTAGGAACTGACAGGTAAAAAGGGGGTCAAATGAGAATTTTTTAGGAATCTGCAATCGTATATGTTTTTGCAGACATTTCATTTCATTTTTCGACAAAAATTATAAAAATAATATAAATATCTATTGTAGGATGCTTAAAAAGTTTAATTATTATGTATTTTGGTTTTCATCTTCCAACAATCTGTTGGCATTTCGATGTGCACTAATTGTGCTCCTTTAAAGCCGACCTGTTTTTATATTTCTATGTAGCAGAATTTATTCAAAAACTTCTCTAGAGAAGAAAAAAACACTTGTTGTGGCCTTCAACTCGATATTCAGTTGTATCCCTGACGTTTTATCGATTAATAATAGTAACTCCCATTCATTTGTCGACTCGATATGTCCCAGTGAACTCGAAATAAAAGACACTACAGAGTCTAGTCCATCTGTTCATATTTGGATGCGTTACTGACCATAGACGATAAGGGCCAACTAACAATTAAACTCTTTGACACAAAAAAAAAATGAATTTAGCATATCCATAGTTAACTTTCCTTTATGTAATAATATTCCACTATCACCTGCTTATTGTGCTGTCTTACAACTTATTCAGAGCATGCTCTGAGTACGATCAATTTTTAAAACCAAGTCAGGCTACTGACAAATATGTTGACGTTACAGGTAAATAACAATAACCCCGTTTAAAGTAAGAACTTTGTAAATTCTATAGTTGTTATAATGCCCTTGTTAGCAATTATAACCTATCAATGGGTTGTAATTTGACTGACATATACTAATTTTAGGGCTTTGTTTTTTATGTTTAATTTGACTACGGATTACTTTGACTACCTGATTAAATACATAGGGCTCACTTTGGGTATGAACGGTCGACAGGGGGTGCTTATTCCTCCTAGGCACCTGATCCCACCCCTGTATTTTCCAACGATTCATGTTCTAGTCCCTGTCAAATAGATTTGTATTGTTTGTATTTTTTAGCTTGATCAATGTTTAGTATCTTCAAAATTTTAAATCAGCTCTAAAATACTCAAAAGAGAATTAGAGATCTTGTAAATTTTTTAATGTTAGTTATATTTATATGCTTCTTATATTTAAAATTTTCTTATTTTTACATGAAGTGAAGTAGTTAAATAAAGATTCAAAATGATATAAAAATAAATACTTCTATCCGCATAATAAGAGAGAAAAACATACATGTATTTTACTGAATTTGTTGCTCAAATTTGTTTTCTTCCTTCAGAGGCTTTCAAGATTGTCCTTTGACAATCATATTTATTTTATATTTTTGAAAACTTTAGTCATTAGTTTCGGTTATTTCAAAATTTTTAAGTCTTTGATTGTTTAAAAATGCCATCTAAATTCATTGTTTTATAGTAAATATATATCTTATAATAAATCTTATTACAAATAAGTAGCAAATAAGGAGATATTTTCATGCGCCACCATTCCGACGAAAAATAGTCCCTGCTAGATTTCAAAATTCAGTTTTTTTCATTTTGATTTAAAGATGTACTCATATGAGAAGGAAAGAAAAATATGATCGATTCAAAATCCTTAACATCTAAATATAAAAGACATTTAAGGAAAAATACTTTGAATATTTTTCATTTAGCCAGAAACCAAACCAAGAAAAAAAGACTTTAAAAATATCCGGAATATGACCAATATCTTATTGATATGCACAATAATTTGATTTACCCTGTAGGATAATAACTGTGGAAGTGGTATGCAGCTGAATAGGATAAGCGGTACCTGTGAAAACATACCTGGACAGGTAGCAGGAACACATCTAGGTACGTCATGGTCCTGTGCTGACGTCAGATAGGTTGTGTATTGCCTAGATATAGATTCAACGAAGGAAATATATGTGCCAAATATATGTGAAATATATGTGCCAAAAGAGATCATGATTCTTATTTTTAAAAAAACAGAAGAATCATAGGAAACCAAATTTTAATTTCAGCAATTACATATAGATTGATTGATTGATTGATTGATTGATTGATTTATGGACGGAAGGATGGATGGATTGATTGATTGATTGCTGTTGATTTTCAGTCCTGGAAAGATTATTTTACTTAAATGACATGTCACCAGATACCCATGAAGGTTTTCAAATTGATTCTTTAGGAGCTCGTGGCCAATAAGTAGTGAGGGCCTCCGGGATTTAAGTGCCGAGTGCAGTTGCTACCTCTTTTATATTAATCTGAAGACTTGTACAAATGTGTTTATGTAGGAAAAAAAGTTTTTTTCGTAGATTTCAGTAGCTTGTTCGATAAATTGTACATAAAGATAGATAGTCAGCAAGTAATCGTACGCGCACTTATAAATTTTTATGATATTTTGGAAAAGCTCCTTATACAGTACTGTGCTTTCAAAACTTAATATGTTTTGTTTTTGTTTTTTTTCCAAACGCAGGTTGTTCTGACTGTGATTGCATAGCCTCGTTATCAGGTACTAGCGGGGTCTACACAGTAACCATTAATGGTGGACCAGTTGACGTTCAGTGCATCATGAAGAATGGCTATGCCTATACAGTATGGTGTCAAGGACATACGCAACGCAGTTTGAACTTTCCAATACTTCCAATACTTAAAGGAACTATGTGCTACATTTTAATGCCTATATATGCTATTGGACACTTCTTCTAAAACAATTTTGGATAAACAAAACATCTAGAAAATATGTTAAGTAATGGGGTTTTTTTTTAATTATTATTTTATGTTTTTTCTTTTGTATATTTTTCTTTGAATCATACAAGAATTTTCATCAATTGATATCTTTTCAAAACCCCTGATAATATATCCTGATTTTTTGTCTACAAACATCTGATGGCACTATAATTTTAAATTTAAACTATCTTGAAAAATTATCAGTAGATAAGGTACGTTGCGTATGTCCTTAAATTGTTTAAACTTCCTCCCTCTTTTCATTTAACCTCACAGTAGCTTTAATAAGCACGTGATAGTTGATATAATGGTGGCTTATTTATATCCTCAAGATGGAAGGTTTTCTATTTTCTAAAAGATTCATCGACATGCCAGATGTAGCAATGTCAACATACAACAAAACTATGTTGATGGCAAAAAAAAAAATATATAAATAAATAAACATAATCGGAAAGGAATAAGGAAATTGTTCATGAAATATTTATGGTGGCATATTTCTGCCCTTATATGCAAGAAAAATCGTCAAGTAATTTATGACAGATAAGGCCTTATATTTACCAGAAATATTAACGTCAAACAATATTTCTAAAAGATTGTGAAAAAAAATTATCCATTCGCTCTCTTTTAACCAATTAATGTATACAGAATGTGTACACTGAGGAAAATGAAATTAATTAGTTTACGTACATGTAATGATTCTGATTCCCATTTTGAATTGACATGAAATAATTTGGAAGGGGTGCAAAACGTTCCAATATTAATTGTCATGCTGCACTTAATCCCACACATTAAATGCTGTCCTTTCCAGGTGATCATGGACAGAAATGACGGTAGTGTGGACTTCTACAGGACCTATGCTGAATATGAGAATGGATTTGGTAGTCCCTTCACGGAAACCTGGATAGGTGAGATAGGGATAGAGTGTGGAAGGGGAGAGGGGAGGGGGTAGGGATTCTAAGATTAAAGACATGTATCCAAAGAATACATAACTGTGAAGCGTTAATACATATATGTATAACATGACTGTTCAAATTTATCCTAAAAAGTGTTCACTTCTGAGTTACCCTAATAATCTATCGATGGATGGATAGATGAATGGAATGTTATCTTATATTATTGCCTTAAAACAAATCTACGAAAAATCAAGTTAATGAGGGTAGAAAAAGATCCATACAAAACTTTGGTATTAAAGGAAAAGAATTTGATTTTTTATGCCCCGAGATCGAAGAAGGGGGTAATATTGTTATTATCCTGCCTGAACATCTGTCTGTGTCTCTGTCGTAACCTTAACCTTCCTATTAACTTTTGAACCACAGAACTTAAGACTTTATATTTATAGAGCGAAAAATGTGCCGTGAGGGAAGGCGCTAATTGTCGCCAGCGACAGTATGACATGTATAATTTTGCAGCCTGTGAGAATATATTGTACCGATGGACGACAATACGTAGCTGCAAGGAGGGTAGGTACACATTGTCGCCGGTGACAATTTGTCCAGGACGACAATATTGCTAGATATAAGGGAAACTGTCCAACCCCATATGCAGTAGGCCAAAGGTTTGTTAGAAGAGTAGTGGATCAGAAACCCTTGGCTAGCTACGTAGCTATGATAAGGCTGTCCGAAGACTTAATATGCATTAGATATATACTATTTTATGTTGAGCTATGTTTTGATTTCAATTTGTAATCTATGTATATATAAACAGTTAAGTTGTAAAGAGAGTTGAATAAGGTATTATAAAAAAAGCATTTTTGTGATGACACATGTGCGGGTTACAAACAAGAGGAAGCCCATCGTATCAACATATACTATCCACGGAGTACCACTTACCACCGTAAAAACAGCCAGATACATCAGCAACAACTTGAGCTGGATCCCACATATCGACAGTGTGACTAAGAAGGCAAATAATACAAATGCTTTCTTTCGGCGTAACATCAGTTCCTGCCCAAAGAAGATCAATGAGCAGTACGTGCTATAGAACTATGGTTAGGCCCATAACAGAGTATGCCAGCATAGTATGGGACCCAGTCACACAGAAGGGCATCAACAAGATCGAGTTGGTCCAGAGAAGAGTCGCCCGTTTTGTCTACGGAGATTACAGAACCATCAGTAGCGTAACATCAATGATCCAAGACCTCCACTGGCGTACTCTCCAATACCGTAGACAAATGCTTAAAGATACAATGCTGTATAGATTCATCAATGGATTAGTGAATATTCCAACACAGCCATACTTAACCCCAATACAATCAACAACAACAAGAGGGCACAGTCTCCACTACCAAATTCCATACTTCAGAGTGCAGAATCACCAACAATCCTTCTTCCCTTCCTCAATCTGCCTATGGAACAACCTCCCAGTCAGCGTTGTCCATGCTCAACTTTGGAGGGATTTAACCCTTTCGACGCCAAAGCGACATAAATGTCGTTCACTGTGTCAACGCCAAACCGACAAAAATGTCGTTTTTAATAGATGTTTTACTTTTTCTTTTATTAACCATATACCTTACGTGTAATTAAACACAATGATATTTATATTTTGACACGAGTATAGGTCTTTATTTTCACATAGGTACTGGTCTAAATATGACGTCATATTTCTTACGTTGACGTTAAATAATGACGTCAGTTTTGGAGTACGCTAGCATTGTAAATAAAGTATGGCGCACTTTCCGTTAGCAATTTTATGTTTCATTGTTGCCGGAAAGTTTTACACTTATTTTCTGCGGTGATACATAGCCTACATGCATATATTTTTTTCAGAGAGAAAGAGAGAGTGAGAGAGAGAGAGATACGTGTCCTTTATATTATAAGTGGTTCTTTATTCTGAATAACACCTTATGAAATGTATTTAGCCATTTTGTTCCCTAGTTAATCATATTGATATACACGATTAGACAGGCTCAGGGTGTAGCGTCGATTTCCAAATGAGTGTGGGTGGTGGTGCCGGGGGGGGGGGGGGGCAGAGATAATTGACAAGCAAAAAAAAATTCCGAATAAAAAGGCAACCGTGAAAAGTTCAACCTGAAAAAGAGACCCCATCTTTATTCGGATATAAATACTGGTAACATGGGATATTTGAAGCTACTACAACAAATGAGGAGGGGAGGGGGCAAACAGCCCCTATATAAATAATTCTATACTAAATTAACACACAATTAAACGTAGGATGAGGGCACAAATTTTTGCAAAAAAAAAAAATAAATAAATAAATTTTGCTAAAAAAATTTCAATAATGGATCTCCAAGAGCATAATACTCAGTGTTGAAGAAAATAACAATTACATCGTCAGTGATTTTATGCTTGAAAATAATTATGTATGAAGAAGAAGAAACAATAGAATAAGCAATAGATTACGCTGTAAAGAAACTATGATTGAACTTTTGAGAAATGGTCATATGGCGAAAATCTTTTGAAAATAAATCACTGATCTAGAAGGAAAAAATACTTTTACATATAACAAGTGGTTATGGGTGTAATTCAGATATTTTAAAAATGTTCAAAATCATCAACCACGTCACACCAATCGGAAGGCACAAAGACAGTCAAAAAAATCTATACATTATGAGAAAGATGAAAATTAAAGCAACGGTGAAGTTTTGAGCAAAAAAAAACAAACAAAAACAAAAACAAAAAAACCGGAGATTCGTGCAAAACTTTGATGACCGTGAAATTATGTAAAAAAGCGTTTTGTTTGTTTGTTCATTTTTTGTTTGTTTGTTTGTTGTTTTTTTTTTTAACTTATTATTGAAATAAATTAGCCCTGCTTGGAAGTCGAGTTTCAACTCTGATATCTCGATACCCAGGATATCTCGACATTTTCTGAAAGTTCCGTTGACTTGTACATGACCTTTAGGAAAAAGGACACACACACACACACCCTTACACACACACACACACCTTTCTGCTTTTAGAGAAAAAAAAACGTTTCTAATCCAATCGTGTGGTAACAGCCAAAAATACAAGTCATGTTCTGTAATTTCAAGATTCCGAGAAAGTGATATTTTTAAAATAATAACTAGGAAATGGATATTGCTTAACTGCATCGCCATATACAAAAAATATAAACGTGTATTGGACGTAATATTTATAATTATATGTACATTTTATTGCATCGAAGTATGAAAAGCTAAGATGTCAGGTTACCTGATGTCACGGAGGAAGATGAATAGATGACCTTAATTGCGAAAAAATAAATTCAAGTCACGCAAGATATTCAGTTTCAATTTCAGATTTAATGCAACTGTATTTCATTTTGCCCAGAAAAGCCCAGCTCCATTAAATGTGCATAATTATATAGAAAAGAGCCAAGAGTAGTACAAGTATTTCTTGGATGATTTTTTTAATTTTAGAACTTTTCGTCAATCTGAGTTGGAAACCAGACAATCGCTGTAAACATATTAGTAATTAATCTCTCGCGAGATTTCTTCAATTCCAGGAATCCAGAAAGGTCATTTCGGATCAAGCGCAATGCTACAAGGAATTTTATTTGAAATAATAAGCTTAAACATGACAAGTGACTGATGGCTATATTTCTATGTCCAGCAGGTGAAGTTAGATCACGAAGTTTCAAATCATTCCGACATCATTAAATGGTAAGATTGAAAATATGCTGCTCACGTCATTTCCATCTGTCAGAGTCAAAACAATTGATGATAGAGAATGAGTCTGAGAAAACATGGGATTGAAATTCTAGTTCGAAATTCATTTTCAATCCACCCCAGCTACTCTTGTGCGCACTGTGTTCGTGATAGATCCAGAAGACATATAATGTCAATTTCGGAATAGATTGACATTTATATAAATCAGGTAGAGTTTTCTGTCCAAAAATAGAAATAAGCAGAAAGTTTTTGAGTTTGGACAGCCCCCTCCCCCTTTTCCCGTTTTTGCTTGTCAACCGTTTTTCGGTGAAGAAGACTGAAATAAGATAAAATCTCTTGACATCCTTGAAATAAATATGTAATGTATTCTGTATTGTGAAGGCATCGACATAAATAAATTTGACCCCTCCCCCCCCCCCCCTTATAATCAAATGGCCGTCCCATGAAAGAATACATCTATAACGTTTGATATTGGATTGAAAATTCTTATCTACATAATTTTCAAACTATTCGGGAATTAAAACTATTTGTCTTTTGAAGCATACATTAATACTTTGTCTATGAAATCAGCTTAAGTGGATGGAAAACCAACCTCAAACTTAAATTGTCAATCCACTGTTTTCTCAGACGTCCGTGTCGAATTGTACCCGCCCATATCATTATCGATCATCAGATAAGATGGAAATGACGTAAGCTGTATATTTCCAATCTTTCCAGTAAATGTTCCGCTGTCTATTGAATCTATTTTACAGAAACCAATTTACATGTTCTCTTTTTGAGATTTCAGTTTCGGCCTTTTTAAAAAACGATGTACGATTGTTGTGTCCAAGTGATAAGCGTCGAGAGCACATGTAAAAGAAAAAGAAGACCACTTTTGATACAGTTTGATTTACTTGGAAAAAAAATAAGCAATTGACTAATAGTTTCAATTTTCATGAATGGAATAACCTTTCACAAAATAATCTTTTGACATCGTTATGTGCCTCTTTTTTATGTTTCTATTCCATATCTAAGACAGGCGAAGAAATTGAATTGTATGAACAATGGAAACTTATTTAAAATATTTTATCAACGTATTTAAAAAGAATATCCGCTTGGAAGTAGAAAAAGATTTTTTTTTATTTATGACTTTTTATGAACAGAATAAACTTTAAGAAAAAAAAAAAACAATTTCACACATTATAAATTCATCTGAATTAATTTTCCATTAGAATCCATCGGTGATACAAAAAATACTTGGGTGTGGTTATCTTCTCTTAACAAAGCTAGAGGCGAAAAAGAAACACGCTTGTGGTGGGTGGGGGGATGCGTGCTTATAACCGATATTAATTATTTGCTTTTTTGCGAGGGGATGGCCAGCTTTATGCGCGGTGCACTTGTTTGGGTTGGATTTCTTATTTCTCTAAGGGGCATCCGTGTATTTTTTTTTGGGGGGGGGGGGGGTAATGTTACAAGTGCTTTATATACTTTATTAATTGAGCTAGAGTATTAAATATAAAAAAAACCCTTTTGTGGAATTTTATTATTTTTTCGACTGAATATAAACCGTTTCCAGATCCTAAATTTCTAGACCCCCTCCTCCTCTCTTACGAAATAACTGGATCTGCCTCTAGAAGTATGAACTAAGGAGTCTTTTTCTTAGGACATACTAGTAGTTTAGAAGAAAAAAATCAAATATTTTCTCAAGTTTTTATGTGTCAAAACGATTAAAATTATTTAAATAATTTTAAGAATGTTTAGAAACTGAATTTACGCACGCGGCATTCTTAGGTTTTCAGTCAGTAACGTCAACGTAGTTTTGAAGTGCCTTACTAAAATGCTCATAAAATACAGAAGAAAAATAATCAGATATGTTTTTTAAAGTTATTTATACATGTATTTGCATTCAGAAGGGGCCAGGCTATTTAAGGGCCCTTTACTCGTGACGGCAGTCATTTGTTTATAACATTTAGTAGAAATGTTATTTGAAATTATAGATTAAACTCTCTTTTGTTATATTTAAAGAACTTTCCTTGCATATGCTAGCTACAGGATAAATATTGGCTAAATTTACTTTATGGCGATTAAAAATTACTGCAATAAATATGACTATATTATACGATTTTTCCTTGAAAACTATAAACATCCTATTATCTTGGTTAAACAGGTGCTTGTTTCATTATCAATTTGACGATTTTTCTGAAGCAATTATTTTACGTCCCAATTGACATCATAGTACGGCATCCATGACGTTATAGACGTAACTTTATTCAGCGTCGAAAGGGTTAAGGAGCAGCTGCACCAACTTGGCAATCCATATACCATCTAGAATAGTGCTGTGTTTTTAACTGAACATATGGACTTTTATCTTTAAACTTGTGAGTATTTTAACATCACGCTTCTGTTGGGCATGCGGAGCAAATAAAGTCTGCGATAATACTCCAGAGGAGGTTTGCAGTACTAGTTACTTGGAAGAAGAAGATGATTGTGTTGATCACGTGACGGACACTTATAAATTTTCCTAAATGTTGCACAAAAATCGCATCGGCACAAGTGAAAAACAAAATTATTGTGAACGGCTTGTTACTTAAACTAATTAAACGTGTTCTTGGGTATATATAAAGTGCTGGGGGAAAATCTGAATTTTATTTCTTAAGAAACTATTTCACGAGAAACTCAACTTACCCACATACAAGGGGTCATTTTCCACTCTTCATCACAATTTATACAAAATTGGATAAATTACATACAATCCCCCAGCAAAATTCAGTTAGAGAACATATTTCTCTAGTAGATTCACACAGAATATCTTCAATTAATCCTTATCATTCACTTGTGCCAGCCTAATATATATAAGATTTATAAATTCTAACTCTGTCTACGGACGTGTAAGGGGAGCATTTCACAATCTTTCTTGTAATTATTTGAATACGTACATTTCATATAAGAAAAAGGAATAACGATATCATACTGCAAATATTCACCATCATAACAGCCTTAAAACAAAAATCAAAACACATGAATTATAAACATCAACGTAAATAAAATTCTACATGTGATGTGAAAGGAATGTAAAGGTTATGACACTTTCCCCGTCATGTTTGCTCAAATTTGCAGTGACTTGACGTCATATGCCATTATGACGTCATATCTAGGTAGTTCAGAGAAGTTACTACGGCTGGTATACTGTGACATTTTTCGGACAGCTTTATCGATCCTAGCCGCGGAGGATGGCTATTGAAAGGGTCACAAAGAAGAGTCATTTTATAACATATGATGCTAACTAAAGTCTTCTTCGATTGTAGGAAACCTATACATCCATCTGTTGACAGCCGGGGGAAACACAGTGCTGAGGTTTGAATTCGAGGATTACTCTTCAAACACTCGTTACGCAGAGTACAGTAGTTTTAATGTTGGATCGACTTCAACTAATTATCTTATGACGGTTTCCGGTTATACTGGGGATGCAGGTAAATATCATTAGATAAATAAGTAAAAATATTTAAAAAAAAAAAAAAAAAATAACGAGTTTTTTGAAAATTATGTATTGAGAGAGAAAAATAACTTCATCGTACATGTACATCAATACCAGTTTACCAAAAATTAATTCCCTCAGCATTATAACTATATATTGCATTTGGTAATATAGAGCTTCCCATTGATTTATCAATTTCCAAATTAATGTCTATATTAATTTTTTTTAAATAATATACATGGATTTTAATTTATTAGGTGACAGTATGGCCTTTCACAACAATGCCCCCTTTTCTGCTAAGGATGTCGACCATGATACAAATTCCGGAAATTGCGCAGTGGACTATAAAACAGCCTGGTGGAATCTGAGTTGTCTACGAACCAAATTGACGGCGACGTACGCCTCATCCGGAAGTAATGTTATGGGCTGGTATGGCTGGGATATGTACAAGCCCTTGAAGGTGGTGAAAATGCTTCTTCGTAAACCTTGAACACCCCATCGTAAACAGAGATACTGTTTTCTCTTTTTAAAGCACTTACATTTGTTTAAGTTCATTTTATTTAATTTTTGTTTGTTTGTTTGTTATTATCAATTAATATATTAAATTATTTTTTTTGTGTAAACAACTTGTGCAGATTTATATCAAGGGGGTTAATATTCTAGGATTCCCAAAAGCTTTAATTTTTTTATCTCTCTGTGCCAGTTTGACTTATAATTATTACCTATAGGATTATTGACTTAGTATTCCAAACATCTCTCTCTCGTTCATGCTTCAAAATGTTTAACTATTGCAGACTTTTTGCCCCTTAATAATAAATCACTTGGACATTTTACCAAAGCATATTTTCCCATGGAAGAAAGTTAATACAATGAGGGATATTACATAGTGTCGGGGAAGGGGAGGGGGGGAGAGACCTTACTTAAGTTCAACTGTTAATTAAGTAAGAAAATGTTCATTGAAAGGCAGGTGAAACCACCACACACCCCACCCCCACACTTTTTGTTGTAGAAACGTCGAATTCTACCATGTATCGAAAAAATTTTCTTGCGAAAAAGTTGGAACACCCACCCCACCCCCGCAAAGTTTGGACAGTTAACCTTTATAATTATGCTTGTCAAAGATTTTTCAGAAAAGTTGTCAAGTATTTTTCTGGGTGGTCCGCCACATTCAAAAAAAATTACGTGCCTGCGATGATTAAAAGCAAATAAACTCTTTTTTGAATTCAAGTCATGGCAATTTGTCTTGAAATTAAAACACATGATAAACTATTCTGAATGACATTGTAGTCGGCACTTCAATTCTTTGAGGTTTAAAGAAACAATACACCGATCGTTACCGTGATATAGAAATTGATTGCTTAAGGGATAAAAACTCGGACTAGTTGTTCAAAATAAATAATTTGTTCGACCTTTTGTAATAAACCTTTGTGTTCCGTCTTTCAAAAGTAAACTGTTAATAGAATTGTACTCTTATATTAATCTACTATCATTGTTTGTTTGATTTCCATACTGCAGCAATGTACTGACTTTAGGAGAGCCTTCGGGTTTAAACGAATTTTAGAAATCGTTTTCATTTCCAAGGTACACGTGTCAAAACAATGAGACAAGAATAAAATGTATAGTTCGATTTTACCGAGATCATAATGTGCAGCCAAATAATACATCTAACATGACGAAAATTAAGACTGATCGCTTTAAATAGACTATTGTAGTAAGATGCCATATTGTAATACTGGAAAGACTTTCTAGTACAACCCTGTGCGAGCCGTTTCACTCCAAAAATTATTTTTCCATGTTCTTTAGACAGTGCATTTCAACATCCTTTCTGACACAAAAATATGTGTCCAATTGCTTGTTGACTTACATAGATTTCATTGTAAACTTTTATAAAGTCACTGCATTTAAATGTGGATCAATAGCAAAATTTGACGACACCATTCTCATAATTAATGTGCAACATGTGAAGCCAAATGATCGAACAAAATAGTGAAACAATAAAATGCTCTGCTTGTTTGATTGCAAACAGTGCAGAAAAAATGCCCCAAAAAAACCATGTTAGTGGTTGATGTATTGTTTTGCAATTATTGTTTTACAAACCTCAACAGTTTTGTCATTACTGGATCAGATGCTCTTACGAGATAGGCCTACACTCATTTGTAATCTTCAGAGATGACGTATGACTTTCAATATTTCTTAACTGCATGCATTTACATATTTTTTTTCTGCTGGAGGATAACTTTTTTTTATTTGACAAAATTACATTCCCTTTTCAAATTTACTTAAGAATTTACGTAAGAATACCTATAATCTTTAAGAAAACCACATAATTGAGCCCCAATGAATTGTATTTAGTACAGAAATCAAGTCAATCTTAATTTAATTAAAGTTTCTCCTTCTACAGTAGCTTCTTTTAAAAGGTAGAACATCCTATCATTTGTGCAAATTTTAATTTTTATCACCCAATAATGATTTATAGAAATTTTGGAGATTGATTGATTGATTATATGTTGTTTCACGTCCCATTCGAGAATTTTTCACTCATATAAAGACGTCACCATATACCAGTGAAGGGTTCAAATTTTGACCTTTACTCGGCACTCAAGGCCATTGAGCAGTGAGGGATCTTTATCGTGCCAACGCCTGTCGTGACCCAGGGTCTCGGTTTTTAAGGTCTCATCCGAAAGACCCGCAATTTTCACTTCAAAGTGCCGAGCGCATGGCGAAGGAACAGTTGCTACCCATTTTTTATCGACTTAGGTCGGTCGCGGCCGAGTTTCGAACTCACGACCTCCCGATCACGGAGCGAACGCTCTACCGACTGAGCTACGATTAAATTTTAGAGAAGAAATTGTAAATGTTGGAAAGATTATGCATGGTGAAATACAAAGAAAATTTCCACAAGGTTCCTCAACTAATAATAAATCTAAAGAGAGTGAATTTAATATTTTATGCACAATAATTTTTCTTTTTGATTTCATTTAAATTTTTAAATTTCTAAATTTATTTTAAGTTTGAATCAAAACCCTATAAAAATCTACAACATTTATGAAATTTATAAAAACATGAACTTTATCAATTTGACTCTGTCTTTGAGTGCTATCTCTTTACTTTGATTGATATGTGCAAAAAAAAAAATTAAAAACCAAATTAATTTTAACATTTTTAAAATTTATTATTCATCACATAAATCCTACAAGATTTCTAACATCCTTCATTGTGTCCTCAGCTATCACAGATGCCACTTCCTGTCCCTGTCTTAAAATGCTCTGAAGATGTGACTTGTCACTAAGCAACCATAAAATCCTCTCTCTGATTGGATGAATTTCACTGATCACAATATCTGCTAGGAGGACTTTATATTCAGCAGTTGTCAATGTGGAATATGTTTCACAAATTTCCTCTGGTGTTTCCCCCGTGCAAGCAGCATGAATATTAATTAGGTTGGTCACACCTGGGCGATTTTCCTTGTCATAAGAGATTTGTGAGGTGAAGTCTGTGACAGCCATTTTGATTTTAGATGCTATGTCATCATTAGAATCTGTTAAGTCAATTCTCCCCTTAGGACTTTTATCAGATTTACTCATTTTGTTTTCTGGAAATCGCAGACTCTTTATCTTTGCAGAGTCACCTAGAAAGCAAAAAAAAATATATATATATGTAAGGACTTAATTCTGAATTCTTAGATCACCTGATTCTAAGATTCAAATGTTTTACATGGAAATAAAAGAAAAAAATTCCAAAAAATCAGCAGGGCCTTGGAGATTCAGGTGGCACTGTGGCCCACAGGCTTCTTGTTTTTGACATACTGTATATGTACTTGAAAAGCAGGCTTCATATTTTAGCTGCTTTGGAGTGGACAACAATGTGATAATTAATGAATACTGTTAATAACTAGAAAACTGACCAGTCAGCAAGGGCCCCTCCGAGGAGTAGAAATATAAGGGTACAGCTTACAGAATGAGAATTTTGATTACAAAAATTTGAAAATATATGAAGAAGATTAAGCAATAACAATTTTATAAAATTTCAAGATAATTCCTAAATATCCAACTACCTGTAAAGAGTATCCCTGTATTTACATAAGGCAGTAAAAAACATCATATCTATAATAACTCAATTAAATGTATATTTAAACAAGAATAAAGCATGTGTTTTATAAAATGCCAGCCTTCAGTGAATACAAATATCACCCAGGCTTGACCTTAACTTCAAAAAAAAAAAAAAACATCAGTTGCAGACAAAGATTAATTTATCTTAAAGTGACAAATAAAGATAAGCCTGGAAAATGTTCTGCCCCAGACAAGATAATTAATCCCATGGGATTAATCGTACTGCTCTCTCATCCTTTTCTTCCAAGTTTATAATAAGAACTCTTTCAGTAATGATACAATGTGTTTGTTATTGGACTACTCGTTAAAATTAATAGTATTCTTGAATTTACATACAGCAGCCAAAAAAAGAATAAATAAATAAAATAAATGAATAAAAACAAAAAAAATTTAAAAAACATATCTTTATGTATATCTTGTTTTTAGAATTCAATAAAATCATAACTCATTGTATATTTTACCAAAATAAAGTATGAACATTATTTAAATCCACATTTCAGAGAATGTAAACATCATTCAGAATTGACTTTAACTTCAAAACAAACTTCATTTGCAGACAGAGGTGTTATTTAATTTAAATTTGACAGAAACAGATAATGCTCTGGATTTTCTTCAAGAGGAAAGCTAATTAATCTCATGGGACTAGTTGCAGCTTTCATAGTTTACAATAGGAACATTCTCAGCAGTTATCTCTCTTTGCCCTGGCATTCATTCTAATGTAAAGTTAAGGAATCTACCCCACCACCCCAGCTCCAAACTGGATGACACAGAGAACCAAATTTAGCATCAAAATATGTCTTACTGCCTCTTCAACCAACATACCAAATTTGAACTTAATTGGTCAACTACAAAAAAAGTTATTAGAAAAAAACAGAAAATTTGTGGACGGAAGAATGACAGACAGACAGACGGACGGACAGACAGACAGACAGACAGACAGACAGACAGACAGAGTGATTACTATAGGGCACCCGCAAATCCTTGCGGGGCCCTAATTACTTAGTGAATACAATACATGCACTAAATAGTTTCACTGCAGTTGTAAACATGAGATTTAGATTTCACAAGTGCATATTAGGAATTTTGGAAAGCTGTTTATTTTGATGGAATCAGGACACAAGAGAAAATGCAGCGGTTAAACAGTCTACTTAATTGAGTATACAAAATTCTTGAACATGGTATGAGGTAGTTGTAAATAGATGGTTAAGCAAAGAATTTTTTCTTTAATTACAAGTCAGGCATAAGACAAAGGATAAATGGAAAGGATATTTTTCATCATTTGAACATATGATAAATAGAGTTTTAGCTCTACGCTCTTCTGGAATATTTGGGACGGATCTTTAAAACTTTTGCTACAACCAGCGTATTGGTCTATTCTGATGAAATTTTAGAAACAAGCATTTAAAAATCTGAACACTTGCGCACCATACAGCTTTAAAATGTGTTTGTAAAATTGAGTCCTACATATATACTATTGCTAAAATTGTAAATACCTAAATGAAATTTGCATGATTGATATTATGATCTGCTGATAAATAAAATTTCACCTGACCAGATGAGCTCAACATTTGTTAATGCATCATATTGGTTTTTGAAGAATAAAATGTCAATGGGGGTTGTTGCCTTATGACAAATCATACTCATATTTCACTTATATTTCATATAAATAATTTAACAACATATCTTTATTAATAAGTTAAATCATGCATCTATAACACCACGCATACCATGATTATAATATACCATACACTTACCAAGTAACATTTTTGGGACACGGAAGACTTTCCCAAATTTATTATTAAAAGATATGGCTAAATCTTCACACAGATCTAAGTGTTGTCTCTGGTCCTCTCCAATGGGAACAAGTGTGGATCTGAATAGAAATCTGGATCAATAAGTCAAAAACAGAAGTATCTAGGTCAACTCAGAATTTATTTTTAAGAAAGTGCCAGGCCTACCAAACTTTAAAACAAAAAAAAAGTCTTTGCAAAGGGAAGTAACTCTTCATAAAATTTGGTATCAACTGGTACCAACTGTAAATTTTAAAAATAAATTTGAAACATGTAATTCAACAAAGGGATCAGGAAAAAGAACATATTATACTTGCAAACTAATCCACATTCACATGTAAAAATGCACCTTCTTCATTTTTATATGAAAATGGAAAATTTCTTTCTTATTCTCTGTCATGAATTCTCTATCTTACTTGTACAGTAAAACATCAGCTGCCTGAAGAACAGGGTAAGTAAACAAGCCAACACTGGGATTCTTTGTGTTAGATTTCTCCTGAAAGATCATAAAAATATGAATTCAGTTAAACAATGAAAATCTTAGAAAGCTCATCTGGCTGATGTGTATTTTGCATCATGGTTTCAGAATTAGTATCATCTAGTTTATGTACTCCAAAATTGAAAAAAAAAAATAAAACATTTAAAAAATAAAACGTTTCTTTTAAAAGTTTTAAACATTGACATTGACGCCCCCCCCCCCTCCCCCCCCAATATTGTATATTAACTAAATTGGCTTGAACTTCATTCAGTATCTAAGAGTGCTGATGTCAAATGCCAAGGATAAATTTTGTCAAAGAGAGAAAGTGAGGCTATCTCCCATCTACAGTTTGAGTTTGAGTTTCAACTCATCTCATACTCTCAGTTACCTTGAGGCCTTCATTTTTTTTTTTTTTTTTTTTTTTGCTCAAATCTGCCGAGTTTGACATACTGATGTTTGACTGTATTTTGACAAACCTTCCACTGAGGTAAAAGCTGAAGTCTGGCGTTGGTCGTGATACAACTCAGGATCCAACAGAGCTCGCTGTGCTGTCGCACCTGTAACAGATTATTTGAAAATATATCCTGACTTTCATAGCAAGAATATTAAACTGTAGTCAAGCACATATTACCTGAATCTTTCATCTGAAGAATTTAAATTAAAAAATCAATAGTTTAAGGTTTTGACATGCTTTTAATTCATTTCCTATACAGCATACATCAAAACTGATTTTTAAATAATGTTATGCTGTGTAGTTAATTGCCTGTAATTACTTAAAAAGACAATCAATAAACCAGCAAAACAGGGTTTATTCAATTTAAGGGCAAATGTAGAAAACATACTAAATACATGAATACCCATGAAGCTTTAAGACCCCATTTATTGCATGTGAAAATACTTCATGTACAGCTCTTCTTTTCACAGTTTCAAAATTATATCAAAACTATCAAAACTACATGTACAATAACCTAATCATGATACAAGTAATTTTACTCTCATATAAAGCTTCCACTCTGCAGAGTCTTTTTTGAATACAACTATTGCATCTTTGAATAATTATTATTCTACATACATTAATTATATCATTCTTTACTATCGAAATTTTTTTGACGCACATCAGAAAGAGGAACCTTTCACAACATTCCTACTTAAAACATTTTACACACAATTTAATAAAGGATCCAATTTATAATTCACTAATAATATACCTGTGACTGTAAAAACAAGATTGACTTTTCTGGGTCTATTCCACAGGCCAGCAGACAGGCCACCATCTTGTAAATGTTCTCTCTACAAATATAGAAAGTAAAGGTGAAAGCATCATTGTAGCAACGCAGGTTCTTTATCCAGTATCTCTCCACTGAGAGGGCTTTCAAAAAGATTAGAAACGTGGTATTTTTACAAATAAGAGGTACCTTCTGGAAGAGATTTTAATTCAATATGCTATCTGATTTAGATTTTTCTCCAACAAATATTTTGGGCAGTTCAATCATTTCAGCCAGGTAAAAATACATATGTACCACATACAGGCAGATTTTGAAAGGCCTGAGAGGAGAGGGTATGAGAGAAAACAAGGTTATATGGACTGCTTTGGAGCTAAACACACAAGACTTGTTATCCCCTGGCAAGGAAGTTGGAGGGGATATAGCAATATTGTGCTTGTACCTACTGTATATACTCACCTATAAGTCGTTTTTTTGGGAGTTAAACTTTGGTCCAAAACTCTTTATCCGACTTATGCGCGATTTATAAAAAGTTTGGTATTTTAGTGAGTGAATCCCTCTAATTTAAGCTTAAAAATACAAACGACTTAAAGGCGGACCGACTTATAGGCGGGTATATACAGTATATGTGTGTTGGTGAGTGAGCACATGTGTAACAAAAGTTACATTACACATATATCATAACTAATTTTGGGTTCGATGTGCTCATTTGCCAGGGGATTTGCCATGTTGTGGTGCCCTTGTTTTACATGTGTATGCATGTGTAATCTTTCTGATTGGAGTCATCATGCATGGTCATAGAATATGATTTACTGTGCTTTCTTCATAAATAAATGAGTGTTTCTTCATTCTATTGCATATAAAAAGGTGACAATACTATTTACAATAGTGTACTGATTAACTACAACCATAAACTTCATGACTTCTGGATTACTAGATAATTAAAAATTTCTTTTCCTCTATTCTATTTCTGATCAGTTTTATTAATATCTAGAAGTTCTTTTCACTAATCTCAGCTGAGATTTGGCTAGGCTGGATATGTGGACTGCTGAGAAATTTAAGCCAGTTACTATTACGAACGTCAGTGAATAATTTGTGTACAGATGTCACTTGTAGCTGTGATAATTATTTCACCACGGTTAATGAATAAGTAATACTGGAATGGTCTCATCCCACACTTAAACATAGGTAAACAAGGATTATGAAGCCCACCTTGACAAATGTTATGTATAAGTAAGGCAAATCTCAAACCAATTTTTTTTTCTAGTTAGTATGCATCATGAAGCACCAGAGATCAATATCCATGCAAGTTTGATTTAAGTGGAGTTTATAACTCCTTGGGAATGGACCAGCTCCTACAACTTTAATCTGTTCACTCATTTAGAAAATGTAGGTCAGATCAAGCATCTGAAGCAAGTCTCATAGTGTCCATCCCTAGATGCATCATCCTTGCAAGTTTAACATAACAGGCCATGTAGTTACAGAGCTACTTAAAAAACATTACCCTGGTCACTCATCTAGAAAACGTAGGTCAGATCCAGCATCTGAAGCAAATCTGGTAGTGTATATCCCTAGATGCATCATCCATGCAAGTTAGGTCCAGGTAGGGTTTATAGATACTTGGGAATGGACATGCTCCAAAAACTTTAACCTGGTTACTCCTCTGAAAAATGTAGGTCAGATCCAGCATCCAAAGCAAGTCTGGTAGTGTCCATTCGTAGAATGCAAGTTTGGTCTATGTAAAGTTTATAGTTACTTGGCAATGGACTTGCTCCTAAAACTCTTTAAACAGCTAGGACTCCAAGACCTATGCCGATGACAGGTGTACAGCCTAAGCTCATCTTGACTTTGTCGAAGTGAGATAAAAAGTTTACAATTAAATGTTATAACAAAACCAACTTTTCTTGGGGTTTAACAGGTTAACTGTTATATACTGAACTGCATTGTTTTAGACACCATCTAAGATGGATAGTAAATTGATGTGCAATACACTAACCTTAACTCCTTTGAGTCCTGTCTAATAGTAAGATATACATGGACCTGTATTGGGTCCTGTCTGACAGTAAGCAACACACTGACCTCGACTTTCAGAATTCCTTTCGGTCCTTGCACTGCAGTGATTTTAATTAAAGCTGTTATACAATTAAGTTAAAGCTGTGCACTGACCTGAATTTCTTCAGGTCTTGTCTAACAGTAAAGCAACACACTGACCTGAATTCCTTTAGATCCTGTTTGATAGTAAGCTACATACTGACCTGAATTTCTTTGGGTCCTGTCTGACAGTAAGCTATACTGTATACACTGATCTGAATATAATTTGTTTTAAGATTGATCAACTCATACTCTAGATATTCATCATTTTTCACTTCGAAGCGGTGGTCCTTGCTAGTGCAATGGTTAGCATGTTGGATTTTCATGCTGGCGACCCTGGTATAATCCCCAGAATGTCCGTACTAATTTACTTTTTTCAGCTTAAATATAACATTTTATCTTCAAAATCTATACACTGACCTGAATTCCTTTGGGTCCTGTCTGACAGTAATAGCATGTAGATCCACAACGCTATACATGACATCCTGGTACTCCTCCTGAAGCTTTGCCCACAGCTTGATGACCCCCAGGTAGTTACCTAGGTGAGGGATACCTGTGGGTTGAATTCCAGAGAATACTCGCACTTCTTCATCAGGTACGATCTAAAAATTAAAGCTTATTGTTATAAATATAATGAAAATTGAGCAAAACTAGTATACGTCTCAATATATATGAATTTTTTATTTCATATGTCTTCAGAGTTATTAATATCTATTAACAATTATTAACATTTTTTTTAGACCAGGTAGCCTTTAGCCTTTGAACTGATAGTGGAGTCTTGGGTTGTTACGATTTGTGATACAGATTTTGCCAAATATTTAAAAGTATCTACTTCAACAATGCAACTGCCCATAATGCAATATGGTCACTTCATTCACCTGTAACCAACCTTGATGGTGTTTTTTTTTTTTTTTTGTCATTGGAAGACCATAACTTCTTTGACATATTATTAACAATACATCTTTGATTTGGATTGTGTTAATATGTGTTTTGTTTTTCTTCTAGAGCTCATGATTCTTGCATAAGTGTCTATGAGTATGGTCACATATTTGCGATTTTATGTTACTATTAGAAGCATGATTGTGAAAAACAAAAATGCACCCCAGCAGCTTCATCAAGCTAGTTTGATTAATATACTAGAAAGTTTTAGAATTTATATCTTGCATTCAAGATATATATACCTTGATCAAGAGGAAGTACTAGACCTGCACCTGTTTTGGCCATGGCAGCCTGTAACGTGTTTTAAGCCTGGAGCATTTAACTTTGTTTAGTAAATTGCTTCAGGGTGCACAAAGATTTCAATAAATTTACAACACTATAGTAAATAATTCCCTGTGTAATGGGTCGTGCGGTGTTTTGTGAGCATACATTATGATACAATACTGAAGTATTGTCAACCGCCGTTTACAACTGTACCTGCATTTATAATATTTAACCAGCTGTTTAATAGTTTAAGTTAAAAAGAAACTGGAGAACATCGAGATTGAGTGACCACATGTAACCATGGTAACTACAGTTGTACCTCTCTATGTCGCCTTTTGGATGTCATTCTCCTTATATTGGCAAACCTGCTGCAAAACACATTTTTAAATAACATTAAGTTTGTCCTGTGTGCCAGCGACATGATGTTTACTTTCGGAACTTGAATTTCAGTGTTATCAAAACGCTTAAGCACGTCATACGAATTTGACAAACATTTCGACGATGAAGATCATACCTTTTTACTTTCGTTTTCAAGGAAGGGAATTTTGAAAAGGTAAATATATCTACATTCATACTATCTATATAGCTCGTGATTAAAGGCATTATATAAATATGTTTGCAGATAATGATTATATTTTATCACCATAATTTAACTATTTGCAATCGGATTAAAATCGTTATGCTACTTGGCCGTCGTGGTTTCTTCACTCTTTCCTGTTCTATGACATGACATAATAATACGCGCGCAAGTTAGCACTAAGCAATTAATGCAGAGGAACAAAAATAATACGACAATCCATAGTAAATAAACAGCTGTTTTAACATGTTTAAGTCATTGTTAAATAAATAAACAACGTAAGGATTTATTTCAATTTTCCCCCTGGACAAAAATCACACACTTATATTTGATATCAGCTGATTAGATCTATATAGATGTAACTAATCTTTTCAATCTCTTCTCTGATGGCAAAAATATTTAGTATAAATAAACACTTAAGCATTTTCCACTCTTCTTGTGTATGATACAGGACACATGTTTTGTGATGGTAGAAATCTGTATTTCTCTTGTGTTTAACATGTTTATAATGTAAATCATGATGCTTTTCATTTTTACCAATGTTCAGGGATGATATTGAACAGGGTCTCAGTCAGTCTTGTTATATGGCATATGCAGTGAATACATGTTAACATATTTAAACTGTTAAAAGACACATGATCTGTTTCAATTCACAGAGCATACCTATAAAAATGGCTCGTACGAAGGCTTCAGTCATAGACCAGGATAACCCAAGAGTCAAATTATCTGGCAAAAGTAAACCAAATCAGCAGAAGAAGAGGAAAGACAAAGCACAGAGTAACGATTCTGTAAAGAAAAAGAAAATAAAAAAGGTGACATGTTGTTTTTATAATTACTAAATTAGACATTTATTATGTGTGGTAATTCATTCTAGCTAGAATTAGATGTTACTGTAATTCTATATCTATAGAACATTCTATCGTTAAAATGATATTGTCCTACGGACCCGGTTTGTGGTGAGGGCTTGTCCCGAGACACAGATTATTCTAACTACTGTAATTCCACTCCACAATACACTTGACATATTGATTTGTTACAGTAGGAAGTAGGTAGAGTAAAAATATGTAGAGGGCCTGATAGATGTTTATTCATTTGATTTAATTTTGTGGAAAAATTTTTATATCAGTGTGTTTAATTAATACAATTAATGCAACTTAATTGTAATTACATGTATGTGATGATCTTGTAGTTTTATCTTGAGACTGAGAGTCATTAAGAAGTGTTAATTAAGTAGATATATTGCTTTATAAAACACTTTAACAGGAGGAATCTGAGAGTGAGGACAGTGATGAGCAGTCCAAGTTTCCTCAGTTCTACAAAGGAACAACATGGCCACTGGACGCCAAAGTAGAGGTGATTTATATGTGTGTAAATTAATAATGCAATGCTGAGGCAGGTTGGAGGTCTCTTTACTGGTAATTTTTAGGGCTGGGACGATATATCGAGATATCGATAATATCGATTCTGTGTGAAGACGATACGCATATCGATACATATGAAGTAATATCGAAATATCGCAAAAAAAATTCTGACTTTTGTTTTTCTTTGTTTACTTAACATTTTGGGTTTAAAATATAAAATAAATCTGCTAAATATGAATATAAATATGAAATACATAATAACACAACTTGTGTAAAATAATTATAATGTTTTAAAACAGCTACTAGCTGATATACAACTTCTTTCAATAAATTATTCTTATTTGTGAAGAAATGTTTTGTTCATTTCAATACAGAAAATAGATTTTATAACCAATTTAACATATCGTGATACATATCTTATAGTGGCTCAAATATCGTGATATGTATCAATATAGAAAAAAGTTGTATCGTCCCAGCCCTAGTAATTTTACCCTCAGAGCAGCGGGGGATGTCAACAAGTATAATATTATATAGTCAATGGGAAATCAACGTTCAATTCACATTAGTCATGATTAATTCAGACCACATTTACTTTTCCAGTTAATTTTTGCTATGTTACATACAAAATTCTTAGATCAGACACAATCAGATTGTGTTATTAACTGTATATCAAAGCTTTTCTCTTTCCTCCTTAAATGTTAATTCATGAAACCATGGTTACATACAAAATTCTTAGACATTAACCAATCAAAACCTATTTATTAACATTGAAAGATTATACAGTGAAGCTTGTCTAATCCAACATACACTGAGGGGACAAATTTTGTGCCGTAATAGAAAGGATGTTGAATTACACAGGACAAAAAGCATATTAATTAATAAATAATAAAATGCAAATCAAAATAAAAGTCAGAATTCACTGACAGTGAAACAGATTAAACAGGTGCATTAGACAGTTTATACTGTATATTATTTTAAAAGGTTCATGTTGACTATGAGGAAGTGAAAGAGGTCCGCAAAATCAAGCCTCCGTTTCTTCCACTGCTGTATCAGCTGACCCGCGGAGAACCTGAGAGTATCACCAAAGCCGTCACCTCAATACAGCCTGTTCATCAACTACTTAAAGAAAGGTATTGGATTATTGGATGATCAAATCTAGACTAGTTTGATTTTATAACTAGTTGTTTTCAAAAAAAAGTTTCATAACTAACTTTGAGTTTACAAATTTTTGTAAAATATATATAAATTAAATAGATTGAAGTTTATTCAAAGCATGACTCTTGGGGGTAGGGTTGAGCCACAACAGGGGATCGAAGTTTTTATATGGGCATATCTATAAAAAATCTAAAGAAGAGCTAAGGCATGATGAGTTATATTGATTAGGAAGCATCATCAGGTAATGTAGATTCAAGTTTGTTCAAATCATGACCCCCAGGGGTAGGGTAAAGCTACAGTGGATGATCAAAGCTTTGCATAGAAATATATAGGAGAAAATCTTTGGAATATAAAGAAGAAAAAAATCTGCTTCTAAGGAACTGCAGGGGGGATAGTGATTAAAGTGAGCATTGTGGCCCATGGACCTCTTTTTTTCTCTCTGAAGAGATAGCAGTGCAGTTCATTTTCTTGTTGATTCATGAAAATCATTTATAATTTCAGATTTGTAAAGGAAGATAAACCAGAAGTGAAACAGGAACCAGATAAGAAACCTCTCGCAGTGAACCCCAAGAAAGTTGATCTGGCAACATTAAAGAAAATCCCCAGTCAACATTTCCGAGATGCGAAAGGGAAATGGCTACCAAAGAAAAAGTGGAAATTTGCTGAGATCCTTAAGAACAAGCCAAAGCTACGTCACCTGCTTTCGGAGAGGACAGAAAAATCAGATGGAAACCGAGTCACTGACAATACTGACAAGGGTCAACAAGGAACTGCAAAGAAGCTTACATGTAAATGTTTAAATGTTTGCTTCACTGAAGCTCAATTGAGCAAAAGGCTTATGATTTACCAGTAATTTTTACAACTTTTAAACCACTAAGATTTAAAGATAAAGTTTGGAATTTTTGATTTTGGAATTTCCAACTATTACTAAGAAAATGAAGTAGTCAAGACACTTGAGTGATAAAAAATCATCATACAATTCTCAAGCACCTGTATCATGAGTAGCTGTTAAATGGACAGGCATTTTAAATATTAAGAATGAAATAGTTATACATGTAAAAGAATTCACATAAAACATACTTACCATTAATAGATAGTTCCAAGGACATGCCTTAACCTTAAAAGTTAAAATCATACTCGGCATCAACATGACAACACTGAATGACTAAACAGACCTTCACAGACATCAAACTGGGCATTCTTGTTCCTCAGAGAGTAAAATACCCCTATTGACTTTGAGGTCACAAGGTTAAAAGTAAAAGTCAAACCATTTTAAACATAGTAAAATAATGTTATGTTTGCCTCTGATTAAATAGATGACATTTTTTCAGTATCATTAAAATTACCATACAAGTGTCATACACATGAGTGTATATATTAAATATGCTTCAAAAACCTTTCTTGTTCCAATTGATATATTACATTTTTTAACTATTGTTTATAACTGAATTCTATTTTCCTTCAGTGCTTGCTGATGCGAGGTCAGCCATTGAGGAAGTCTTAGCTCGGGTCTGTATGAGACGACAGGAGTTCGCCAAACTGATCGTATGGTTAAGGAGTCTAGAAATGAAATCCTACGGAAAATCCAACACCCCGAATTCTGGTAATATTTCTGTTAACTTGTATATATATAAAAGTTTTAAGATTTGCGGAAGGCATTTTCTATCATAATTAACTCATTTGTATGCCGTTATTAGAAATATGTATAAATGTGGCACATGTCATGTTAGAGGTAAAGACATTTAATTTATTGGGTCAAAGTCATATAAAGATTTCAAAGATCAACTGCATGTATTTATAACCTAACCAAGAGATACTGTATGTGTACTTAAAAAAAGCGGGCTTCATATTTTAACGGCTTTGGTGTGGACAATGATGCACTAATTCATGAATACCGCTAAGATCTCATTTGTAAATATAATATACGGTGCGGAAGTGTGTAGCGCTAATTCATAAATACGCCAATAACTTTATACCCAGTGATTGCGCTAAATTTTGAGTACGCCAATTTATGTACATGTACAGTATATTTCTTTGGCTGAGGATCCATTGTGTTGCATGATAAAATCATGTTTTAATGTTTACATACAACTCATGTTTTAATGCTTACATAACATTTCAGATCTTCTACATGTTTTTTCTTTCTATCTTCAGTGAGACCCTGGCGGAAGAAAATAAGATCCAGCCCGAGAAGCAAACCGAAGGCTATACCAAAGACTGCTGTTAGGGAAACAGAGGCTGACGCAAGTTCAGATGACGATACCAATGTACCAATCAAAAAAGCTATGTATGGCTTAGAAAAGAGTTCAATTATCCGCAACACTCGTCTCAGAAACAAACCCAAGTATATGCCATACATTCCTCCCAAAAATCGGGAAAGCAAGGAGCCAGCAAAAGTGACATCAAAAACAAAAAAGGAAAATAGGGTTTCTGGTCAACATTCTGGTTCAGCAAAGAGCTTACCTCAGCAATCTGAATCATCAAAAAGTTTAACTCAGCAAACAGGGTCTTCAAGAGGATTTAGTGTTTTGTTCAAAGGTAGGACTTTCTCCTCAGGAAAGAAATTCTTTTTCAACAGAAGACAGAATGTCCAAAGTGAAAGTGATTCTGAGGACAATGAGGAAGAAAATGATAGGTCTTCCACCAACACCAGAAAATCAAAGGAAAATAGACAATCAAAGAGTGGACTTGAGTCAACTGATAATCAAAATCCAGGGAAGGAAAAGTCAAAGTCACAGCAAAAAATCAAAAAGGCAACACCATCAACATCAAGACTGCAAGAAAGCTCACCCAGCTCGGGGACTGAAGGGGAATCAGAAGAGGAGGATGCTGTAGAGAAAAGGAGAACTCTTAAATCTTCTAGTGCACTCTTTCCACAAGTAAGGGTTCCATTAATGAAGTTGAGTGATGCAGTAAAACCATCTTCACAGAAAGAAGAGGGCCCACTAAATATTGTACCATCAGCTGATTGCAGGCAGACGGAAGCGAAACATGGAGATCCTCAAGCAAGTCAGAACAACTCAGAAGGGAGAACTTCTTGCTCAGGAAATGTGAGCAAATTAAAGAGAACCATCAACAAGGAGGGAAATGAGTTGAGTGATAAACCTGTCAGAAAAAAAGCAAAGATTCAAATGGTGATGTGGAAAGATGATGTAGAAAAATTAAAAGATAATGTGAATAAAAATGGAGGACTGGAAGAGGATGAAGATATGACAGGGATGCAGAATGAAGCAGAAATGGGGGAAGGTTCAACACCCACGTCTCCTTTGTTAGGTGAGGAGGATGGTAGTAGTGAAGAATTTCCCCCTCCAGAGGTTCATATTGAAAACTTAGAGGGAGAGGACATGAGGACCAATGATGAGGACAATAATGCAGGAGATATGGAAGCTTATGAGGGTGAGGAAGGAGATATTTCCTCAGCATCCCTAATCTTAGAAAACACTGTCACTCAGAGTAGTGGAGAAGAGAGGGAAAATGATTCATCCAATGCAGAGAGGGGGAATAACTCCTCCAATATAGAGAGGGGGAATAACTCCATGAACCTAGAAAGGGGGAATAACTCCTCCATTACAGAGAGGGAAAATACATGCAGCTCTTCATATGTAGAGATCGGGGATAACTCTTCCAGTATAGAGAGGGGAACTAACTCCTCCATCATAGAGAAGGTAAATAACTCCACTAACCTAGAAAAGGGAAATAAGTCTTCTACTGCTGAGAGGGGAAATAGCTCTTCCAATGTAGAGAAGGGGGATAACTCTTCCAATGCTGAGAGGCCATCTGGTTCATCTAGTAACCCACAAAAGTCAAGCACAGAGGAAACCCTGCGTTTACTTATCAGTCATTTGTCAAACTTGCGAGATTCCCAGGGAGAAGCTGTCGATTGTAAGATATTATTCTCCAATGCAAACCAAGTTTTAACTATATCTGGGAGAAAAAATATTTCATTAGAAGAAAGCATAGATGTAAAACCAATCATTGATCAGGGAGAGTCATTAGGGAATTCTGGAGCCCCTACATCAGATCGCGTCAACAGAGCCAGTCCTGATACATCCAACCAGATGGACAATCCAGAGAGTTCAGAGTTGAATGTCCGTGGCATTGTAGAGAATGTAGAAAGTGATGATAGCAGTTTGGAAATTATTTCCCCAGAAACCATGACAACTGTTAAGCAAGAGAGCGTGGAGACTGAAGGGGAAGAGGTGGAGCTAAAAAACCAAAAAGAGGCTGAGGCAATTATCATAATAGATGATTAAATATATTGATGTATAATTCTGGATTTCTTGTGACCTTCAAATTATTTCATTAGAGATACACAAGTGTTTTGAAATAGTTGTACATGAATGTGGGCAACACCAAGTGAGAAGGGTAATTCTAAGAGATGTGAGAGCTAGGGAAGATTGGCTTGTACAGTTAGAAACAAAATGTGTTGTGTGGTTAAGATTCTGGAAGAATAAAGGAAAAATATGAATATTTCAAATAAAAGGGGGGAGGGATGAGAGAAATGTGATAAATCTGGATAGAGCTGTATTAGATGGTTTTGTTATTGGCATTTTTTTTTGTGGTTATCATTTACCTGTATAGGTTATAATTTGTATAAACATATAATTTTTACATCATATTATTTTGTTTTCATAGATTTCTGTAGATGCGTGAGTTCAGTTTGAATTTAAAACCTTCATTGTTCAATAAGTTTTGAATTTTGTATGTTTTTTTTTTTTATTAAGCATTGTATCAAAATTGTTACACACATTTCAGAGAATAATTATTTTTCTTTTATTCAATCATGAGAAATGACAATATGAACAACTATCAATAGATTTCTTGTTTTAAGAATTTCATTCTTAATTTTCCAAAACCAGGAGGAATAACTGATTTACAATGGGTGAAAATTCTAAGAACAGGCAAAAGCAAATTACTGTAAACTCAAAGTGTAATCTTTCCTGAACAAATTTTGCACCATTTATTTGTTAATTATGTACTGTGATTTAATTATCAATTATTCTGAGATACTGTTTTTGTGGATAATTATGTTCCCCAAACGAAGTTTGGGAACATATTGTTTTTACTCTGTTTCTTATTATTATTATTATTATTATTATTATTATTCTTATTTCTACTTTCTTCTCCGGTACTTTTTTGTCCGGGAGTGTTCTCATAGAACCACTCATCCGATTGACATGAAACCTTTTGAGGGTTAATAGGCATGTTGTGTAGGTGTTCGGAACGAAGGTCATTTTGCGTGCACATGCATGCACGTGCGCGCGCGTGCAATGAGTGAAATGACTGATATACTTGATGAAGCCGTAACTTTTATATTTCTTGATGAATTGCTTTGAAACTCAAAATATAAAGATATATTAGAAGTCTAGACAAGATTACATGGTCAAATTATCGTGAACTCACGCGCATGCACGTGCGCTCTTCTCTGATTGGCTGATACAAAAATCTCAATAATTTCCTTGTTTTTTGACAATATACTTTGAAATTTAGAATATAAGTATATATTATAAGGTGCTACAACATGTTATATAGGAAATTTCTTGAAATCATGCGCATGCAGGTGTGCTGCAATCTGATTGGTTGAAACTTTAAATGTCTTTAACTCCCTTGGTTTTAAACAAAACTGGATGAAATTTACGACATGGATAGGCACATAGAGCTCCTACATTATGATACTATCAAAATTAAATGCAAAGCCATGCATGCGTGTATGCTGAATTTTGATTGGCTAATACTTAAAGGGTTACATCTCTCTTATTTTTCAATGAGATTCTTTAATATTTAACACAAATGTATGTATTGTGAGACTCTATAAGAAAATTTATGTGAAAAATGTAGAAAACATGTGCAAGAACATGCGCTGAAATTTGATTGGCTAATACCCATATGGCTATATCGGAGTAGTTTTCCAATGAAATACCCTTAAAAATAAAGTGTCCATCTATATTACAAAAGTATTGTCTAATTTATTGAAGCTTGTAGGGAATGGGGCATCATAAGGGATTGGGGAGCCGTTTGGGGAACATCTGTAGCGGTTCCCGTTACAATTAGCACTAGTTATTTCAGTGACATGTATAAAAGTAACTAACATTTGAATCAAAAGTGCAAGCTGTATTGAAAAGTGACCATTAAGATTAGATATAAATGTGAGCATTATCTGAAACTTATAAGAATATAATTGGATTTTGTAATTATTTTTTGAATTCTGTTTTTAAAAAAATCTGATTATTATCCAAATAGTGTCTGATCATTATCTAAAAATAATTATCTGATCATTATGTTATTATTATCCAAATAATATCTGTAGTGATTATTATCTGAATAGTATCTGTTCATTATCCAAAAAATAATGATCTCACTATTTTGTTATTATTATCCAAATTATATCTGATTATTATCTGAATAGTATCTGAATATAATCATCGAAGTATTATCTGAGTACTGTTTATGGGAAATTTTTCGCCCCCATTTTATATTTTTTGCCCCTTTTTCCCTCTTTGCTTGAGGCCAAATTTAAAACGCCCAGGCAAAAAAAACAGCAGTATCTCTTTCGTATTACTTTGTTTGGGCAAATTGAAAAGTGCGTAAAATTAATTTCAAGCATGAAAGGGTGAAAATAACCCTCCATACAGTATTGCCATAATATCTTGATATATTTGATTGTTTTCTGTGGCCATTGTATAAAGTCCTTTTGATTTTCCTTACATGTACAAAGTATATGATTGCATCATATATGTTTCAGAGATACATGTGTCTTAAAATTAGTATGATTTTGATACTGTAAACTGATTTTTTTCAGAATTGTTAGCTCTTCAATCTACTTGTAAATTAAACCACAAATGTGTTCAATCAGATTGATATTTTTTTTTACAATAGAAGAAACATGTATTCTTGAAATTTTATTTTGTTCAACAATGTAACTTAATTGTTCTTCAAATGTTTTACTTGTATACAAATCACTGTGTCATAGAATAGTAAGTACATGTACTGTATGTTTTATTTTGAACAATTTTACTTTTTGTTTTGTTTGTGGTTTGCAGCGATGGTTGGTGACAAATATTCTAATATAGTCCAACACACTGTGTATTAGTTGCACAAATTTCAGACTTTTTTTTCATCAGAAACATGAAAAGGTACAATGGTGTACTTTAAATTTTGGACAATTTTCTTGCTTATATCTATAATACTTTGAAATCTACAAGCTGAAAAATAGCAAATTGTAAAATGGTTTTTGTTAATTAATATACAGTATGCTCCATTAACGCAATGGCATTATTTGGAAAGTATTGCCTATTGCATATGAAATCTCATGAAATATTTACAATAAAACTGGCATAATGCTTTTTTGTAAAAAATTAGATTGATATGGTTGTATGAGCAAATTTTATCATTCCTGTGGAAGAAATTCTCAATTATTTGAGAATTGGTCATCAGCCAATACATGTAGCATTTTACTGGGGAGTGATAAATATTAATTTTATAGAGAGGGCATTATGGTTATGACATTTTTGAATTCCAATTCCTCCCCCTCCTTAATCCTTCCAAAAGAAAAAAGCCAGATATTGATTCTTTTTTTCAATTTTTAAATAAGTTGATTTAAAATAAACAGTAATGTTAATCAACCTTCTTTTTTTTTTATGAGTGTGTTATCTTTTAAAAGAAATTTGTGCAGTACTTCAGCTCTACATTTTTCTTCCTTTTTTTGGGGGGGGGGGGGGGTTGTTTAATACGAGAAGTGTTAATATGTGGGTATTCTTTCATTTACTGTATTATCTCTTCTACTGTAGATCACTTATTATTTCTTTATTTTCACGTAATTACGCAAGACTGTTTACTCGAAAAATTTAATTCTCACATAAATTTGTATAAATAATTACAAAAGATTATATACAACAATAACCTGAGATCGTGAAAATTATGTCTTGCTTATAAATACAAAATGGCAATCTTGCGAAATTAAAGTGTCAGGAAAATTTGGTGATCTACAGTATTTTCGGTACATTATTTGATAAAAGTAATATCACTTGTAAGGATTTTTAGATTGTACGTATAGTTGTGCTTAATTATATACCGGTATATCCTGTTCAAAAACTCAATCAAGAAATCTTTTTTTTAAGTAATATAATATTGGATTCAAACTGTATGTACTTGTTAGGGGTACAATTGTTTTAGTTGGAACATTTTTAAGCAAATTATTAAGTTTTTTGTAGTTTTTAGTTTTGTTTTATTGTTAAATACATGATCATTATATTAAATTGATTATCAAAACATTCATTGACTTTTGATGAAATCCCTTCTTAATTTGCTACTGGACTTTATGATGCTGGTATTTACTGGCTGGACTTAAAATATCCATCTGTGTAAACATCCCTGGCGATACTCCTACAAGAGCATTCAAGTTGGCTAAAATCTCTGTGCTCCTTATTTATAATTAATGCAGCATCAAGTCAAAAGTATCGATCTAACAGGGAATTTTTTTGGGGTTAAGCCATGTGGTATTTTTTTTCCTTATATTCGAACTACAATTTGCATATGCTTTTAAGTCAAGGATCATCAGAATTCATCTTCATGTCTATTGCACATATACAGTTGAACTTCGGTAACTCAAACACTGATATCTCAAATACCATGGATATGTGGAACTTATTTGGAAGTCCCAACCATTACTCTCTGTTTTAACTTGTATGTCTGGAATCCTTGGAAATTTTGAAGTTTTTTTCTTGGTTCCATCAAGTTTGAGATAGCAAGATTTGACTGTAGTTTAGTTAACATTATAATATTAAAAAGGTAGTCATAAATTTCAGATGTGAACTTTTTTCTGTTTCTGCAAGGTTGTAAGCTTATCTGTGAGTTAAATAACTTTTACATTGCAAACATTAAATGTTCTGGAAAGCTGATAAAACAAAGTTCATTTTGACTGGACATGTATGCAGGAAAAATGTGTATTGTAGTTTGGGCCAAAAATAATTAATCTATAGTTTCTCAGGTACTGCCACATCAGGTCAAACACTGCCAGATTGATCAATTTTACCGACATTGAAAAGGGAAATGGCTCGATTTTCTATTTTTCCATTGGTAAATTGAAGTATAGAAATGCAATATATTTCCTTTTAGAAAGTATTTTATGAATTAACTCATTATAAAAGTTTGGAATAACATTATTTAAAGTTAATAGTAAGCATATAATTATATTGTAAAAGTACAAAAATGTAAGAATCAGTTAAATTGATATCATTATTTTGTTGACTGACAAGAAAAAAAAAGATATTTAACACCTGCTTAAAAAAGAAAAGAAAAAATGTAATTTTGGAAATGTTAGCATTTTTTGATAGAGAGTGAATACAGAGTTTAGAGAAGAATTTAAAAAAAAAAAAAAGATGTGTTTGTGAAACACTGATGCCCCCGTATGGCAGCTTATGGCAAAGGTTAAGGTTTCTCAAATGCAAGTCAAACTCCAGGTCAAGAGATCAAAAATGTTGGTACCAAAAGAAAGGTCTTGTCTCGAGGAATATACCTGTGAAATTTGAAAGCCCTAGCTCCAACTGCTCAAAAGATATGTTGAAGGTGGAAGTTTTTTAAAAGAAAGTAAAACGTCAAGGTCAAATGGGACCCCAAGGGAAGTTCTTGTCAAAACTGATACACATGTTCGTGAAACATGAAAGCCCTAGAACCAAATGTTCCCATGTTATGGCCAAGGTTAAAGTTTTTGAAAAGTAGGTCAAACTCCAAGGTCAAGTTCAATGCCAAAATTTTTGGTATCCAAAGAAAAGTCTTGACCCAAGGAATGCACATGAGAAGTATGAAAGCCGTAGCACCAAACATTTAAAAGGTATGGCCAAGATTAAAGTTTTTCAAAAGTAGGTCAAACTCCAAGGTCAAGGTCAAAGGGTTAAAGTTGTCAACAAAAGGAAAGTTTACATATGTGAAGTATGAAAGGCCTAGCACCAACCATTCAAAAGTTATGGCCAAGGTTAAAGTTTTTCGAAAGTAGGTCAAAGTCAGAGGGTCAAAGTGGTCGGTATCCAAAGGAAGGCCTTGTCACAAGGATTACATATGTGAAGTATGAAAGCCTTAACACCAACCATTCAAAAGTTACGGCCAAGGTTTTCGAAAGTAGGTCAAACTCCTAGATCAAGGTTAAAGGGTCAAAGTGATTGGTATCCAAAGGAAGGTCTTGACACAAGAAATAGACATGTAAAATATGAAAGACCTAGCTCCGACCGTTCAAAAGTTATAACCATGGTTAAAGTTTTTCAAAAGTAGATCAAACTCCAAGGTCAAGGTCAAAATGTCAAAGTTGTTGGTGTGCAAAGGGAGGTCTTGTCACAAGGAATACACATGTGAAGTTTGAAACCCCAAGCACCCATTGTTCCAAAGTTATGACCAAGGTTAAAGTCTCAACAAATTTTACAAAAGTGGGTCAAACTCCAAGGTCAAGGTCAAATGTGATGGTACCCAAAGAAAGGTCTTGTCACAAGAAATTTACGTGTGAAATATGAAAGTCATAGCTCCAACCAATCAAAAGTTATGGGCAAGGTTAAGGTTTTTGTGGACAAACAGACGGACAGATGGATGGACAGGGCAAAAACTATATACCTCCCAATCTTTGATACGGGGGCATAAAAAACATAAATATTTCCTTCAATTATTATTAAGTATGCAATGATCATTTCATTTAATTCATAAATAATAAGTATTATAATTATTAATGAAAACAACTACACATTAAGATTTAGAGACAAAACTTGACCCTATCCTAAAAATTTATTACCTGTATTGCAAGGTGAAGAGATGCAATGTATACTCTAAAATGGACCCATAGACATCTGTTATATTTTTTTTGGCCAGGTATACACAGCCTAACTCACTTCCTCTTTTCTCGAGGTAGAAAAGTGCAATAAAATTTTAACCTAAAATTACAATGACAAGAGTTATGCCCCTTTTCTAATGTAATTTTCATTGAGGAATCTGATTAAAAAAATGCTTTCCTCTTGTCCAATTTTATTTAGATTTTTTCATCTACACATTTACTTAATATGCATTCAAGATCGAGTTTTAGACTAATAGCAAAAAGATTTCTACTGCAATTAGTTTGATGTTTAAATAGGTGATAAATTGACTGCGCAACAACAACAACAAACATATTTCTACCTTATGACTTTATTCATCTCCTTCTGAACAACTAATGAAAGCAAAATATTAATATGTTTCATTGCAAACAAAAACTACATGACTTTCTCCTGACTAAAACAGATTCAACAACAAAAGATATATTATGGATTATCACAGTCTTAACAGAACACAATGCCTACTGACAGACAAACAAACAAAGGTGAAAAACGGGAAAAAGCAATGCTTAAAATTGTTTTTCATAATTAATGTACAAGGCTGCATGATAATAAATGTTGTTAAGAAAAATACAAATATTGTATATTTCGGTAAACAATCCCTATTTCTTATACGCATACAATAAACTCATATATTTTCAAGAAAAAAATATCAAGAATATCAGGTATCATGTATATGTTTAAACATATCTTGATTTTTCCCTTAATTATTAAACAAAGAATAGGAAAATCATGAAACAGTGGTCTCTTTTACCCAGGAGAGAAAAAGGAACATTTCAAAAAAAAAAAATTAACCTTTAACTTTATCATATAAATGCTAATGGAATATACAAATTGGCTTGCATTTCTAACCCTCTTACCAAAGGAGAAATCTATACTGTTAATTCAATACTTGATTTTTATACATCTCTGCCTAACAAACAATATGCAATTGACATTTTGTTATTAAAGCTTGCGCAAAAAATAGTAATTCAGATAATATGTACAATAATACTGAAAATTTATTACAGTAATTTAATACTACCCTATTAAAGATAAATGAAACCAATCCACTGATAGAAATGAAGTTTCTGAATAAAAGTTATTCCCCTTTAAATGCTAACCCAATCCATTCTGAGTTCTGAAGTATATTCTTCTTTTTTTAAATATAGGGGAAACAAAATCATAAAAAAATTAGATTATTCAGCTGCTAGCTATTTGTTAACATAATTTTAATTTCTTATCTTTGCAAAATATTATGATTAATTAAAACAGAGCAGTAGTGATGAATTGAGAAAAATTGATGATAAATTAAGTCTAAAAAATGAGTTGAATTAATATCTGTCTATATAAAAAGAGACACATGAATTGAATTCATTACCTATAGACTAGCTCATTGCAAATATTTCAAAACAACTGATCTACATTGTACATTTTTTAAAAAATATGTAGTAATAATTTTTATAATATAAACCATTGACTACTCCATTATTCTACATGTACAACCCTTTGAAAAAAAAATCCTGCGTTTATCAGCACATCTAAATCTAGAAGCATTGTTTAGCTTACCAATATTTATAAATATTCAAAATTAAAATTTTAATGTGAAATTGACACCACGACTAAACAAAAACAAAAATTAGATTGTGTAATTCAGTGAAGGTGAAATTCACATACTAAATCTTTCAATATAAAACCCAATACAGAAACACAGTGACTACTCTTTTTTCAAGTGAGAATAATGCCATGTTTATTGCAAGAAAACTTTTGCAAACTTAAGGAAATGTTAAACATTAATTTATAAAGTCAACCAAAATAATATGTTTTGCTGTTTGCTGCTGTATTAAAAATTACTTGATAATTCTTAGTATTTCAATATGCACATTAAAAATTGTCAATTGAAACAACTTGATACAGAATTTATTAATACCATTTTCTGTTTAATTCATTTTAATATGCGATTCCATGAAGCAATCCATGATGATATTATTTTTTTCATCACATAACATAAATTATAGTAAAAAAAAAAAAAAAAATCTATCAAAATTCTAGATTAGACAATACATGAAACTTTAACATTTTCTCAACTGTCACATAATAAAACAAAGTATGTCGAATTTAATTTCATTCTTTTGATGTATGTGAAAATTTTAAGTCTTACAGAAATTTAAAATTTTACTTTAAGTAAACATTTGATTACAAAATGTATTTGTATTATAAAAGTTTTAAAATCAACCAGTTTGCTTTTTTCTGCTTATAACACTTAATCATGCAAAGCTTAGTACATACATAAAAGTGATGTACACAATTTTATTTTTTAAAATCACTAAAAACACATACATGTACATACAGTACTACTTATTTTTTTTCAAGTAAAATTTTTTATAGAATTTTTAGGAAACAGTTTACAATGGATTCTGATTACTTCAAATTTAATCTAAAAGACAATGATTTATATTTTAAATTTTCTAATTAAGCTCCAATGTCCTAGTTAATCACATGGCCCTCTCACGGCAGTACCTGCGACCTTAGTAATGCCAGATGCTGGTCGGACACTTTAATCCGGACATCCTTTCGTTGTTGTCCCTCGGCCTCTAACTTCTGGAAGTGTTCGATCCGGTTGATTTTTGCATTGCGAATTCTCTCCCCTTGTGCCTGGTTCTCTGCCTCCTCTTGCTGCAGTCTACTGTGGACGTTATCCCAGCGCTGCTGGGACCTCTGTATTCTAGCTTCCTGTAGAAGAAAAAAAAAATTTATTGTTTTTTCCGTCAATTATTAAATCAATTTCCTCTTCAAATGACTTCAATTTTGGGATATTTGAATTCTGGGTTTTTTTAAATCATGACTTCTTGGCCATTTCTGTAACTATCTGGCCATTTCTGTAACCACAAAATTAATACATGCCAGTCAAACTTGACACAGCGGTCACCCTTATTCAGCAGTCACCCGTCCTATGCAGTCATGTAATTTTTTTTCAGTTATGGAAAAGGAGGTATCGAATGAAGTGACTGTGTGCTAATACTATACAGCCACTCCACTTTATTGAATCATTTACCCAACCAGGAATATTCTATACACAATGCTCTATTTGTGCAAATACATGTATTCCTATTTGATCATTCTTTGAAAAAAAAAGTGAACTACATGTATTCTATAATTCTACATTCTGCATTACATAAATGATGAAAATCTTAGATCCACCCCACCTTTCTCATTTCTGCGATTTTCTCCTCCTCGGCCTGTTTCTCGGCGGTTGCTGCCTCCCTTTGTTCCCTCCTCTGACGCATTGCCTCAATTCGGTTCTGCTCCCTTTTCTTGTTTTCGAGTTCTCGTTTCTCCATCTTAGCCCTAAGTTCTGCTGAAACATATCTCTTTGCCTTTTGAGCTTGTTCAACTGTTTCCTTTTCTTTTTTAAGTCGTTGACGGTCACGCTCCATTTGAGCTAAGACCCGTTCCCTATGGTTATCTTGCATGATTTCCTTCATTAATTGTTCATTGCGGAGGCGCTCGTTCCATTTGTGGTTTCTTTGAGCTACTTTTACCCTTCTGTTGTAAATAAACAAACATTAATTATTACTTAAACACAAATTCCCTTGCATTTAGTGTCATTAACCTGTACATATACATGTACAGTATGTATTACACATTTTCTTGTAAACTTACACCTACCTCAACTAAAATTTTATGTATTAAATTTATCAAATTGATTTCTGCTCAATTATTCTAGAATTCTGGGTGGGTTTTTTTCTTTTTAAAATATGAAGCAAGAAATTTCTTATTGCTCAAGCTTTAAACCTGGATTTTAAAGTGTGGCTATATTTAGGCCTGTAAATGTATAATTCCTCCTCCCCCTGCCACTACACCCACCCCACTCCATCTGCCAATACCCCCCCCCCCCCCTAGGAGCCAGAAAGTGTCACGTTTAAACATGAAATATATAAACATGAAGAGACAATTATACCTGTATTCTCTTCTTGCAGCCTCCTTTGCATCAGCAGACATGGGTCTAGTCACTCTAATGTCCAAGGGAGGGGCCGGCTGGTACCCTCCTTCTGGAGGTTTGGGGGTCCGCATTAATTGTTCCACTGTAGATGTACACTTACTCTTGGCGTATGGATCTACATATTTATATACTGGAGAGGTCCACTCACCTAGATAAAATTTTCATTGAAAAAAAAATTACAGTGTTAAATCAACTTTCCAGTGTAAGCTTCTTCATCATACATATAGGACACTTATTTTTTGTGAAATATTTGTGAAGCATAGATTATTTCCGACTTCCACTGAATCACTTCCTTTTTTAAAATGATGGGAAAAAAAATAAGCACATATACCTTTCCAGATTTTCAATATCTTACTATGTACATAATTATCATATGATAGGGATACATGTACATGTTTCCTAATTCCTTTTCCTTCACCATTTACTTAGAAATGCTAAAAATGCTGTTTTGTAATAAACACAATTACAAAAGAAACAGTACTGTAATAATCAAGCAGATTAAAATATATACCTTGAAAGGTAAAAATCATACAGCATTTATTTTAAATTATTCTAAATTCTAAATTATATGTCACATCTGTAAACAGCTGATGCTGGGGGAGACTTACAAGCATAAGGATATCTGCGGAGGTCCCTGGCCTCTAGCGGGGCCTGAAGTGCGGTGTCCCGGAACGCTCCATGGTTGGGTGGGTCTATTATGTCTGGGATGCTATTTGTTGACCAGTATTTTTTCCACTCTGGCCTGTGGGACTCTGCTGAACGTGGGCGCCGCCTCATGAAGTTGACTAATTTTCTAGGTGGTGCAAAGGCTGAATGGTGGCATCTATATCCTTTCTCATTCACAAATTTGTCAAAATTAAAATCCTCCCTGTATTTTTCTACAAGGAAAGATGCAATATGGATATAGAAATGTGATGATGGTTGCACATGGTACAGAGGTTAAACAATTTTGAATGATTTATTTAACCAGGATATAATTTCATACACTTTTACTACTAAATTCTATAAAACTAATAGTAAAATTAAATACTATTTCACCAGTACAAATAAAAATTGAAATATCGGTAGTTTAAATTCAAATAAATCTAAGTGAGTTGGATACATTTTTCACAAATCACTAACCTTCATCATCAGAAAGAGGCCTTGACCCATTTAACACCCTTCTCTCATTATCCACTTCAAGATCATGTTCATTAAGCTGGTCCTCAAAAGTGACAGACTTCCTTAACATATTTTCCTCCTGTTTGTCTCTCTTCCTCAGAAGCCTCACCCTCTCTTCCTCAATCTCTCGCTCAATTTCTTCCAGTCTCATTCTATGCTTGTCCCTTTCTCTCTCTAAAATTTTGCGTCTGTCTTCCAGGATCGATCTCTCTATATCCTTCTCTTGATTTAAATGCTCCACTTCACTCTTCAATGTTTCTTCCACTTTCCTCTCTTCCACTTTCCTCTCTTCCATAGCACTTCCTTCCTGCTCCTGTTTTATCCTCAGTGACTCCTCTGCCTCCCTCATTCTTTGAATTTCCTCCTCTTTCTTCCTCTGATATTCTGCCTCTGCTTCCCTCTTCTGCATTTCATATTCATCTCTGAGTTTCTGTGCTAACATCTCATCTTCAGCTCTTCTTCTATCCACTTCCTCTCTGACCCTCATGTCCTGCTCTCTCTTCCTCATCTCCATCTCCATCATTCTCATTTTTTCCTGTCTGACTATCCTCTCTTCCTCTTTCCTCCTCTCTTCCTCTTTCCTCCTTGTTTCCTCCTCCACTTCCTTGTTGTCTTTCTCTGTTTGTCTCTCATCCAGGAGGAGTTTGTGTTCCATCAGTTGAGATACAACTCTGTCGTTCAGCTCCTTTTGCGTGATACTGGTGCCTTGATAAACATTCAAAACTACAGTTAAAGATTTGGTTAAGAAAGATACAAATCAATAGTCTTAACCTAAAAATTCTGCAACTGAGTTCAGTGATGAAATCAACAATAATCAAATAGCATGTCCAGAAAATGTGCTTAAATTTCAGACTTTAACAAAATAAATGTGGACTAGCTCTGATTTAATCCTTATTGATTCAAATTTTTGATAGATTTAGATGTTACAAATTATAATCAATATCATAACATTTACATGAACCTTTTCAAAGATTTGTTACTTTTTTCCTCTGACAAACTTGAAATTTTTGTTATCCCCTTGCAACAAAGTTGGAGGGGATATAGTAACATGCTTGCGAGTGTGTTGTGGGTGAGTGAATGTGTGTGTAATGGAAGTGAAAATTTATATCTTTCTTAACATTTTTTTAAAAACTTTCTTAAAAATATACCTGGTACAAGTTTATTAATATCCTCGCTCTTCACTGTTGACCTTGTTTGTAACATAGTTTCATCAGGTTGCCTTTGAAGTTGGGGATAGACAGGAATGTAACCATTTCCCCAGGGGTAACAATCCATGAAAACTGGGTCATGCTGGAAATGAAAGGGATGGGGTGGAGGGTACTCTGAGGGGTCAGCTCTGGGTCCAGATGTGGGGTAACCATCCAAATTCTCCTTAGGGTAATTGGGTTCCTGATTCTGAAGGGAGAGCCTAGCTTCCTTTGGCATTTTTAGTTCCAATGTCAGTCGTTCATAGACTTGTTCTGGAGTCCATATGGCAACATCCATAGGAACTTTTTCAGTTTTGCCATTTGCAAAGGTGACAGTAATTTGTCTATCATCAGGCCCTTAAAAAGAAGATATTAATAACTGAATTTTCAAATTTAGCAGTATGCGCTGTATATCCTTATCATTGTGCTAGCTAACACTGATACTGATTTTAATCAATATCTAGCCCCTTTCTTGCTGCTTCTAGATCTAGCTCACATATGCTAATTCAAGTACAAGCTAAAACTGTATACAGAGAAAATTTCACCCCCACTTTATTTATCCCCCTTTCACCCTACTGTCAGGTGGGCAAATTAATATGGGGTGAATTCAAAGAAACAGTTTAATTTCTTAAACAGAACTGTGACTGGGCAAATTTAAAATGGGCCAAAATTGTTTGCAAATATGAAAGGGCAAAAATAACATGGGGCAAAAATAACCCTGTATACTGTATATAGGATTAAAACAAAATTTATACAGATCATTTTTAAGGATCGTGAGTGCTAATTCATTACTACATGTAATACTAATCAGTTGAAGTGGAATGTTTTGCTTGATTCTGAGCTCACTAATTCATGGGTTTTCTTTTTTTACAGTACCACATATTAAAAAGTGGTCTATTATTTTTTATTATATAAAGAAGCTTAGCTTAAAGATAATTTTAATTTAAATTTAACATGTAGATCCTTTTGAACATGATTTAATTTTACATACAGTGTATATACTTTTTGTTCACCCCATCTTTACAATGAAATAGAGGAATGAAAAAATAAGGTCTCGTTTCTGTCAATGTTAAAATTTAAAACAAACAGACTACATGCATTTTCAATCTTCCATTTGCACAAATGCACACCTGCACAAATCAAATGTCTGCGGAGCTTAGCAAAAACATTATTCCAATAGAATCCCTCCAGTTCCCACCCATGCTTTGACAACAGACCTCTGGAATTTAATAAAATTTCTAACAGATAATGTCAGCACTTCAGTGCACATTGAAATTTTGGATGTTTAAATGTAGATAAGATCTTTTTTTGAGACCCTTTTTCCAGTTCTGAACTACTCTTTTGTATAATTATAAGTTAGCCCTGAAAATGCTGACAGTAACTTTAAGGAAAGATCTTGATTAATTAGTTCATCAAAAATATTATACTGAGAAATGTTCCAAGTATACAAACATGCATGCTTTTTTTTCAAGGTTAACTTTATTGATAGACTAATAAAATATAAATTAAGGACATATTTCTTTCATCTCAGCTTTTAATAGTGAGATTTTTTAGAACACAATTAATAGATTTTTTATCACGACTCTCAAATTCTATGCTCCTTAATTCAATAAATTATATAGTGACATAAATTGCAATGCAGGGGTGGATCAAAGATTTTATTATGTTCTTTGGTAATGGCTGTGAATGCTACCATGATGAGTTGGAGGGAGACAATATCCTTTTATATAAAATTAATGTATATTTTTCAGAAAATTAAATTTTGCCCAGAACTTTGAGAGACAAAGGAGACAAGTTTATGCAGTTTGTTAAAAAAAAAAAATTAACAGGAAGATAGGAATCAAAGACTTTTATTCTTGTAGGTCCCCAAAAATGGGCGTTACCAAGCTGATGTTTTAAAGATGTCGTTAAAAACAGTTCGACATTGATTGCATACAGCTTACTAAACAAATATATGCCTGACATGTCGGCAAATATTGACCAATGAAACCAGCTATACACAACCTGACAAGAAAACTTATAGGCAAACATTCAATGTGATTTTTTTCTCTAATGGTACAATTTTACAAACTTTAAAAAGATCAATAATTCTTTCTCTCTCGATCTTTGTCACATACAAGTGGTTATATAGTTATCTGTTTATCAGACGTGGTGTAGCTGGACTTTGAAAACATTTTGTGCCTAATTAAAGTTAACAGCTAGACTTTAAAATCTTGTAAAGAGTATGAGAATTGAAGCCCCAGTCTTAGAGAGAGAGAAAATGAGAGAACAGAGATAGAAAGAGAGGGAAGAGAGATAGAGAAAAGAGAGTGAGGAGAGAGAGAGGAGACAGAAAGTAAAGAGGAAACAGAGAGGTGAGAAAGAGAGAGAGAGAGAGTCTGAATTTATGAATCTGTTGTCCATGAGAGAAATACTATTAAATTATATATTCTAACATTGGCTATGTATTCTATTTAATTAACACCTTGTCTTGAGAGAGACATGAGAAAGAGAGAGAAAAGAGAGGAGAAAGAGAAAGGATAGAGGAAAGAGAGGGAGAATGAGAGGAAAGAGAGAGAGAGAGAGAGTGAAAGGAAAGAGAGAGAAAGGAGAGAGAGAGATAGGAGAGGGAGAAAAAAGAGAGAAGAGAGGAGAAAGGAAGAGGAGAGAGGCAAGACTGAATTTATAAATTTGTTGTCTATGAGAGAGATTTACATTGCTAGTAAATGTCTATATAATTATATATTGTACAAGGGTAAAATGCATCACATTTACAATGTGTCAAGAAAGTGGGAAAAATGTTTAAAATATCCCCTTACCATCCACCTGTCTTCTCTCCTGCCCCTCAATGACCACCCCTGGGCAGAACCTCTCCCCCTCAGGCTCCCAGGTAGCCAGCACCTTGTCCCCAGTCTGAATGGCATGTCGTTTTGCGTCCTCATAATCGATGATGTCAAATATAAACGTATCTTGGTATTTTGTGTCTGTGTATTTCCCGTGCTTGCACGGACCAAATGCAACCAGGAATTTATCTGACAAAATCTGAAATATAAAATAAGAAATTTTAAGCTCTTCTTGCGTTGGGTTAATTCCAATGTTACGGAAGCGTATTTGGGCCACAGCAATATCTTTTTTTAATTTGTTTTTACAAATTATCAATTTGTTATAACAAATTAGTAATTCGTTATGTTTACATGCTTTGTTCAAAACTCTGAGAGATATCTTGCAAAGAGACAGACAAAAAGGGTTTTTTAAAAAATCTCTCTGATTTCATTATTCATACTTAATCATAAACATGACCTCTATACAAGTGATGCACAGCTATTATAAAATATATGTTGTTAAAAACAATATTAAATATAAAATATCTATATATATACATGTAGTCATGTGTTTTAATTACATGATCATGCACTAAAGAAATTCTAATTAAATAAATTTGTAATAGAGCATAGTATAATAATAATAATATATTGTCAGGTAGAGTGCAGGTATGTCTGTGTGAAATAAATTTTTATTAGACTTTAAGTAATTTAGTTTACAAGTGAGCTAAAACTGGCATACCTATAGATCGACATCATAGTTGAGCAAATTCTACAGACAAATAATATTAAATGTTCACTACCTCACTGATTTATCTTTGTGTATAATTAAGAAAATTAAATAAATGAAAGTCATAATAAGTTATAAACATGCACATCATATTCCATACCCCGTTTTATGATTATGAATTTTAATTTATAATAGAAGAATCTAGCATAAAGGGAGACTACTGAGAAAGAAAGAACCCAACAGCCATTGTTTGTGTGTCTCTGTACTGAGAACTTACATCTACACCACTCTCCTACAAAAAATAGCCAAGAAATATTTCTACAAATGAATACACATTAAAGGGAAATTCTATAACTTTTTTATTACATTTTTTTTAATGTAAGGCAATCAAACAAATTATACTAGCAGAACCCAGACAACTTTTCCACAACTCATATATGCTTTTGGGTTTCATGTCTAAAGAGCCTGGTTAGCCATATGTCTAAGCTATGCCTATTCTGCCTCAAAATTAGTTTTGAATATTACATGTATCAATTAACATTTTAAGAGTAAAGTTCTCGATTAACTTGAGTGTATTTAGCAATACTATTCATTCCAGCACACTGGCTTACTTTTCTATTTAATTTCCTACTATCATAACAATCATAACAAAACAATCTGGCTTATATTTAACCACAATTGTGGTTTTGTTAATAATCCAAATAATCTAGCAGGTAGGTATTGGATTTAAATGAATTACAGGTTGCACACAGAACAATTTCACAGAAATTACACGTATACAAAAATTATTTACCATGAGTATTCAGTTGTACAATGTTACAGTAGTTAATTAAATTGAAAAGATTTTAATTAACTAAATTGATATCTGTCAGCTCTTGTCAGAAGTGTATTCAGACTACTTCTCATTTTCCTATGTAATAATTACATTAACGGAAATCAATGAAATAGTATGTGATACCATGCTCACTGTTGTATAATTTCTGGGTAAACCTTCACTATTAGAGCAAATTTCTCAATGAGATCATGCATTTTGATGTGGGTTTTTTTAATGCATATCGCATAAATTCTGAAATGATCGATACACTGTTTTATTATCTGAAGCTCTGATTTTATTTGTTTCATGAATGCTCAAAGATTTGAAGAAAAATAAAATTGATTATTTTAATTTTTTTAATTGGGGGATCCATAATTAATAAGAAAATTTAATATAATCTTATTAAGTCATAAATTGTGTTGAACAATTATATTGATATAATTTACAAGGATATAAACATTTATCTTTTATTTAATCTTTATAATAAAATTTTAGTCAATATCATTTGACGTGTAAGTTTTTAACATAAATGTACATGTATATATACATTGAAACCTGATTTTAAGATACATATAATGTATATACCATCTAACAATAGGCTTCACCTAAGATACCCACTTTTTAATATCGCTATCTGTGATAAAACAGGTCTAGAGGGAACTAAATAATTGATTTTACGATGGAGTAGAGGGGTTTTATCATAAATCTTTAATAAACCCTGCTCTAACATCAGAGTGCATTTAACACTGAGTACTTGAGTCAGTCTGGGTGGAAATTACACTTCTGAAGTTCTGAGTCTATAATCTAAAGTGTTCAAACAAACTTTCCCTAATTCGATGGGGATAAAATTGGGAGTACTAGTCTAGTTGAATTAAAGACTGATATTAGCTGGTTTTTGAATAATATGATAACACTTTTTTTTTTAAAATTCATAATAATTATGCAGCATGCAAAACAATTAAAATAATAAAAACTGAATTGAAGTACCTTAATGTCTTTTAATTAATCAAATTCATCGAAAATCAATTATGAAATTCTAGTTATCATAATTGCTAATTATGTGAAAACAGTAATTATTATAACCATGTAGAAATCTAAATTCAAATACACATGTATAGTTACAGTAAATATTCTACCTTATATTCAGCTACTAAAAAAAGTACACATATCAGAAAAACAAGAAATAAAATTGCAGTATAGGATGAAATCAAATTACCTGACTCTGAACTGTTCCCATGTAAAAATACCCATCATCAATCCTTCTGGCTAAAACTCTCTTTCCAATCAGCAGGGCCCCTGCTGCTGGAGAAACGTTGGAAGATTCAACAGAATTTAACATCTGGTCTTGAGCCTTAAGCCATCCCTTAGCAGGTCTGTATCTGCTCCATCCATGTGGAAAATAATACCTATACGGGTGGAAAAACCAGTGTTTCCAGGTTTCCCCATAGGGGTAACATAGTGGGTCAAAGACAGGGAGGGGATGGGTGAGCATGGACACACGTGGGGTTAATCGGAGGCTTTCTTCAGGGTCCACCAACAGGGTGGTGGATACTCCACAGTTTTTGGTGGAATTGTGGATTGTTCCATTCATTGTTCTAATTATTCTCTCATGAGCGTGGTCAGCACGGTAGATGGGTGTGATGCGTTCGACACATCCGTGAACAGTGAGCGTGACTATGTGAAAGGATCCAAATGACTCCACGGCTAGATCTTCCAAAAATTCTATCGCTATCTCATCTGGAGAATCCTCAGAACACAAATATATGCAGTGGATTGGGCGGTTGTGGCCGGATAATCCAACCTGATCCAAAATGTCTTGTGGATGTTGATCAGGGAGACCATCGGTCACTAAGTAGACGGCTTCACAGTTACTGTCTGATAGAGCTGTCAACAACGCCCCCTGGGTGTTGGTTCCAGTCTTAGCACTAAGATTTTTCACCCAGTTGGCAGCAACAGCCACAGTCTCTGGTGTACACTTCACCATTTTGTCCGACCACTGGGTAACGTCTGAATTAAACTCGATAATGTTGAACATGCAGTTTGTTGACTTGTTGGCCTGTTTTAATAAAGTTTCAATCAGATGTTCTTTTACGACATCCATGCTCTTGTACATACTTCCAGAGGTGTCCACACAAAATGTGACATTTCTCTCAAGGACCTCACCAAAGATGGTAGGAATGCCCTTGATTTTGGGAATCAGTGGATTAGCCATTTTTCTGAGACAGCTATTTGCAAACCTTATTCCCTCCCTACAGCACAAAAAATAAGGTATACATGTATATACACAGTCACAAACTGCATTCTATATATATTTTGATCACTACATTTATTAACTGATCACTGTCATTGAAAATTAGAAACTCAGGGTTAAAATTTATATGAATGTAGAAATTTACATTAAAATAATAACGGCCGAGAGAAGGTATATGTTTGTATGGTACGTGGCATTTTTCACATCCTTTTATTAAAGAATATATTACAAGGTATATACAGGTTTAATTATAATATATTAGACATTAATTACAGTTCCATGTTTACTTATGTCATACATTCAAACGATAACACGTGTGTATACCTGTACACGGTGTAAAGTTTGATTTAGTTACAATTAGCACATCAAAATTGAAAATCATTTATAAAAGCGATCTTTTTATAATTTGGTAGCAAAATAAATGACAATCCTAATTATCTGGCATTCAAACTACGTGCCAAACTTACCTTAAAGTATGCTTAATTCCATCTCAATCCAAAAGATTTCTTTACCTCCGTTTACAAAGCACCTGCTGTTGCCAAGGAAGCCATATTTTGATAATTTGTAAATAAACCGTAGTTTCGAATTTTTCATTAGCCTAATAAACAGTTTACTAATTAATTTCAACTCCACTGAGAGGAAATATTTTTTTGAAAAAGTATACAGACTCTACATTTTATTGTTACCTTTTGCATTATCTTTCTAATAGTGTTCTTTTCATCGATTTACAAGAACAAGAGAAAATTTTACATCGGATAAAATTGAAAATTCTATAAAAATAATGAGTTGTCGCTCTTATGCTTATAGTTACATAGCTGTTGCAACTGAAAATTTCCTATGCTCTAATTTGAAAAAAATTACAGTAGGCAAGGTAGCCACTACATCTGCAACAGGCACTAAACTCGCTTGATTTTTTTTAAGGATTGTCTCCTTAGTATACTAGGCAAGGCCGTAACTACCATTGAGGCCAGTGAAGCAAATTCCTCATTAATTTTTTTTGAGTAAATGAAAAAGTTTTACTTTGAGCTTAATTTAATTATAATTTATTTAAAAATAATTAATATAAATTATAATTTAATGATACTTTCAGCTTATATGTTTCAATTTCTGTAAATCGATCATCTCACCATGCTCACCAGGTGCTTCGTTATAGTTTAGGAAGCATGTAAAAAAAAAAAATAATAATTCAAAACGTAAAACTTTCAAAGATTATTTCTTTAATTTGCTAAAACCAAGGTTTCGGGACCCCCCCCCCCCCCGAAAACACCCGTCAGGATTCTATCCTGGACCCGCTAGGGACTCGGGTGGCCCCTAGATCCCTTGTCTCACTAAAAAATTAAGCCCAGTTACGGCCTTGCTAGAAGTCAAGTGAGTTTAGTGTCTGTGTATGCAAGTAGATAGTACTTTTTCATAAGTTCATAGATTGGTTGCGTACGGTATAATAAAAATACGTTTTTATCTATTGAAATGCAAAAGTTCAATCTGTCAATCTGTTAGCATAGTGAGTATGGATATGGTTGAAGGGGAGATCTCATTATTTTGAACAATCATAAACTCTTACTTTTTTATTTCAAGGTGTGTGTGGGGGGAGGGGGGTATCCACACTTCAGGTGCCTGTGTTCGTACATTTAGTTCTTAGAGCATCTTCGCTATAGCCAAGTGCATGTTTCTGATCCGTTACTCTGCTACACTCTACTACACTACTGAGTTAATGAGGAGTGTACCTGTAGCTGATCAGAAGAACACTTGACAATATAGCGAAGACGATCTAAATGAATCGGTCTTCACGCAGACCTTCACGTAGCATTAATTTTGGGAAGGGGGGGGGGCAGAAAAGTTATTGAATACTTACCCGAAAAATCTTTTGACATGCAAATTATAAAGGAAATACATGTATTGATAAAACTAGAAAAAAAAACTAATTATGTGTGTTAATGCACAGGCAAACTCTTTATTAATATTCTCTTAAACGATCCATTATCTATACAGCTATATATTGCGGTTTTTCCCCGTAAATGGCGTCAAAATTGCTCTATTTTAAAAATTGCAGACAATAAATAATATTTGTGTTCGTTTTATTTTGCATTTCCAATGTATCATTTTAGAAACATATAGATTATAGCCATCAGAATCCAAGGATATGTACAGTGTATTAATACATGTACGTAACTACGTATCCATATTATGTCATTGAGGACCTCTATTTAGTTCATAATAATATTTTTCGTATAAAAATATATGTAACACCCCTATCCCCTTACCTCAGACAGGTCGGACCTGGGGAACATATACATTCCTTGATGATATGTGCCATCCCTACAGAAACCTTTTTACTGCTACACGTACATGCATGTAGTTTTTTGTTTTGTTTTAATTTTCATTGAATACTGTTGAAAAGTCGAAGGCTGGTCCTCCAATTTTTGCTACAATATGGTCGAACTCTACAACATTAAATCACTGTATATCCAGCTCTGTTTGTCGAAAAGAAAAAGGAAATCTGATATCCCCTTTCCAGTAAATAGGTTTTTCGATATGGGGCAGATTTAATTTCACTTATTCTGATAGTGTAGATTTGGGGGGGGGGGGGGTGTCAAAGTGCTAGCTACTCTCCCTCTCCTTTGAAAAAGGATCCCTAATAGATTATATTGTTTTTTAATGGGATAAGGTTACTTTTTTGTGATCATATATAATGTGTAACCTTGTCTGATGATACAGATGTATACAGTATATATGGCCCGGTCGATGATGATTGAGTTATGTTTCTATTCTGTCACTGGAATCTGTTATATATTTGTTACGGTGTAAAATATGACCTTTTTGGAATTATCATAAATTACTATGCGAATTAACTTTTCGGACTTCGTGTAAATTGTTATTAAAACTTTTCGTATATTTCCGCAAATGTGTTAAATTCTATAAATTCCGCACAGCCTTGATCCCACCGAGGCACAATTAGAGATGGACACTTAATCCCTTAATTGACTTCTGTTTATATTTATTGACACTTAATCTTTCATCTACTTTAATTCTATTATATACATGTCGCTAAAATGTCATCATTCGCTCAATAATTGTTTAATGCTTGATTTCTTAATACTTTTTGTTGATCCTTTTATTTTGTTCTATCGTTGTTCAATATGTATGTTTTGTTGTTAAAAATTATATAGAAGTTGGAATCAGACCTTCGGTGCTGATACATCCCAAACTCATGTAAAAGTATATTCCATGCTGATTCTATATAAAAGTACTAAAACTATAACGCGTGTTGGCTTATTGGAGGTTTTATGAATCTGGGTTCAACAATCAGAGGAATACTCAGGGTTGGCCCAGAATTAGAATTTGACGGACAAACCATACCGTAATATATTTACAATATCAAGCAATAGATGACAGGGAGAAGGATTGATATAAGTTTTTGAACTTGTTCTCAACTTATATATCTAGATTTTATGCTTGTGATTTTCAGTTTTTAAATTGGAGTTTAAACTGTACTATCTATGCTGTTTGTTTCACTAAAAATTTCATTGATTAAAAAATACCCTTTTTAAAATAAATATTACAACTCTTTTTGTGGCTATTTTTTTTTTTTTCTTCAACAAAAACATTATATTTTAGCACCATAAAATGTAAAATGTTTGTAATTTCTTTACATCACATAATTTAACAATAATTTCAGTTATTTGTTGGTGTTCCGAAGATATCAGATATCAATAGTTAGAATAATCTAACTGTGTCTCGGGACAAGCCCTCACCACAGTTAGAATACGTCCCATATACATGTACTTGCAATGTAGCAAATCGGAGTGGATCCACTCCGAAATGATTTTGAAGAATACAAAGGGAGTTGCACTAAAAATAACTACCAAATTAATCATAACAAACCTTTTGAGATGGTATATGTCTTTTAACCTAAAAAATAATACATATAAATACGAAAATTCAACTCATTTTCTCAACGTTTTTTCCTCGCTTCAAATTTAACGCCATGTTGACATTCGGAACTCTCTGGATTGTTCATAGAAAATGCACAGAGTACGAGTTATCGCCCGTGTTTATTGAACATCTATAATTTAAATGATAACATGTTGAAGGAAAATCATTGTAAAGTACTTTGTAATCCTGACAATGCAGTTCATTCTAGAAGGCTATGCGAATTTTTACATGAATGTTTTGAATTGCGTTCTAAAAATAGAGCACAATAATATATATTTAATGCATTAATTAGTTTATCTCTGTCCATATTATACTGTTTATACTATTTGCATAATGATTATGTATAACTTCAAGTTGTAAACGTAGTTGACTTCACTGATTTGTACACTTGCATGTATGTATGTACTTTAGTATATGTTTTAGTAATCTGAAAACACACTGTATTTTTCATTTTGTTCGTAACATGGTTGTATGCCAACATGATTGGTGAATCAATAAATTGAATTGAAAATTGAAATTATTTTGCAACATTGTCAATACACGGAACGAATTCTATCGTTAAACCGGGTCCGTAGGACAATATCATTTTAACGATAGAACATTCTATCTAAGATATCAAATGCGATATTGAAAATTTTACAGCACAAATTTTGTTAAGAAATTGCATGATTATAGAATTCTCATATTAGAAATTTTGACTTGATGATTTCATAAATTTTATTATCCTTAATGATCAATATTTCACATTTTGTAAACCATCCCAGAAAAAAACAATTTAGGGCCTATAGTGGAAAATTCAGGACAAAAATTGAGTTCACATGCGCAATGAATTTTTTTTAAGATTTTATACAAATTGGTTCTTAAATGGAATATAATTTAGTTAAAAATGAAATGACCATATACTGTTTTATGACTGAACCCCTTTATTTTAAAATGTCTATATCAAGTATCAAATTCCCACTACATAATATGCATCAGAAAACATTTTCCAAATTTATCCGGTTATATGAGTTTTGTTCACTTTTACAAACTAGTTCCCTGTACTCGTGAGAACTAGTAAAGTGTCCTTGTGGAGGAGACAACAATAACATCATGATGTCGCGGCGGCTGGTGTCCAGTTTGGCCCAGCTTTGTGTGCGGAGTCCACGCAGAAGTATCCACACCTCGTCTGTGCGTTTAGGAGGCTCACATCCGCGAGGACTTCCTCTAGGGTAGGCTAAGAAAATAAGGTCATTGTAGAGGGGGTTGTCAGATATTTGGGCACTGGAAGTGGAAGTTACAAATGTGAATAGAGTGAATATTTACATGTATATACTTTTATTTTACATTGACTTCCAGTGCGCATGGTCAATACTTATGTCCACTTGGCAAACGTGATATAAATTTACAGTGCAAAAAATGCGGAAAAAAATTCCAAAATATATTTTTATTATTTATCAAAAAATGTTGCAAATTTGCATAAATATTGAATAAAATATACATTGATTGCAATAAGTTTGGACAAAAAAGTGCATTGAATGCAATAAGTTTGGACAAACAAGTACATTGAATGCAATAATTTTAGACAAGTCTTCATTTATATGTACAATCTGAGAGATTGATACACAAGAAGTTTTGGATCTTTTGTGGGATCAGAAGAGAATATGAGTAGTGATGTCAAATTCCGTTTTCTTAATGTCGATTGTGATGGTAGAAATCTCGGCCAAATGACATTACGGCCTTAAGAGGTCGGCCAAAGATTATTGACCATATTGACACATTAAACCTTGTAAAAAAAAAAAAACACCTTGGACCAAGCAAAATTTTTGAACAGACTAGCCTGACCAGGAGTTAATATACGTATTAAAGTGTAGTACTTCACGTTGTAGCCGCAACAACCCAGGTTCGAATCCTGGTCATGGCACCAAATCTGCAATAGGAACGAAGAAAATGTATGGCTGGACCGGGAATCGAACCGGGACCCCTGCATCTCTAGTCAGGTGCTCTACCGAATGAGCTACCCAGGCCGATATCCACGGACCAAACTATTACACTTTATAAATAAACATTTTGCTTAAAGTGTTCAAAAGCAGCAATGTTTATATTATCTTTTCTCTAGGTTGCTTTTAAGACTCTACTGGTATATAGAACAAATTAAATTTATAGTCATATACTTGCAAACAAAAAAACGGGTGCAATTTTTTTTCTTTTATGAATAAAAAAAACTTGCATTAAAATAGCTAAATCAAGTTACTTCAAGTAGCTACATAAAGCCACCTAGTAGATAATTCAAGCTACGTACATGTAGCTAATAAGTAATATAAACCTGATAAATAACATTTGTGCAGGTCAGTTTCATTTTCATTCTTTTTTTTTTTTTTTTGATGGGGGATTGAGGGGGGGGGGAGGGGGGGTCCCACTAGGTCACTAAGGTGAGGGTTATGGTTCAATAGATAGTTTTCCAATAAGGTGATTTAAGCAAGAGTTATTTCCCATTAGGGCTTTCACGGTTCCCCGAAATAACTGAAAACCGCAGTCCAAGTTGTTCGGTTCAGTTTCAGTTCCATTTTTTCGGTTCGGGTCAGATTTATATTTTAGAATTTTTTTTTTATGCGAAAAATGATGATAACAGTGATAAATAAATATCACAACTGAAATATACTTCATCCATGACAAAACACTTGTAATGAAAGGATGGGATAATTATCAAAACTGGCAAGAATGGTCATGTTGAAGCGAATCGTTGGCCTCGTAGTCCCAAACACAGATATTAAGACGTTAACATGGTTAAGATTAGTTTTCATGGTAAATTTAATGTAACAAACTAGAAACTCATTGAGAGCAATGAGAGGTCTTCCGTCCGATTTTGAAAATAAAAATGTAAATTCAAGCTGAAAAAGTGACACTCTGGAGATTTAACCCTGGTCGTCAGTGTGAGAATCCAACGTGCTAACCATTACGCCATTTCAACTCCTACTTCAAAGTGAAATTGACAAATATCAAGAGTTTGGATTTATCAATTCGAAAACAAATTATATATTTAGTATTAAGAAAGGAGGTTCTCTTAAACTTACAAATAATACAGAAAAATATTGAAGTTGAAAAATTTGATTTTTTAAATTCACTTCCAGAAGCGACCCGAACTAACGACGACGCATGAAAAGGTCCCTTTGCCAATCTAGAAATCGTGTTCTATCATCTCTAAAAAAAAAAAACACTCGACATCATTTATAAAGTTGAAAACGTAAATTTAAGCAAACAAATTCGGGATTAAACCCAGATCGCCTTCGTGAAAATTCAATATGGAAGCCACTACACCAGCGCATTTTTACCAGCCATCATCAATGTTAACTTTGTATCATTGCCTGAAGTAACGAGCGTCAGGGAGGTTAAAAGTTTTTTTATATAGTGCGGAATTATAGTATGAGAGTTAGCTAGCCAAATTTTGTGCAAGCAGATTCACATCGGAATTCGTTACTTGAGTTTAAACAATAACAAATAATCTATTACTGAGGAACTGATGATACTGTTTACTTCCTTTATTCTTTGTGTATTCAACTTTTTATTCCATGCAATTCCATATACCTGTATTTCATACAAACATGTCCGTGTAATCTTTTTCTGCACTTCTACATCAGACCATTTTTCTACTATGAAAGTTGAGTCACGATACATTACGTCACGAGTAAATCTTCGCGCCTTTTCTTTGAAATGTATGTTCTATTGAATGGTCTCAATTCTCATATATATTATTGTATGTACCGTACAAATTACTCATTTTATTGCATTAGGAGGTCAGATTATTTATGTTTTCGAAGACAGATTATCCATTTCATAATCTGAAAGATCCAACAATTCCTTCATATTTCATTGATCCTTATGGTAGTTTCGTTCAACAAGACGCTCGGATGTCTCCGTAAACTCCAACCTGCCAATCGGCAATCCTCGACTGACTCCGCTACGCTCCATACAAACCTCGGAAGTGATTGGTGGAGAAATATGCATCATATCGATTACATTTCTCCGCCGGAAACTGCCTTGTAACTCATTTCATATTTCACTCTGCATAAAGTTCTTCAAACATTTTTTTCTCTTGTCTAATTCTTCCTTGGATATTGGTTTTGATCACAACATCATGTAAGTAGTCTTTGAAAGCAAATCATAGTGTTGGGCGTGCTTGAAAGTAACTCAGACTTTAAAGGTATAACATTTGGAGGGATTTCAAATAAGATAACATGACTGTATCAGCAACATGGTAGAACACCATTGACGTCCGAGGTTAGCGTGCGAGGAACGAGCCAACCGAGGAGCTCCGAGTGCCGACCTGCTCGTCGGAGTTTGGGAAGACAGCTTCAAATTTTAAAATGCGAATATCTAGAGTTTAGATTGATCAATTTGAAAACAAATTATATATTAAGCATTTTCAGAAGTGCCTCTATTACCACTACTACTATCAAAGAAAAATATTGAAAATCAAAAAAGTTTTAAAAAATCAACTTTTTAAATTCGCATCTGGTAACGACCGGAAGTAATGACGACGAACGAAAAGTCACGTCCTGGCAAGTATTTATCACGATCTATAATCCCTGAAAGTTTCACATTGACATCTTTTACCGTTCTTGAGATTATCCGCGGACAAAATGTCATTTTTAAATTCAGAAAATGGTCCGTAACTTGGCACCAGAAGTAAATTTCCAAATTTTCTCTCGGATAAAATAACTTCAGTTTACAACATATTGTTCCTGCGAATTTCATGTAAATCCATCAAGTAGTCTTCAAGAAATCGCGTGCACAAAATTCGATAGGCGGAAAAATAATAATAATAAGAAGAAGAAACAGTAGAATCACTATAAGGTCTTCAGTGAAGACGGAAGACCTTAATAAAGATTTTTAAGTTTTATTCCTGAAATTAAGGTTTAAAATAGAAGTAAATAACCAAACCGAAAAACCCGAAACCGAACCGAAAATTTACAGAACCGACCCGACCCGGAAAAATTATGGAACGATGACAGCCCTATTTCCCATGGCCGCCATATTGTAGGTCAACATCCACAGATCCTTTCATTATTCAACCAAGTTCAATTTGTTATACTGGGCACTGGGGTAAAGATAACACAGTTTTTCTTATGAATATACGTTTGTTAAAGCTTCTTTTAAATTAATTCATAATTTCAATATTGTAAATATTTTTTCCCATATATTTTTGGCATGCATCTTTTAAAATTGGTTGCTCAAAGAGGAGAATTCACTACTTTGACCTACAAGATGGCAGCCAAGGGGAATAACTCCTAGGAAAAATACATCATAGGAAAACCATCTATACTAGAGGCCTCTTGTTCATGTTGTTAGATATGATTTGTTCATAATGTACCTGGTACATTTTGTTTCAGAGAGAGGACCTACAAGGTATCCATTGGACGCCCAGCCCCTAACGATGTTATGTGGATCATTGGAAATGTACTACTTCTGGTTGGATTTACACGGATCTCTTACTTTATGATTGCACATTTTGATCACTGGACAGTATGTATTGATTTACTAGAAATATTTTGTCTATGATTCAGTGTCACATTTATCGTCAGTGCATGGGAGCAAGAAGTAAGAAATTTTTCTGCTATGTTTAAACAAAACAAACATTAGAACATGTAGAAGATTGCTCCAAATAATATGCTGTCATGAAATTGACTTAGGTTCTTTAAAATGTGGCAGGCAGTTTCAATCACTGGTGGCAAGCTCGCTTGCGTGTAGTAGACTAGAAATTCAGGGAGCTCTGGTTTGAATCCTGGTCTTGTTAGCTCTACTGGTCAGAGACCAGAAGAGCTTATGCGATAGTAAGGTGTCCGTCGTCCATCCGTCTGTCTGTCTGTCTGTCTGTCTGTCCGTCCGTCTGTAAACAATTTTTCAAAACGCTACTCCTCCTACAGTTTTGGTCTGATTTCAATATAACTTGGCACACAAGTAGACTACACTAAGATACATAATTCTGTGTATCGGTTTTTGATTTCAATGAAGGGTGTTGCCATGGTTACTAAAAATAGAAATTTCTGTGAAAAACTTTCAAAATGCTACTCCTCCTACAGTTTTGGTCTGATTTCAATATAACTTGGCAAACAAGTAGACTACACTAAGATACATAATTCTGTATATCTGTTTTTGATTTCAATAAACAGTGTTGCCATGGTTACTAAAAATAGAAGTTTCTGTGAAAAACTTTCAAAACGCTACTCCTCCTACAGTTTTGGTCTGATTTCATTATAACTTGGCACACAAGTAGACTATACTAAGATTCATAATTCTGTGTATCGGTTTTTGATTTCAATGAATGTTGTTGCCATGGTTACTAAAAATAGAAATTTCTGTGAATACATTCAAAACACTACTCCTCCTACAGTTTTGATCTCTTTTCAATGTAACTTGGCACACAAGTAGACTACACAAAGATACATAATTCTTTTTATCGGTTTTTGATTTCGATGAACGCTGTTGCCATGGTTACTAAAAACAGAAATTTCCTTGAAATACGTTCAAAATGCTACTCCTCCTACATTTTTGATCTCATTTCATTATAACTTGGCACACAAGTAGACTACACAAAGATACATAATTCTATTTATCGGTTTTTGATTTCGATGAACGGTGTTGCCATAGTTACTAAAACTAGAGATTTCCTTGAAATACTTTCAAAATGACTACTCCTCCTACAGTTTTGGTCTGATTTTAGTATAACTTGACACACAAGTAGACTACACTAAGATACCTAATTCTCTATACCATTTTTGGATTTTGATGAGCGGTTTTGCCATGGTTACTAAAAATAGAATTTTTTTGAAAAACTTTCAAAATGTACTCCTCCTACATGTTTTGTCTGATTTCAGTATAACTTGGCATACAAGTAGACTACACTAAGATACATAATTGTCATTATTGCTTTTTGATTTTGTTGAATGATGTTGCCATGGTTACTTAAATCAAAATTTCTGTAAAATTATTTTAAAAGACTACTCCTCCTACAATTTTATTCTGATTGCAATAAATCTTGCCACAAAAACAGACTAAACCATGGATCATTATTCTATTTATTGCTGTTGCAAAGTTTCAAGTCCAAGTGCTTCTTTTATCTTCCTATATAAGTAAAACCAGTAGAGCTACAGTCTCATCAGAGAATTCTGGTCTGTCTTATATTTCTCCTTCATCAGTTACATTAATTTAACAACATTAATATCTCTAGTAGAAAAATATGAAGTTCTTGTAGGCATATGTTTATTACTTTAACCGCATCAAAAACTTGGGGAAAAAATTAAAGGTGGCTAATTCTTCAAGAAAATGATGAAAAAAAAATCATGATTTGTACTCAGATGACTATAAAGGTCCCTTTTTAGCTCACCTGAGCTGAAAGCTCAAGTGAGCTTTTCTGATCACATTTTTCCGGCGTCCGTCTGTCGGTCCATCTGTCCGTCCATCTGTCTGTCCATCTGTCTGTAAACTTTTCACATTTTCGGCTTCTTCTCAAAAAACACTGGGCCAATTTCAATCAAACTTGCCACAAAGTATCCTTGGGTAAAGGGGATTCAAGTTTGTTCAAATGAAGGGCCTGGCCCTCTTTCAAGGGGAGATAATTAGGAATTACTGAAAAAATAATGGCATCATTTAAAAATCTTCTTCTCAAGAACCATAGGGCCAGGAAAGATGAAACTCATGTGGAAGCATCCTCAGGTAGTGTAGATTCAAATTTGTTCAAATCATGACCCCCGGGGGTAGGGCGGGGCCACAATGGAGGATCAAAATTTTACATAGAAATATATAGGAAAAATCTTTAAAAATCTTCTTCTCAAGAACAGCAAAACCATGATGAGTCATATTTATATGGAAGCATCCTCAGGTAGTGTAGATTCAAGTTTGTTCAAATCATGACCCCTGGGGGTAGGGCGGGGCCGCAATGGAGGATCAAAGTTTTACATAGAAATATATAGGAAAAATCTTTAAAAATCTTCTCAAGAACAGCAAAGCGATGATGAGTCATATTTATATGGAAGCATCCTCAGGTAGTGTAGATTCAAGTTTGTTCAAACCATGACCCCCGGGAGTAGGGCAGGGCCACAATGGAGGATCAAACTTTTACATAGAAATATAAAGGAAAATAACTGCAAACCATGATTAGTCATTTTGATATGGAAGCATCCTCAGGTAGTGTAGATCCTGTTTTGAATGATGACCCACAGGGGTAGGATGGGGCCCAATGGGGGATGGAAAGTTTTACATAAGAACATATAGAAGAAATATTTCTTCTCAAGAACAGAAAAGCTATGTTTGTCATATTGATATGGAGGCATCCTCAGGTAGTGTAGATTCAAGTTTGTTCAAATGATGACCCCTGGGATAGGGAGGAGCCACAATGGGGGATCAAATTTTTACAAAGGAATATATGGGAATTTTTTTTAAAAATCTTCTCAAGTACAACAAAGCCATTTGTTACACTGACATGGAAGCATCATCAGGGGTAGGGTGGGGCCCAATGGGGGATGGAAAGTTTTACATAAGAAATATAGAAGAAATATTTCTTCTCAAGAACAGAAAAGCTATGTTTAGTCAAATTGATATGGAAGCATCCTCAGGTAGTGTAGATTCAAGTTTGTTCAAATGATGACCCCTGGGATAGGGAGGAGCCACAATGGGGGATCAAATTTTTACAAAGGAATATATGGGAAATTTTTTTTAAAACCTTCTCAAGTACAACAAAGCCATTTGTTACATTGACATGGAAGCATCATCAGGTAGTTTAAACCCCCACCCCCCGGTCTTTTCAATACTGAACTGATTTGTGCTTTTGCCTAGCCAATGTGCTTAGGTGAGCGATGTGGCCCACGGGCCTCTTGGTTACTTGTTCTAACATTCTTTTAGCTTCTTCAAAGCCACTGAGCAATGCATCCTTAGGTAAAATGAGTTCAAGTTCACTTGTGCCAAGACTTTTATGTCAAACCATATCTTTTCCAGATTGAAAAAAAATTAAGAAATTGTATGGAATCTAACCTCAATAAATATCAGGGGTAGAAATGTCAAAAACTTGAGTAGAACTTGATATCTAATGATGATTAAAGTTTGTTTAATTCAAAAATTTCAGAAGTAAAAGAATTGTGAAAATATCTTAAGTCTCAGTGATATATAAAAAGCATTGCTCTTAAACTTGGGTCAAGTTATTCATAAAGGATGATCGATATTTATTTGTCATTGCTGCACTTGATAATTAAGTTTTATTTTCCATTTTGATTTATCATATTGTGTACTGTGTGATATAATATTACTTAAAAGTACTGTAAGCATGAATTAACTAAATTTTTACTAGCTATAACGTTTTATTATTGGACTTTACCCTGCACACTTTGAATATTTCCCATCTGTTTTAGGGCGGTCATCACACACTTCCTGATGCCTCCCAGTGGACCGACGAGGAGCTAGGTATCCCCCCAGATGGGGAGGGTCTGCTAAAATCAGAATCTAGCTAGCCGCCATTAACGTTTACCTCTTCTGTATACTGTACATGTATATAAAAATTCAAAGACTTGTTGACTGTTGTCATGAAAGAATTCAAATAGGAAAATTCAGTGCAATTTGTGCCAAGTTTTCTCAACAATGTTTTAACTGAAGAAGTAATGCTTATTTTGTGTATTGTGTGCATGAGAAATTCATCTAAGCGAAAAATAATTGAAAAATAATTGAAAAATTCTTCTTGGTTTTATTTATCTTGGTGTTAATTGCTTTATTTGAAGTAGGAGACAGGTTATTTAAAAAATACAAAAAAATTGAACATAATGGGGATTTTTTTTACTACTGCATAAACTGTTCAGAAAATATATTAAAATAAAATACTAGAGGTACTGTGAGCACTGAGCTCACAAAATGATATCCGTGCTCCTACATAAGTACACTAAAACACACTTATAATAAGGTGCCAAGGACGGACAATTTTGCTTCGTTATAAGCGTAATTTGTTATATCCGTTAAGCATTAAGTATACAATTTATTTTAAAATCAAGGGGAATTAAAATTACTTGGCTTTAAGCCTCATTCAGTATAAGCGTGTTCGCTAAAAGGGTGTTTTACTGTCTAATGGCAAAGTCCTAAGTTTTGTTATGAGAAACCCCAAATATCTGTCTGTTAGAAACGAAGAATAGAGGGTGCACAAGGGCACTGTCATAAAGATTCTGTGAAATCTCTTAAGTTTTATTCAGTGGTGTGGAAGAAGATGGAGATGGTTACCCCGATATTACAGAAAGAATGACGGGTGTCTTTGTTTTTCGATGGGAAACCCTAAAATCTGTCCGTGAAACGTAAAATAGGAGGTGTACAATGACACTATGTAAGAAAGTTTCTGTGAATGTAAATTTTTCAGTGGTGTAGGAGAAGTTGCGGATGAGAGATGGGTGCCCCCAATATTATAGGAAGAATGGCAGTATAAATAGTTTTGCTATAGGAATTCCGAAACTCCAAATATCTGTCCGATTGAAAAGTGAGAAAGAAGGTGCGCAGTGACACCATGTTTGTTTGTTTGTATGTTGTTTAACGTCCCTCTCGAGAATTTTTCACTCATATGGAGACGCCGCCACTTGCCGGTGGAGAGCTGCAAATTTTGTCCTATACTCGTCACTTACGGCCATTGAGCAGTGAGGGATCTTTTTCGTGCCAGCATCTACTGCGACACGGGACCTCGGTTTATACGGTCTCATCCGAAGGACCGGTCTCCACGTCCCACAGTGGGATTCGAACCCGCGACGTAAGTGACACCATGTAATGAAGACTAGTAGGGTGAAAATTCAGATTTTAACTGAAGCCGATTGGGATTTTAGAATGATTTCTTTGTTTATAAAGCAAAGTGAATGGAAAACTTCTTTGTAAAATGCATATGGTTGTTTAATTTTTTTTTAAAAGTTACAGTTATACTTATGTACCATTCAGATATTGTATTTTTTTCATCTAGGACAGACACCTTTTTCAGAATTTTCTCCACTTAAATGGTGTTAACTAATTGTATATATATTATTAAAGTTAACGCCATATTATTGCTAGTTCAAACAAGTTGGCCATATATTCCCCGCTTGAAAAAGTTGTGTGGGGGGGGGGGGAGGGTTATAGTGATAGGGATGTCCGTCCTTCCGTTTGTACAACTTATAAGTGTATACGTCCATAACATTTGGGGGTAGCCATCCCTTATCTGCATCTCCTCTTACACGTTTATGAAAATTTTATGTCTAATTTTTTTTTTTTTCATGTGAATTTTCAATGTGCTCAATATATGCATGCTTGTTTCTACAGCAACTGCGGAACGGTCGTAGTAGAACATACCTCTGAAACACTGCGACAACCAATAGACCTCAGGGCTTGGTCTTATGAACATTTACGGGGAAAGAGAAAGAAGATGGGTGAACATGGCGTTCAGAATGCCTATAATAGCTTTAGATACATAAGAATCATATTCAATTTTTGAATGAAGTATTTAAAGTTCTCATTATTGTAATTATGACATTATGATAAACAAAACTTTTCTGAGAGAAAAAAAAGAAATTATCGAAAAAAGTATTCTTTTATTTAAAAAAAATAATGTGGTATTTATGGGATTCGAACCCTAGCGATAAAAATCCTGAATATATTATTGATTTGATACTAAGACGCTTACGACTACACATCTCCGGAGGAAAAATGATACTTACTGTAAAAGAAATATTTGTTGGGGATTAAATTTCGTTAATTGCTAACAATTATGAACGAAATTGAAGCGTACATGAAATTTTTATATGTCATTGACTATATATTGAATAGGGTTACTTTCAAACAACGAAATTCAATGCCCACGAAACCTTTCAAGATTACAAATCAACGAAATTTTATCCCCATGAAAATATGTGCTTCTACAGTAAATCATGTGTGTGAAATGACCCTTGGCTTGTCCATATAATCTATTACACATTTGATTCCTTTATTTTATTGAGGGAAAAAAAACGTTAATAAATAATTTATATTTCTACACATGTATTTTTAGGTTATGAAAAATTAAAAGTTCACACTTGATTCGAAAACTCTCCAAAGCTCACGGTTAGGCGTTAGACTGAAGGTTTTTTTGTTTGTTTTTTTTTTGTTTGTTTGTTTTTTGTTTGTTTGTTTGGGTTTTTTTTTTCAGGAATCAGGAAGACTGATTCGAACGCGTTAACCACTAAGCCACGAAGTCTATTTTTTTTTTTTTTTTGGTGGTTGGTGCGTGTCTATTTGATTTAAAATGAACAAGTTTGTTGAAACGTTATTTTTTTCAGAACTTTTCGATTTTCATATAGAATGGGTTCAGACTCCAATTTTTGGAAACATAAAATGGATTTTACTTTTAACTGTCCGTCATTCAAACGTTAATGTAGAATGGAGACTTAACCCATTCATATTCAAAAATCACTTTTATGGCTCCAATAAACTCATTTTGTTCTAAAATATGCTTTACTGGCAACTTTTAAAACAAATTATTACCCAATAAATCACTCAATAAAATTGTATTGGAGATGCCATCACTGGAAATATTATTGTAGAAATAATTTTTCCATAAACTTTGAAAATTGTAAAAATCCTGCCTCAGAGCGGGGGATTGTTCTCGCCTTGAACACCCTCTTTCTTTCCGCATAACACATACTTTCAAAGAAAAAAATAGTAAATTTTAATAGTGTTTCGCCTCTTGTGGAGAAGGATTGAATTAATTAATCATGAATGAATAACACTTGTATTTTTATAGAAGGTTGGACTGTAGAAAATATATGGTATACTGGAAGACTGTTAAAACCGTTCTGAAAATAGTGAAAAGAAAATGACGACAGTGATGGTGAATTAAGAGAACATTTGACAAAGCAAAGTCTAAAAGGCTAACAGTAACCAAGTACAGGTCTAGGGGAGCGTTTGCAACCTTTCTCTTGACAATCCAACTCACACTGTCCCACATGATCAATTGTATTTAGTACCTTGAACATATATTAATCAGATTTTTGTATAATGTTCTTTATTAAAAATACAAGTATTTATAAATCTAAATAAAAGACTATAATCTAAATACATGTAATAGACATACAAAAGGAGTATCCCCAAACAGTGGTGTATTTTCCATATAGGCATAAACGCTTTATCCTACACATCATTTTCTCAAGTTGTAAAAATAAAGATTTATATTGTAGTATGGTTGAAAAAAGGAGAAAAGATCAGAAAATTTTGATCATGATTTTATTTGACGTCAAGGGCGGAAAAATGTTACATATTCAACAATTAAATAGAAAAAAAAATTACGGGATATATTTTCATACTATTAGAAAAACGTATTAAAAGCAAAATATTGTTTAAAACGCATAATTCAAAAAGAAACTTTCCTAATTACCTAAGCACTGGATTGTGCAGGATTTAAATTTTTCAATTTTGTTAAATGGTAATGAAGATTTTATTTTCATTATTGCTTAAAATTATTTTATATTACTATATATTCACTGTTCAAAATGACAACCAATGGATGCCTTCAAGTTCACTTAAAATATCTCAGGTAAAACACTGAAATTTATTTCCCTTCATATTTGATAAAAACCAGAAAACATGTAAAAACATCTTTTATTAGCGAACCTAATTATAAACTTCTTTATATAATACAACGCCACTTTGCCTTTTCCTGATTTTTTTCTCGGTGGGTGCCACCCCTTTTTTAATAGGGGGTGAAATCTTATCGTACTGGTTCTTTGCGCCTGGTGAAAACTTCGACTCCACATTAGCCTACACATCAACAGAAAGGAATACACGCCACTGCCATATGAAGTAAAAATGTGCGCAAAATCAAATACTGCATGGCAAGATTTAAAAAAATTCTCTCAATAGTGATCCTAAGTTATAGATTTCATATACCAAAATAATAATAATAATAATAATAATTTACGAGACTGCAAACATAAGAATTTTTCCCCAATCAAAATATTTTTTACGCATGGTGAAAATGATGAGACTGGGCTCTATTCTTAAACTAATACATGTATATATTATGTTAACAGGATACAAGTGGCTTTTTAAAAATAAACGAAAAACAAATAAGCATTTTGGGTGGAAAATGCTCAGAATGCACCATATACACATGAAGAGTTTTTTCCCACATTAATTATAGACGAACGTACAACTAATAAACTAGGGTCTCTTGTCTCGATTTTATTCAATGGGTGATACATGTACCCATTGCAAAAAGGAGGTGGATATTCGTCAATTTTCGTACACATCAAATTTCGTTGTTTGGTAGGAAATATTGACAGGTAAATTTCTGGACTGCTTCCTTGTCCTATTCTATCATTAACAAAATCTGTAGCATGTTGTTCCCTCAATTTCGTTGTCCCTCTTACAGAGAAAAACAAAAAAAAAATCACGAAAAATTATGTAACAAGAGTAAGCTAGGTTACACGGAAACCGTCTTTATGTGAAATATGGAGATAACGAACAGTATTCAAGCTCGAAAGTCCATGCATTCAAACAATACAAATGAGAAGCAGAGTAAACACGGACCACTAAAACATCAGAAGTGGGATCAGGTGCCATGGAGGAGTGAGCATCCCCTGCCGATCGGTCACACCCGCCGTGTTCTCCTTGTCATGATGGAGAAAAACGGAAAAAAATCTGTGGACAATTCAGTGTGTAAAATAATGGCGAAAACGTCAGTCAGCATTTGATTTAATGGTAGATTGTATTAAATGATGAAAGGTTCCTCGTCCGTACAGATGTGTGTGTATGTCTGTCGGATGTTACTGTTATATCCACCTTTTCAATTTTATCAGAAGTAAAACTGCTGAAAAGAGCCTTGTCCATCTGCATCTTTACTTCCACTGGAACTCGCAAGCTACCCCTAATTTTCTCCAATTCTTTCACAACCCACAAAATTTCGTTATCGAGGGTGTAAAAACTTCCATTGTGTTCAATAACTCTTAAGCTCCGTGGAATTGTCATCTTTGATAAACTGTCAATAAGAACTTTGACAATAGAATCTTCTCCGTATACGTCAGATATAGCTGGAACAGTGAAATATACGTCAGAAACGGGAACTAATTTATCCTCTAAAGTGTTTAAATTCGACATGTTCTCTATTTTCTTCCAGTGCACACCTCCTATAGGTGTAGTTAGTTTTAATGAATCATTTAATGAACAAAAGAAAGAAAACCCTTGATCAAGATCAGATGGACTGTCTTTTATTGTACAATCTATGTCCAGCTTTTTCCCAAATTTGTCCAGGGTCTTCAAGAGCCATAATTCGTCACAATCTTTTGTGTAATAAAGGCCATTGTATTTAAAAACATCTAAAGAGCATGTGAATATTTCTGCCTTTGATAGCAGCAGATCATCTAACCTTTCACCCAGATTTTTTCCATACCTGACATTGCGCATTTGACAGAATGCTAAATCTTTAGGAGTACGAAGCTTGATTAGAGCGGCCCGAGAAACCCTGGTAGGCGGACCAAGCCAAGTATTGCCTAATGATGATAAAACTTCTTCAAATTGTTCGTTATATGGAGTTCCTTCTCTCCTCCAGATTTCGTCCCGGTAAATGGGAGACTCATACAATTCATTGCTAGGATTTGCGTTCATTTGGGCTTTATTCCATGTTCTCCAAGCACTTCCCCCTGGATCTCCGCGAACTCGAATTGAGACCCCAGCATTAACAGTTGTGAATTTTTTTTGCTTTATGCGGCCATAACGTACTTCTATTTTCTCACATCCACCAAGTTCCTCTAGTTTTTTGAATACCCAGAGCCTTCTGTTGTCTGATGTAAAAATTAAGTTATTGCGACGACACACAGTTATCGTTGGAATTTCATGTAACTTTGTTTTTCCTAAAAGCAATTCATCAAGGGTTTCTCCTATGCACTTCTCCTCATCTTCAAAACCATTTTCATCATCACGTTTAAAATAAAAAGCAATAGAATTCTGACAATATCGTATTTCCGACGGTTTTAGGTAGGGCATTTTTATGCGACAGTTTTTGGTAAATCTACTTTCGCTTTATTTTTAAAAGAAATATTTGTTGGCACTATAAATACAGATATATGGGAACAATTGGGCAATGTTTATTTAAACACTTGGCGAGTGCATGGGAAGTATCTATAGGTTTTGAAAATAGGGCGGAAAATGAACGTTTAAGAGCTATCGTACGAGCTTTTTTTTATATGAACTTAAAATCATAATTTTATTCGCTAGAACTTTATTTTCGTGCTATTACCGCGATGAACAAGATTATTTGCTAAAATTACTCTTTAATATATTTATATTTTCATAGATTATACGGGTATAGTACAATTGCCGATATATAAAAGGTGAAGATAATGAACAGTGATCGATCTCAAAAGATCCATGAACAATACAAATATGTGAAGAGAGCATAAAACACGGACCCCTGAAACTCCAGAGGTGGGATCAGGTGCCTAGGAGGAGTAAGCATCCCCTGTTGACCGCTGACACCCGCCGTGGGCCGTATGTATTGATCAGGTAGACGGAACATTCCGTAGTCAAATTCAGTATAAACACAAAGGCTTAATAATTGGTATGAAACAAGTCAGCCGAAATACGACCCAATGATAGGTTATATTTGTAACAAGATCATTATAACGATCACAGAATTTACGAAATGCCGACTTTAAACGAGGTTGTTGAAATCCCTGTAAAATCAACGTATCAGTGAGTACATGTCTTGCTTTAAATATTGATCGTACTCAGAGTAACTCTTTAGTACAAATAAGTTGGGAGACATAAACACTACAATCGGGTGAAAGTGGAATATTGTGGAATCATTAGATTTCCTGGTGGCTCGATCAATATTCATGGAACTCGTGGGTACTCTTCATCCACGAATTTACATTCTCGACGAATATATATATAAGGGTTTAAAAATTCCTTTGCAGATATACGTAAATACAAAAAATTACGTTGTGTTGGCCTTTATCGTTCGCAGTCAGTGAAACATCCAAATATGAAACAGATGTGACATACTCTTTGGTGTCTTTTCAAGTTCACTGGGATATATCGAGTAGACCCATGAACGAAAATAACTATTGTTAATTGATTTAACATCGTCGATATAGCTGAATGTCGAATTGAAGGCCAAAAAAGTGTTTTCTTCTTCTCATGTAGAAGTTTTTGAATTAGTTCTGCTTCATAGGAATATAAAACAGTTCAGCTAATAAGGGAGCTCAATTAGGGCCCATGGAATTCCAACAGTTTGTTGAAAAACTTGGTCTCCAAAGACTACATAATTGTCGTCAATGAGGAACTAGCGCAAAAATCTTCCTATAAGAAGCAAGCATATTATATTTTCTTTGATATGAACTAAAATCACATTTTTATTCGCAAGAACTCTATTTTCGTGTTATTTCTGCAGTGCACAAGAGAAATAGAGACTGGTAAATGTTTAATCATATAATAATAATGGTAATAATTCATATGACATGCAACTATATATAGTTTTTTGTTTTTGTTTTTTTTTTAAATGTACACATGTACAATGAATAACTAATAATATTGATGTACCCAATGGCATTTATAGATACCATGACGAGTTGTCTATGGATTTTTGAATGTATTTTTGTCAAGCAATATTATTCATTACTGTGATTTCTTTTCTGATTTTCTTTTACATATAATTTAATACAATTATATATCAATAATGAAATATTTAACATACTTCATCTTACTGAAAATAATTATTTATATAGATATAAATATAAACAATAAAATGTCTTTCTTTGCTTGTTAGTACGGGAAGTAAAGTTGCAGCTATTGCAGAAAAAATACCCGGTACATAACCCGCTTACGCGTACATGTACATACAAAGATTTCTTGATCGTTAAAACAAAACAAATTGGAGAAGCTCTAACCCGCTTCACTTTTTTCATACTTTTCTTCCGTTTATGATTTTCAAGACTATATCGTTATTATTTACATTTCCATTTGACATTGAGAGTCATCGTCATAAATATTTAAAAACAGTGCATACTTCAACCTGCGGGGTAACATGAGAGCCACGGCTTTGATTACATTGCAAGTGGAGGCATCGTAAATCATGTTTTATGATCACGATGCATATGACATGAAATACTATTTTAAACTTCTTTTCAAAATTGATTGAGATTCAACGTTACATGTACATGCTCATATGGCTCTTGCAAGCTTTCTAGACAAATTTAAAGTTTCCCACATGATCAGTTGTGGTTTTTATACTTGATCACACATTACAACGAATTTCTTCCATTTTATTTATTAAATACAAGTATTATATAATAATTCAAAAAGAAGGCAAACAAAATGAGTATCCCTATATATAGTGTAAAAATTTTTTTGGCAATATCCGGAAATATTACACGGATGAAGATTAATTCTCTCAACAGTTTCCCAAAAAATGAGCAAAATTGCAGTTCGTATTATCAACAATAAATCATGAAACCACAGTAAGCTAGTTATCACGGAAACCCCTTTTATGTAACCAATGTTAACAGCTTCCTCATCCGTTTGTCAATCAGATGTAATTGTTATATCCGTCTTTGATTTTGTCTTTAGTAAAACTGTTATAAAGAGTTCAGTTCATTCACCCTAGGAGTACCGCACCTGCAGCCCCTCTCTCAATCCCTCTCTTAGTTACAGTTTAAAAAATCAAAAACTAAATATATATACATGTAGTAAAAAGTGTTTCAAACAAGACACATTGTTACATGTACCTAATACGTTTGTGCATATAAAATATCTAAACTATGCATTAAAGATATATAGACATAAATTTCGTTCTTCTTTTTTTAATTGGTATTTTGTTTTTCTGCACTGTATACAGGACCGATGTTCACGGCGTCAAGCGTGACGTTGCGATAGTTTACAACGTCATTCTTATAAAAAAAAAAAGATTTTGCGATATTTATGCCATTATCCAGATTTAAATTACAAGAAAACTAACCCGAAGACGTGCTAATTTTTGTGTCGCCTTCAGAGCAGAGCGGGACTAGGGGATCACTTTACCCGGCGTCTGTCTGTCTGTCTGTCTGATTGTCAAACCCTATATCTCAGGAACTCTAAGAGGTATGGATTTGATATTTTACACATATATTGCTTTGACCTATGGCTTTTGTAAATTACCGTGATTACCGACCTCGTGACCTTTGACTTACTTTTCAAAATAGCTCATAGTGACGATATACAGCATATTTTTGACTTTTAAGAGGTATGTCTATGCATGTGCACTGTTTGTCAAAAGACAATATGAAAATTACCATCATTACAATCCACTTGACCTTGACCTTTGACCTAAATGGAAAAAATATCTCGCGCAATTTAATTAAACTTATGAGTTTTGAATTTTGAGAGGCAGGGATTATATAATTAGCATTTATACAAGTTTATGAGCTCATGATTGTGTACTTTGAAACCATATGATGTTCAGTTACCAGACAAACCTATTTTTAAATACTATGAAAATACATCGGGATCGGTGTTCCACAATGGATCGTGTAGACTGAGAATTTCAGTAAAGACAGACTGAAATATCTTTTGAATGATTATTGGAAACACGTTTAGTTCATGAAAAAGTACTTTGAACCTGTATGATATTCAGTTACCACACAAACTTATATTTAAATACTAGGAAAATACATCGGGATCCGTATTCAACAATGGATCGTGTAGACTGACAGTTGTAGTAAAGACAGACTCAGTCTGATTAAAACCAAACCTTCCACTAGCTCCTTTATTTTGATGGCCTCTTGGAAGACCTACATGTATGGAAGGGTGGAACGATTAATTTTCAAGATTAGGAGCGTGTATAGCAGATATTATTTCATGGATGCCTACAAACTAAAACTAAACCAGGACAAAACGGAGCTTATATAGTTATTATCTTCTCTTCCAAACACAACGCAGCAAACATTCCACTACACCTCATTAAAGCTGAGGAAAACAATATTTCTGTTGCACCGCTTATCAAGAACCCTGGTAATTATTTCGATTCCCATCTTACACTTGAGAGTCATGTGTTGATATGTTACTTCCATTTTAGTAGTATTTATAAATTCAAAATAAACATACAAAAGGAGTTTCCCCAAATGTAGTGCAAATGTACTGCAAAATCACATACTGCATGGGAGAAAGTTACAGGCAAGATAAAACTCTGGCACTACTAAAATTCTCTCAACAGTGATCCTAAATTATAGATTTCATATACGAGGGGTGATCAGAAAGTTCGCGAACTATCTCTATATTCTATAATTATCATCTCCGCAACATTGGAAGGATTAGGAGTTTCATCTCAACAGATGCATGCAAGACTCTTGTGAACTCTCTAGTTACTTCAAGACTGGACTACGGGAATAGTGTACTATTTGGAATTCACAAAAGTTCTATGGAAAGATTACAAAAAATTCAAAACAGTGCAGCTCGACTTATAACAAAAAATAAAAAAAGAGATCACATCACTCCGATTCTTGCAGACCTGCACTGGCTTCCAGTAGAATTCCGTCCTAAATATAAAATCCTCGTATACACCTACCTAGCAGTGTATGGATTTGCTCCAATATACTTACAGGAACTGATTACTATCCGTAAAACTAACCGTACTCTACGATCGGACGGTAGTCTGCAACTCAATTTACCGAGGGTGCGCACCGGAACGTATGGCGAAAGACAGTTTAACTATGCCGCTGCCCATCTGTGGAACAGCCTTCCGGTGCGCATTCGACAAGCCAAATCCATTCAGTGTTTTAAAAGACAACTGAAGACCTATTTTTATAAATTAGCTTTTGATTAACTTTTTAAATTTATCTTCTTTTTTTTGTGATTTTTAAAAATATTTTTACTACTAGGCTTTTAATCAACCGTATTTTTTTTTCAATAGTTTCAATATTAGGCTAATTTTATTTTTAAAGCAATCTATGTAATGTTTTATGTACATTTTATGTAAAGCGCCTTAGGGTGATAGTTTTATTATATAGGGCGCTATAGAAATTATTTATCATTATATATATTATTATTATTATTAAAACCACAATTCAGATCAGAGTGAAATTTGGCACACATACAGTCATACACATGTACTATAAATAGCAGATGTTAAAGAATGTTTTGCTCCGTGTGACGTCACAATGTGAAAATGACGTCAGTATATAGGTCACTCGTGACAAAAAACGGTTGATTCAGTCGTACTCGAGCAATGAACGGCTGCAAAGTTTAACGTATATCTCGGAAATTCCTTTGCAGTAGAATATGATAATTTGTACAAAGTTTATGAAGACAAAAGACTTATAATTACCAGAAGTTCAATCATTAATTGGATTGAATGTTTTAGTGAAGGCAGGGAGATGGTTAAAAATGATGTTTGTTTTGTTGCCCAGTGAAAGCAAGCGAGTAAAAAGATGTGTCCTTAGTTAAGCAATTTGTTTCGAAAGATCGCCAAGTTACAGTAAGAAAAATAGTTGAATATCTGGGCAATAATATAATTATTAAATCCCTAAAATATCTTTTACTTTAGACTTTAAACATATGAGATATGAAAAAAAGAAGGCGCCCATACTTTTCCACATTGGATAAACGACGCTCCCGAGACAGAGGACTCGGGTTGTGATGGTCACCATGCTAATTCTGGGAAGGGATATCCTTATCCACCCATCCTATTGCCGAGATATGACCATTTCTGACAGATGGTCTGTTCTTGTTATAAAAAATTACTTGCATGATAAGAAATATAAAACTCGGGAAAATCTCTTAGCTTCTGTGAACAGACCACTACGAAGCATGTCACGTGACCGCCTGGATCACGTGATTCGCGCATGGGCAGAACAATGGTAGATGTGCATTAAAATCGGAGAGGAATATTTGAAAAAATAATGAACACTGAAACCTCATTTTATTTCTTTTAAGGAAGTAATTCTATTAGTTCGCGAACTTTTTGATCGCCCCTCGTATGTACAGAGAAATAAATTTACGAGACTGCAGCAGAAGAATTTTCCCCCAGGCAAAATAATTTTATGGTAAAAATGATGAGTCTGGGCTCTATTCATAAACTTGTACAGTATAAAACTCTGTTATAGCGAACTTCTGGGGACCTGCGAATTTACTTCGTTATATCCGTAATTCGTTATATCAGTACAACGAGTTCTTTAAAATATACATATATGCGAATTCAAAGTATTTTTTTTTTCATTCAAGTATGACTACCAAATGTATTTAGGGGAGTATAAAATACAAAATTTACCTTGGCTTTCAAAAGTTTTCATATGAATTGAGTTTCAAATATAAATACTTACGAAATTAATGTCAGTTTAATATTTTAAAAACATAGATATTTAAAAATTCGCTATAAAAGATGTAAATTTCGTTATTTTTACCCTCTAAGGAACACAGAATCAGTTCGCTATAACCGTAAATTCGCTATATCCGAGTTCATTACATCCGTAAAATTTAACAAGGAAATGTTAAGAATTTTTTAGGAGATAGTAAAAAACTTCGCTATATCCGTAAATTCGCTATATCCGTGTTCGTACTAAACGAGTTTTGCTGCACATGTACATGTTAACTGGATACTAGTGGGTTTTTTTTAAATCCGTAAACAGCGAATAAGCTTTTTGGTGGAAAATGTTCAGAATCCCTAACAAAAAAAAATACTAATAGTTAACTATAGTTTACTATAGTTAACTATAATTAACTATAGTAAATCAAAGTGTCAAAGTTATCACTATAGTAAATCAAAGTTTTCAAAGTTATCACTATAGTGTCATAGTGATCACTATAGTAAATCAAAGTTTTCAAAGTTATCACTATAGTAAATCAAAGTTTTCATAGTTATCACTATAGTAAATCAAAGTGTCAAAGTTATCACTATAGTTAACTATAGTTTACTATAATATTTTTTTTTTGTTAGGGATGCACCCTGTATACATGAAAATGAAGAGATTTCCCCACATTTTAAATGAATGGACAAGTAATAAGCTGGACCTCTTCTCACCATATAATCCGTAGGCAAAACTCCATTTTAAACAGATACTGTAATATATTTTATTCAATGAGTGATGTCCACTGCAAAAAACGGGTTAAATACTTTTTTAAATTTTCATACGTGTCAGATTTCCTGGTTTGGTAAACAATGTTGGTATGTAAATTTGTGGACTGTTTTTGTGTCCTATTCTATCATAAGCAAAGTTTGTATTACGTTCATCCCTCAATTTCATGGTCCCTCTCAACCACGAAAAAAAAAAGAAAAAAAAAATGTTTCACGAAAAAAGTATGAAACCAAAGTCAGCTAATTTACATAGAAACATTCTTTATATATTGAATGATGAAATTTTCCTCGTTCGTATGTCTATCGGATGTTACTGATATATCAACCTTTTCAATTTTATCAGATGTGAAATTGCTGAGAAGGACTCTGTCCATCTGCATCTTTACTTCAACTATAACTTGCAATCTGCCCAAAATTTTCTCAATTTCTTTCAAAACCCACAATATTTCGTTATCGAGGGCGTAAAAATTTCCATTGTGTTCAATAACTCTCATGCTCCTTGGAATTTCTGTCGTCGCAAAACTGTGAACAAGAACTTTGGCAATAGAATCTTCTCCATATACGTCAGATATTGCCGGAACAGTGAAATATATATTAGAAACCAACACCTTTTTCCTTTCTAAAGTTGGTAAATCTAATATGTTCTCTATTTTCTTCCAGTGCTCACCTCCTATAGGTGTAGAGATTTTCAATGAATCACTCAATGAAGATAAAAGTGATAAGTCAACAACAGGATCAGATGGTTTGCTTTTAATAGTGCCTTTTATTTCCACCTTTTTCCCGAATTTTTCTAGAGTTCTTGAGAGCCATAATCGGTCACAATCACTTGTGTAATAACGGCTATTGTTTTGAAAAACATCTAAAGAGCACAAGAAATTCGCTGACGTTTTTAATAAGCATTTATCTAATCTTTCACCCAGAGTTTGTCCATACGAGACACTGCGCATTTGATAGAACCCTACATCCTTAGGAGTTAGTTTAATTACAGGGGTCTGAGCAACCATGGAAGATGGACCAAACTGAGCGTTACCTAATGAAAATAAAGCTTCTTCGTATCGCTGTTCGTATCTACTTTGGATTCCTTCTCTTCTCAACATGTCTAACCTGTATCTGAGTGAGCCATTCCCTTCATTACTAGAGGGCGTCGCACTCATCCTGGCACTATTCCAAGTTCTCCAAACACATCCCCCAGGATCTCCACGAACCCGGATCGAGATTCCAGAGCTGTTTGTTGTGAATTTGGATGGCTGTATATATCCAAAACGTACTTCAATTTCCTCACATTCACCAAGTTCTTCTAGTTTCTTGAATACCCATAGCCTTCTATTGTCTGATGTAAACGTCAATCCATTGAGCTGAGAGACGGTTATTGTTGGAATTTGATCTAATGTTGTTCTCTTCAGCAGTAAATCATCAAGGGTTTCTCCTATACGTTTATAAGAATGAATTGTTCCTTTTCCGAAATGAGACCCAATAGAATCCTGACTATATCGTATATCAGATGGTTTCAGATAAAGCATATTTTTACCCGATCAATTTCCTGGAAGACCACTTTACTTTCGCTTTCGTTTTTAAAAATATATTTGTTGGCACTATTATAAATAATTACACGAAGGAAAGAAAAGGGGGAGGGGGAGTGGAGAACTTTGTTTTGTTATAATTAAAGGCGAGTCCCATCTGAAGATACACGAGAAGGGGATAGGACTGACCAAAAACAAGATGCCCATGGGCCAGAACGCTTACCTGAATTACTATGACCCTATGTCTCCAGCAGCTGATTTTTTGGAATTTCCTTCTTTAATTTCATATTTTTTTTTTTACTATATATTGTGTACCAAAATAAAGCCATAAGAGAACTATGGTTTAATAAAAGTTAAATCCACACAACACTTGGATGCTTTCTGCATAATACGATCAACATGGCCTGATCTCTAACTTCGGCCCAACTTTAACCTAGGGTTGCATAATAAATAATGATTCCACATAATTTAAGAATGCTTTTCTTTTTAATATGATTTAGTGTGGTCTTTTCACTCTTGAACAGATTTCATCCTATATTCCCTTTTGTAAAACTCTGATCCCAAATTTTAGCTTCAACCTGTTTTCAGGGGTCTTGATTTGAAAACTTGTATTTAAACTACAAGTACCTTAGGACACTTGCATATCACTTTGACTACGATCTTGACTTTTCTGTTCATAAAAGGAAACATTTTCAGAATTTTTCCATAAAAAACATTTATCTTATGTCGCCCAACTATAACCCGTGGCATAATTGGATCTACGGTACCTTGGGATGCTTCTGTATTAATGCTTTAGGGTTCTTGAGAAAAATTTTAAAGAATATTCACTGTATTCATATATTCCTATATTGAAATTTGATCGTCCAGTGTGGCTCCACTCTGCCCTCAAGGTTCATGATTTGAACAAACTTAAATTTACACATTATAATGCAGCCATCATATAGGTTTTATCTTTTCTGGTCCTTTTTTTCTTGAGATTTAAAAAAAAAGCCATTAAATTTCTACTTTTTCTTTATTATATATCCCTTGAAAGAGGGTGTACGTGGTCCTTCATTTGAATTAATTTGAATCTCCTTTCCCCAAAGATGGCATGTGCCAATTTTTTTTTAATTGACCCAGAGGATGAAATTGAGAAAAGTTTACGATGACGACAGACAACAGACAAATGTTGATCAGAAAATCTCATTTTAGCTTTTGGCTCAAGTGGGATAAAAAGGATCATTCAGACCACAACGTGTCATCGTATTCTTAAGGTAAATAACTCTACAAAAATAAATAAGAAAGAGAAAAAAAAAAGCTCTCTATACACTGCATCCTAAAGCGTTCTGATTTTGTGGTATATTTATACAGAAGCATTATTTTGCTCTTTGATCTAGAATAAGTAATTTTGAATGAAATTACATTTCCAAGATTATCTATGGCCAGAAGATGTGTTACATGTATGACCTTGACACACGGTCATTTGGACAAGTTGAACGTCATTTTTAGAAAAGAAAAAAGTTAATTCATGTGCTGTCCATATCTTGTAGTGTAGTATCTGGCAGATCTCAGCAAATTTCAACTGAAAACTTGACAATTTAAATTTCGGAGTAGTGGTCAGGTGAAAGCTTTTGGAGCAGGTACATTATTAAAACCTATATCCCACTCCCCCGCTTACTTTCCGTGGATGATGCAATATGGGTTACCTACTACATATTTATGACGCTCTATAGCTAATGCTTTTAAACTTTCCATAGATGAACCACATGTTTTATAACATATACATTATGTGCAGTTTTTGAGCAGACCCATGAGAAGTCTTACCAGAATCAAACTATAGGGGTCGATGTATACTTAAAAATATATATTACCAAACATGTTTTGGATGCTGACTCCAGTGTATTAGTTCCGGATTTGTGCGGGTTATAGCGATTAGGTTTGATTCATGTGCATACGTTCTACAAGGCCAAATAAGTCGCAGTGTAGATACACGTAATGCATGGCTACCAGTCTTAATTTGGATGCTGAATATGTTATACTTTTTGGAGCAGTTCATACGATCCCCAAGGAACTAAAATATGTTAGCTCTACCCAGAAAGAACTTGTGTAAATGATCCATCGAAGGGTGTAATCTACCAACCATACTGATATTCAGACCGATCGACTCACTTTTCTAACTGATTATGAATGACTACTAGTATAGGTTAAAGTTTATTGAGTACGTCTATTTCCAAATAATGAAAAAGAAAAAGAAAAGAAATAGATGAGTGAACAATCTAAATGTGTTGTGTAAGTCCATTTAAAATATTTTTAGTCCGACTAAATTAAAATTCGCATAGACTATATGGATGATACCGTTGTCTGGCTTCCGTTTCTGTTCTTTGGCTGCTAGTATATACACCACAGTATCCAAACCGCCTTCTCAACGAATGTTTGTAAGTTGTGGTTAATTTAATCAGAAAAAATTAAAAAAAAAATTAAATAGACAAAGAAAATCAAATTTATCAATATCTTTAAGAGCTTTACATATATCAATGACCATCTTCCTTGTTCATGAGATGTGTATAGTACAAGGGTCCTCACTTTACGAAACGGCTTTGCATTAACACACACACACACACAAATCCCGCGGAATGCTTTTCAACTCCAGGAAACACAAGGAAGGAAAAAAAATCACTCGTTCGATACAAATAAATCCCATCCTGGTTCAATCAGATATATTTCTGCTAGCTTTTTGATATGTTCATACACGACCAATACATGCTGCATTAACGACTGGAAGTTAACCTTCAGATATATTCTACTTTGTGTAAAGACTTTGGACAGAATCATGAATTCAAAAAACTATACGGATAATCAGCTATTGGAGGAAATGAATACCTTGTTTGCCAAAAGAGGCGCGCAAACATCGGCTGTGACCATAGCAATCGTGGTAATCGGTATCATAGGGAATGTATTCGTTCTTGTTGCCTATTGGAATCTGCACAAAAGAAAGACCAAACAACTAAAAGGCCGCTATTTCATGCCCCATTTAGCGCTGGCAGATCTCATTGCGTGTGCCGTTGGATCCTTTGTGTTTCTGTTCTTTGACTTTCATCGACTCACTTTCTTTTCAGACGTTGGGTGTCGACTGTCGACTTTTTCTGCATGGTCGACTAACGCAGTGTCGGTTTTGATGCTGCTTGTGATTTCGGTGAATAGATATCTAAAAATTTGTCGCCCGCATCACCAACAGATGACGCTGTTCTGGAAACGTGCCGCTTTGTTAATTATAACGATCGTCTCCATTATTTCATGCTTACCATTCCTTCATTTTTCGGGAGTTCGTCATGGAAATGTAAATACGACTGAATTTGCTGACGTCATGTATCTGCCTCCACATCTACAGAACAGAATTCTACCTTACAAACAGTGCGCAACGGCGAAGGACAACAATATGCTTTGGAAGCTTTTCTATAATTTTTTGTTTATTGTACAACTTGGAAACATGGTGGCTATGATTTTTCTTTACGTTCCGATGGGGAAAATAATCTACCAGAAATATCGAGAAAACAGGGAATCGCATCCTGTGGAGTACAAGGCAGGTATTTCAGATAGCAAAGGGACGACATTTACCTCCGAAAACACATCTCAAGATGAAAGTGTCGTCCCCAGCACTGATATTGCAGAGTCCAGTGACGTCCAGTCTCGAAACGTCACCAATCAAATCAGAGCTCGTAAACCACGTGGCCGAAAACAAAAGGCATGGACTAATGCTAGAAACAGATTCACTGTCATGTTTTTGGTTGTCGTTATAGTGTATGCCATTACAAATTTACCAACTTTTATATTTTTATACGCTTACATGGAGAGCAGAAGATTTCGAAGATATTTTATAAGTGATTCAAACTTTGAGGTATATAATCTCGTTTTGTCTCTACCACGCATTCACCTGATCAATAACATTGTAAATCCTTTCATTTACGGCTATTTCGATTTGACCTTTAGACGAGAAGTCAAGGCTATTTGTAACAGTATTATCATGAAACCCAAAAGAGTTTGCTGTTCCTGCAAAAAAGTAGATTTTTAATTGTATTATCCTTTCATTTACGGCTATTTCGACTTAACCTTTAGACAAGAGGCCAAGGCTATTTTTTACAGTATTATCATGAAACCCCCAAAATCTGCTTTTCCTGCTAAAAAGTAGATTTTAATTGTATTATCAAAATGCAAAAATGTACGAGATGTACAAAGACGTCGCGCATAGTACTGAGTAACGTAATTGCGTAACTTGTAACACTAAAAGACGGGTGCTAGTAGTTTTTAGTCATTTTTTTTCGTTTTGGTCAAAGTGATCTTTCCGCCAATTTGCACAAAGCTTCTATAATGTCCTATGATGATGTCATACAAATTCATTAATAAATTTCCAATACTGGCCGATTCTGACTGTTCGTAAAAATAATAGCATTCCGTAATATGCCGTGATTTTGTCAGGTAACAAAAATAAATGGAATGTTTGATAAAGAATTTTCCCCATATAACAAGTTCTTTTGGTAAAACTAAAAGGATAAATAAAATGAGCAAATCGAGAAGTAGAAACATGTTTCTTTAAAAAGATATAAGCAAGTGAGTGAAGAGATGGTAGACTGATTTTGATGTCTAGTCGGTTTTGTTACTATGAAACAAATAAGCATATTATGATATTTTACGAGACGTATATCAGAGATGTGAGCTCTTTTCTGTTTTAAGTGGAATACTTGTTATCGATAAAAATCTTATTTTTGAAATGTGCTAATAAATAAAATTTTATATTAAAAAAATAGAAAGAAAAACCTTTTTAAAGAAAACAGAGCAAAAATTGGATGTCTAGTTTAATTTGTTACGCATTCAATTTTTAACGTTTCCATGCTTAGACAACGTAACGTCAAAAACAGTTTTACTTGCAAAGTTGCCATTTTTAAGAGAAAAACAAATCTTTCATCAGCAGAATAAAATATTAATTAGTGAAAAAAGAAGGAAAAAGAGAATGAAAGAAGACTAGATAATAATAAAAAAAAGATTCTCGTAAGAAAAAGTCAACATTTCTGATTCAGTACTTTCACTTGGACGTAAACTTTAAGAGTTTTAATGACGCTATTTTGACGTTACAAAATGGGCCCCAATTCCTTGCGCGATGTCAAAATAATAAAATTTTATGTAAAGGAGATAGGTGAATAAGGCGTGCAGAAAGCCTATAGCTTCAAATGTATAAAGATCATTCAATTTGTTACTTAAGTATTTATAGAGTAAAGTTCTCATTATTGAAATATATGGAATTGTGAGTAAACAAATATTTTGAGGAAAATGTTCTCGGCAAAAATTAATCTATTTTATAAATGTTGTATTCGTTGGGTTCGAACCCTAGCAACAAAAATTTTGAGACCAGCATGCTAGCCATACACCGACACAACACCTGATAAATAGTGGTATTTAAGGAAGCTCGAAACACTAACAAAAGGTGCTTTTTTGGAATTAATTGTGCGTAATGAGACTATTTACATAGGGTACCTGCCTTATTTCCGCACGAAAAAATATTCAATGACAATGGACTATTCGTGAACAGAAATCGCTGTTGTTTACTTAAATAAATAACTATCTTTTCTATCTTACTTCTGAAGGCAGATCACTCATGCTGCATAAAACTATCCTACAAGTAGAGCTCTTTTGTGTGCAGTGTTTAGAGCTACCTTACACCATGTTTGTGATACTACCCTTGACTAAATGGACTTCAAGTATTTCTCAGAAAGATACGAATACTGTGTCATAAAAGTGTATTTTAAGGTATAGGGAGAGCCTTTGCTTCATTTTTTTTAACCAATAGATGTCAATTTTTACGCAAACTTTGAGGATAAACCTTTTTTAAAAAAGGGACCGAAGACCAACTCATGTCGAAAAATTTTTTATAGTATGAGAAAATGATCCTTTTAGCCCTCTCTATAGTGTGTGTATGCTATTTCATATGCAAATATTTTCAATCTTTGTGAGATTTTTGCAAATTGTGGAGATTTTACATAAAGTTTACTTTAATGTTGATAAAATATCAAAGAAAATATTGTTATAATGGAGATTGGATTTTTCACCTTCATGTTTGTCGCACTAAAGGCATTTCGCACGCCTTGTTCGCCCATGCATCTTCTTCAGATGTTCTGCAACAATTCAATGTTCCATATGTCCTAATTAAACACACTAAACCTTATATCAGTGGAAGTACACACGTTATTGAATTACTAGTATTTTTTGAAACTATGTATTTTGTAAAAATAATCAACAATTTCCTTGAATAAGTCTACTTCCCGATACCCATCTACTGCCACCACGGAAAACAGGCTGAATTTAGTTGATTTAAGAGGGCTGGGTGGTCATGGCCGTTTTTATACTATACTTCTGGGAAAGAAGCGCTCCTAAAGTCATTAGACTTGCACTGTACTTTACTGTCAAACACTGTTAAAAATCAGATGCAAAGTCGATTTTCATGTTTTATCGACATCCACATTTTACATGTGTTGTTTTAATTTGCTATTTCAAATATTCTCGTTTAAAATTTGTTCATAAGCATAAATTGAAAATTCCATGTTTAATTGTTATTTATATTTTGTGTGGTAATATAAATTTTCAGTGGCTCATAGGGGAAAAGTATAACTATACAGTTGAACTTCGGTATCTCGAACAATGATATCTCGAATACCATGGATATGTCGAAGCGATTTGGAAGTCCAAACCCCTTATTCTTAAAGTAATTTACCCTCCGTATTTTGGATATCTCGAGCCCTCGGATATCTTGAAGTTTTTTCTCGGTCCCTTTGAGTTCGAGATATAACGAGGTTTGTATCCATACTGATGGAACAAGGCGAATGTTCTTTCTAATAGGGCGTACACATGTGTAATAAAGAAAATGGGGTGTTTCTTTGATAAATCAATCAATAGCATGCAATAACATTTTAATTTTTAAAGCGAATAAATTTTGATTAGAAGGTTCTAGCTTTAAATTCAATTGAAATTTTGTATTATGAATTATCTGATCATATTTCTTTTTAAGGGTGCACTTAATGTCATCCTAAAAATCGCAATTCCAGGAAACATAGATGTACTACATATATAGAGGAAGTTATTTAAAGAATTTTTTTTCGGTTGATCAGAGGTGAAAATACTTGTACTTGAATTGGGTGAGTTGTACTGAATTCATTGCGACCATCTTTTCCTTACCTTGATCAATGAACAAACATATACATATATCATTTTTGATTGAGAAATATTAGTTAATGACGTTTCTTCTTAATCAGACGTACTTTGAATATGTCACAAAATTTGTATCGATTTCGCGAGAATTAAAATCTCTGTTAATTAATAATGTCATTAAATGTGGAAATGAACAGTATCAAGCTCATATAGTCCTTTTAAACAATACAAATCAAGAGCAGAGCAAATTAAGGTATTTCCACCCTCCTGTGATGTCATAAGTTTAGGCAAAATTTGATTTTATACTAAAAAGAAATATTTTTGAAGAAATGCTTTTCAATAAGTGTAATAAAAAATAATGTTTTGTAAATCATTTAAAAAATAAATAATTTCTTTATAATTATATCGCTTACAACTGAATCAACCAGCTAATCTTTAAAAAATGCTGATGAGTGCAGTAACCGTGTCTTTCTTCATTCCGGTATTTTCTTTATTAACATTCTGCTTAATGGATCCCTGATATTCACAATTTCAACATATTTATGAAGTACATGTAACTATTACTTTGGAACTTTCAGTACCAAATCCAGTTTAAGATTTATGTATTTAACCAGTTTTACATCATTTAAATAATACTTTACATTTTTATGCTGACATATACTTGTTTATTTATATCCGAAATCTTGAAATATATGGCAACCTATACATTTTTGCGATTACTAATTAATTTAAACTATACTCAGTGAAAATAAATGCAGTTTCTCTACTTTGAGCCCATAAAATTGTGAGGGTGAAAGTACCTTAAGCAGCACTTAATTAAATACTCTCAATTGCACTTTGACATAGCCCTAGGGAGAAGGGGGGGCACATAAGGGGGACATGTCCCCAATGATTTTGCCGATAAATACAATGTAGTAAACTATAGAAAACGAAGCTACTATATGGATGTGCCCCCTAAGTTTTTGACGTATAACGTACATTGGTTAGTTGTGCCCTCCCCCCCCCCCCCCCAAAAAAAAGGTACTTGAGATTCAAACATTCTTTTTTTTCAGAAATTCCATACTACATTTACTACGGATTTTATTCTTATTTTTAAAAAAAAATCAAAAAATAAATATATATACTTGTCTAGATTGCGTGGAATTAAAAAATCTGACTTCCACACCTTTTTTTTCTTTGATTAAAATTTTAGCAGATTTGCAATTAAACTTGTAAACATGATTTACTAGTATATGAATAAAATATTTATTTCAACATCTTTTAACCCCCCCCCCCCACTTTATTGCAGTTAAAAACTGAACACTAAATAACTTAAAACATCGTCAATTTCGTGGTTATTTCATCGTTTATAAAAACCACAACCTCCCTTTTTCTCCTCAAGACCTTGTCCTTGAATTTGCCACAAATTTAGGAGCTCGTGTAATCTGAGAAAACAGGAAGTTTATCTTTATTTTTAAAGTTTGACTTTATCTTTCTCAAGCTTTGACGTACATTTTCTTAAGAAATTAATATCGTGATACACACCACGACTGAGTTTAAAGAGTACATCCCTTGCTCTGAGAAAATCTTCAACTAACTGAAATCAAATCGGAACGGTTCTTATGAAGATTTAAATACACTGTTAAATAAAATTCTAACTCAAATTCAAACACTATGAATGGCAAAACTATTACCGGAAGTATACTTGTACAAAAACGTTGAACATTCATAGTTTAATATTATATTAATCAATCAACAAGTGTGCACATTAAATGTCATGATAGGCCCTTCATCATGTTGATTGGTTTAGACGAGATCCTCTGGTTTTTGCTTCCTTAAGATGTATTTCATCCATATGCAGGCCCTTTGAACTACTTTGCATTAAGAACAAATACTGTATTACTTGACAATGACAATGCTTTATTTACAATGAAACAGATTGCACTTGACCAGAGTCATACAATGGCCCAAATATTCAACATACACAGTGGTTTTAGGAAAATCTAACAATGAATATAAATACCTTAATTGCTAGCTTTTCATCACTTTCAAGAATGATCACACATTTTCACCCCTCCTACCCCCCCCCCCCCCCCCCCCCACTCTCCTAAGTAAATCAAGCCTGAAGCATACATATGCAAGGAGAAAACAGTGACTTAAAAAATGAAAAATTCATTATTTCAAATATATCAAATACTGAATAAGAATTTTCAATTTCGAATATTTTTCATACAATCTCAATATAATAAAGAAATAAAGTTCAAACTATCAAGGAAAAGACAAGCTTTATGTAAAAAAAAAAAATATGGTAAAATTCATAAGAAAAAAGTATACATCAGAGGCCACTGTTTTCTGTTGTCTATATGGGTCAGATTTCACTTCCTGTCACATGATAAAGTTCACTTCCTGTCATGTGACCTACTGCTGGCTTGCATTATGCTGCATTGTGTTAGGTAGGGTTGGACGTTCCTCTAATTTATCATACTCCAAATGGAATTCCTTTGCAACCCTTCTCCAGTTCTGTACATCAAAGAAATAATAGGTTCCTCGCTCATAAGTTGTTGCCTTCATCACAGGCTCCACCCCTGGCGCCCTCGTGATCCACACCCTCTCCTCCTTATGATAGCGCCAGTCTCGTGTGTACCTACATTGCAAAAAGGAAAAATTCTAAATCATTAATAAATGAAGTTTTCCCAATATATTTAAATTCTCACTTTCTGTTTTATACTGTTAGTGCATTTTCAGTCATCATTTTCATAATGTAGTACTCGGGTTCCAATCCCATTGTGGGACATGAAAACCGGTCCTTCAGATGAGACCAAATAAATCTAGGTACCATGTCACAGTAGGTGCTGGCAGGAAAAAGATCCCTCACTGCTCAATTGCCCTGAGTGCCAAGTATATGTCAAAATTTGCAGTCCTCCACCCACAAGTGGTGGTGTCCCCATATGAGTGAAAAATTATCGAGTGGAACGTTAAACAATAAATAAACAAACAAACAAACAAAACTCATCATCAGGATCCCATTAAACGGAGAACCCTAGGGTGTCCTCTTTGTAGAACTGCTAGTCATCCTACTGCAAAGTTTTATTTATAATTTTTGTGATGACAAGTCATCAACCTTTCATTGAAAGCAATACACATGTACCTATATAGTAGTCCTGGAATTTCTCAAATATATGTTTCCTTCCCTAGCTATGACAGAATATTTTCATTTCCTTAATCCTGACCTACCAGTATAAGTGTCACATTGACCTAGATATTAAGTACAACAGAACTAAGACAGCAAAAAAGATGCTAATTATGTTTATGTCCAAATTATACAATGTACAATAACTAACTGCCAAATAATTACAAATGTGTATTGACATAAAATCCTCTACTGATAAAAACATTTTTTAGAAAGAGCTGGGTTCACTTTATCCATAAAACAGCCCTGTTCATAAACCAGTCAATTGACCAAGACCCAGTGTCCCATTTCAAACATTGATATAGAGACCTTGTGCTTTCATTTCCATAAAAAGGTACCCTCTGAGAGGGCAGATATTCTTCTAATATTCTTTAATATAATTCAATAACTATGCATTAAGATAACTGGCTGTATAAGCCTATGAAATCTTTTTCTTGACAATAGACAAACCACATGCAGTAGAACTCAGTAATAATTAAAGAAAAACTCATACACAAAGAGGATATATTATACAATTAATTACCCCTTATGCGGTCAACATGGTAAAATAAGGACCCAAGACCTGGCCCACGAGGTGACCTGTCCTGACCGAGGCCGCGTAGCGGCCGAGGTCAGGTCAGGTCAGCGAGTGGGCCAGGTCGAGGGTCCTTATTTTACCATGTTGAACTCATAAGGGGTAATCAATTGTTTCATTATACCGATATAAGTTAAGGCAATTTTTGTAAGCTTAATTACTAAAATAATCAATTACATGTATAAGACCTACGAACTGTTATCAGTGTTCCATCGGGATCGGGATTCGCTTGTGAAGTTGTTTACTTTTCGGCTGCTAGTCTTGTAAGTTTTTGCACCGCCGATTTATTAAAACACTCTGTGATTGTCAGTAACATTGCATTTTTATAAATTCACAGATACCATTCCCGACTACAATGACAATCTGGTGCAGACTTTTACTGTACAAGAGAGCCCAGTCTGCGTTCGTTGAATTTGACATTGTATTGTAACGAAAGTTAATTTCAATGAAAACGATAAATGTTATGACGCATCTAAAGGCCAATCGTGTTCCTTATCCTAAAAATACTATACATATTTTTATAACGGCAATTTTTGTAATGTACAATCATTACTGTATGCATATTTTTTTTAAAATTTGAATGGAATTTGGATTAACAGGTCATTTTTAGCGGTCATTAATTTTATTGACCGGTCATTATACCCCACGTGCAATGATTCCTAGGTCATTATTGCTGTAAACGGTACTTTTTGGAGTCATTATTGAGTTTAAAAGCCTTCTAACAAGCCAATCAAATTTGAGTATTCTTAATAGAGGTATAATAAAAACATATAATGAGTGCCATCCCAAAATGCTATGTTGATTTGTAACAAGAAGTGGTATCTTTACTCTCTATATAAAAACTTGGCTTCTGTGCCATAAAAACATTGGTATGTTGCTCTCGGACCATATTCACAAATAATAAATTAGTAAGCTGGTCAGTTAAGTTTACAGAGACCTAAACAAGTGGGATATTTTAGCAAAGAGCAAAGTTATGTAGAAGAGACAGTTGGAGAAACAGTCCTACGTGGAACACACATCAAGTTTACATATCACCCAAAACTTCATTTGCAGGGCAGGGAATGTAAATTTTTTATGCCCCCGGATCGAAAGATCCCGGGGGTATATTGTTTTTGTCCTGTCTGTTTGTTTGTCTGTTTATCTGTTTGTCTGTTTGTTTGTCTGTTTGTCTGTCTGTCTGTTGTCAACTTTAACCTTGCCCATAACTTTTGATTGGTTGGAGCTATGACTTTCATATTTCACATGTGTATTCCTTGTGACAAGACCTTTCTTTGGGTACCATCATATTTGACCTTGACCTTGGAGTTTGACCCACTTTTGCAAAATTTTATGAGACTTTAACCTTGGCCATAACTTCTGAACAGTTGGAGCTTGGGGTTTCAAACTTCACATGTGTATTCTTTGTGACAAGGCCTTCTTTTGGATACCAACAACTTTGACCTTTTGACCTTGACCTTGGACTTTGACCTACTTTTGAAAAACTTTAACCTTGGCCATAACTTTTGAACAGTTGGTGCTTAGGGTTTCAAACTTCACATGTGTATTCCTTGTGACAAGACCTTCCTCTGGATATCAACCACTTTGACCCTTTTGACCTTGACCTAGGAGTTTGACCTACTTTTGAAAAACTTTAACCTTGGCCATAACTTTTGAGTGGTTGGAGCTAGGGCTTTCATACTTCACATATGTAATCCTTGTAACAAGACCTTCCTTTGAATACCAACGACTTTGACCTTTTGACCTTGACCTAGGAGTTTGACCTACTTTTGAAAAACTTTAACCTTGGCCATAACTTTTGAATGGTTGGTGCTAGGGCTTTCATACTTCACATATGTAATCCTTGTGACAAGATCTTCCTTTGGATACCAACCACTTTGACCTTGACCTTGACGTTTGACTTTTATTTAAAAAACTTTAACCTTCACCATAACTTTTGAACAGTTGTATCTAGGTCTTTCAAATTTCACAGGTGTTTTCCTCGAGACAAGATCTTTCTTTTGGTATCAACATTTTTTATCTTTTGGCCTGGATTTTGACTTGCATTTGAGAAACTTTAACCTTCAACATAAGCTGCCATACGGGGGCATCAGTGTTTCACAAACACATCTTGTTTTGTTTGTTTTTTGTTTAACGTCCCTCTTGAGAATTTTTTACTCATGTGGAGGGCTGCAAATTTATACCTAATATGCTCGACACTTAGGGCCATTGAGCAGTGAGGGATCTTTATTGTGCCAACACCTACTGCAACACAGGACCTCGGTTTATAGGCTTCATCCGAAGGATGGGTCTCCATGTCCCACAGTGGATTCGAACCCGTGACGTAAGGATTAGCTCCTTACTTCGAGACTCTAGAGCAGACACTCTAACCACTGCACCATGCAGGCGATGGGAATGTAAATTAATCACAAGTCAAGATGTCAGGGATTTATCTAGATGTTTAGTTTGACTACTCTTTACACTTAAAGAGGGGGGGGGGGGGGGGAATCTAGACTTCGGCACTGGACATGTCAATATACATGTACCAATGGAGTCTGGGCATGCCCCTCTGGAAATATTCATTTCTAGATTTAGCACAAATAAATATATTTCAAGTATCACATGCATGTTTCATCAAGATATCTTCTATAACTAAACATAGGTAATCAGAGATTACAGAGCTCACCTCAACGAATGTTGTCTTTAAGTAAGTCAAAGTCCGACACTAAACTAATAATCTAGTAATGTGCATCCCTAGATGCAACATTTATGCAATTTTGGTTTGATAGGGCTTGCAGTTACTTGGGAATGGACTTACCTAAAAACTTAAAACTAGTCACTCATCCAGAAAATGTAAGTCAAATCCAGAATCTGAAGCAAGTTTGAGAGTGTTCATCCCTTGATGCCTCATCCATGCAAGTTTGGTACAGATAGGCCTTTAGTTACTTAGAAATGAGATCTGCTTCAAAAACTTTAACCTGGTCACTCATCTGGAAAATATAGATCAGATCCAGCATCCAAAGCAAGTCCAGTAGTGTGCATCCTTAGGTGTATCTTCCATGCAAGTTTGGTCAATATAGGACTTAAAGTTACTTGGAAATGAGATCTGCTTCAAAAACTTTAACCTGGTCACTCATCTGGAAAATGTAGATCAGATCCAGCATCGAAGCAAGTTCAGTAGTGTGCATCCTTAGATGTATTATCCATGCAAGTTTGGTCAACATAGAACTTAAAGTTACTTGGAAATGAGATCTGCTCCAAAAACTTTAACCTGGTCACTCATCTGGAAAATGTAGGTCAGATCCAGCATCCGAAGCAAGTTCAGTAGTGTGCATCCTTCGATGTATTATCCATGCAAGTTTGGTCAATATAGGGCCTATAATTACTTGGAAATGAGACCTGCTCCAAAAACTTTAACCTGCTCCAAAAACATTAACCTGGTCATTCTTTAGCTGAAATTGCAGCATCTGAAACCTTGACTCCATGTATCTCCTAATATAGGGCATAGAAGTACTTGAAAAGAAAACTGCTCCAAAAACTTTAACCTGGGACGCCAACACCGACGCCGAGGGTATTACATAAGCCCCCCAACTTTGGTGAGGTGAGCTAACAAGAGGCCCATGGGCCACAATGCTCACCTGAGTCAATATGGCCCTGATGTTCTACGTCAGTAGATTTCTCCCATATATTCATATATAAAGCTTTGATCGCCTGTTCTAGGCATACCTTACCCCCAGGTGCCATGTTTTGAATGAAATTGAATATAAACCTTCTGAGGATGCTTCTATATTCATATAACTAATCATGGTTTTGCTGTTCTTTAAAACGGAATTGTAAAGATGTCTAACACCCTACCCTGGGAGGGGGGGGGGGGGGGGGTTCATGATTTGAACAAACTTGAATGTACACTACCTGAGGATGCTTCCATATCAATATGACTAAACATGGCTTTGTTGTTCTTGAGATTGAAGAAGATTTATCTTAAAAATATTTCCTATATATGTTCTTTTGTAAAACTTTGATCCCCCATTATGGCCCCACCCTACTACTTGAGGATGCCTTGAACAAACTTGAATCTACAATACTTGGGGATGCTTCCATATAAATATGACTAATCATGGCTTTCCTGTTCTTGAAAGATTTTTAAAGATTTTTCCTATATATTCCTATGTAAAAATTTGATCCACAATTTTAGCCCCACCCTATCCCCGGGGGTAATGATCTGAACAAACTTGAATCTACACTACCTGAGGATGAGTCCATATCAATATGACTAATTGTGGCTTTGTTGTTCTTGAGAAGAAGATTTTTAAAGATTTTCCCTATATATTCCTATATAAAAGTTTGATCCCCCATTGTGGCCCAACCCTACCCCCAGGGGTCATGATTTGAACAAACTTGAATCTACACTACCTGAGGATGATTCCATATCAATATGACTAATTGTGGCTTTATTGTTCTTGAGAAGAAGATTTTTAAAGAAATTTCCTATATATTCCTATGTAAAACTTTGATCCCCCATTGTGGCCCCACCCTACCCCCAGGGGTCATGATTTGAACAAATTTGAATCTACACTACTTGAGGATGATTCCATATCAATATGACTAGTTGTGGCTTTGTTGTTCTTGAGAAGAAGATTTTTAAAAATTTTCCCTTTATATTCCTATGTAAAACTTTGATCCCCAATTGTGGCCCCACCCTACCCCCTGGGGTCATGATTTGAACAAACTTGAATCTACACTATGTAATGAAGGTTTCACATAATTTTAAACTTTTCTGGCTCAATGGTTCTTGAGAAGAAGATTTTTAAAAGATGACACCAAATTTTCACAAATTCTTAATTATCTCCCCTTGGAAGAGGGCATGGCCCTTCATTTGAACAAACTTGAACCCCCTTTACCCAAGGATGCTTTGTGGCAAGTTTGGTTGAAATTGGCCCAGTGGTTCTGGAGAAGAAGTCGAAAATGTGAAAAGTTTACAGATGGACGGACAGACAGACAGACTACAGACAAAATGTGATCAGAAAAGCTCACTTGAGCTTTCAGCTCAGGTGAGGTTAAAAATGGAATTTTGACATATTTTTTTCAAAAGGGGAAGATACTGTTTACCGGTAGTTAAAACAGCATTCATCTGATAAATGCCTGGATGTTGTCTGATTTATTCACATTTGTTAAGAATGTCAACTCCTTACAATATCTCACTCAACAGAACAGTATGTGCTTTCCCAAATGACAAAGCAAAGGACTTAAAAGGAAGTATTCTATGGGAAGAATTTAAATATAGAGCAAGAAAAGGGCTTGACACTTACAGCTCTGCTGCTGCCGCCAGTTGTATAAAGTCATTGCCATTCATATAGAATAGAAAGAAAAGTACGTCCTCTCCATAACGATTCAGTTTGATTGGTGCAAGCTGGAAAAAAAAAAAGAACAAGAGGCCCAAGGGCCTTAACGGTCACCTGAGTATAATACAACAATTTAGAAGTTAAATACACTGATAGATGAAGCATTGTTGCCCTAGCCCTAGCCCCCCCCCCCCCCCCCTCTCCTCAAGAACCCCAAAAACTGAGGCCATATATTTAAAAATTTTGGAAGAGGCATCCTTGTCTATCATAATCATGCACTTAGTTTGTTTAGATAATCTCCAGTAGCAGAGAAGAAGATTTTCAAAGAATCAATGCATTTTCACTATATAATCAATAGAGCCCCGCCCTAACACCAGAACCCCTGACCCTGGGGCCATGAAATTCACAATTTTTGAAAAGGCATCCTTATGCATCATAACCATGCATTTAGTTTGTTTAAATAGTCTCCAGTAGCAGAGAAGAAGATTTTCAAAGAATCAATGCATTTTCACTATATAATCAATAGAGCCCCATCCTAACACCAGAACCCCTGACCCTGGGGCCATGAAATTCACAATTTTTGAAAAGGCATCCTTATGCATCATAACCATGCACTTAAGTTGTTTAAATAATACCCAGGAGCAGAGAAGAAGATTTTCAAAGAATTAAAGCATTTTCACTATATAATTAATAGAGCCCCGCCCTAACACCAGAACCCCTGACCCAGGGGCCATGGCTTTCACAATTCTGAAAGAGGCCCACCTCCTCATCATAATTATGTACTTAGTTACTTTATTAAATACCCAGGAGCAGAGAAGAAGATTTTCAAAGAATTAATGCTTTTTCACTATATAATTTATAGAGCCCCGCCCTAACACCAGAACCCCTGACCCTGGGGCCAAGAATTTCACAATTTTGGAAGAGGCACTCTTGCTTATCATAACTATGTACTTAGTTCCTTTATTTAATACCCAGGAGCAGAGAAGAAGATTTTCAAAGAATTAATGCATTTTCACTATATAATCAATAGAGCCCCGCCCTAACACCAGAACCCCTGACCCTGGGGCCATGAATTTCACAATTTTGGAAGAGGGCTCAATGCTTATTACAATGATGCCAACAGTTTGACTGCTTCATGTCCAGGAGTAAAGAAGAAGATTTTTAAAGATTGCATTAGTTTTGGTGGTTTTAGCCCCACCCCTCAGGCCCCGGGGGGGGGGGGGGGGGCAGGGACCATGAAATTTACAATTTTTGTTCCCCATAGATGCTATATACAAAATTTGGTTGAAATTGGTTGAGCGGTTCTAGAGAAGAAGTTAAAAATGTTCAAAAGTTAACGGACGACGACGGACGAAAACAGATAGCAATAGGTCACCTGAGTGACTCAGGTGACCTAAAAGCAGAAATATATTCATTATTTTCACATAATTACATGAGACCCTCAGCTTGCAAAAAATCAAAAGCCTGAAAGGCTTCAATGACGTCGAAGAAGAAAAACAATTTCAAAAGATCTTTTTGAATTTGAAGATAGCAATAAGTCAAGTGAGTGACTCAGGAAACGTAATAAAAAAATAGTTTAAACAAAAAATCAAAATTACAGTCTGGGGCCTTATGTCATGGTCCGAATGGAGCAGGGTTCGAATTGACCAGACACCGTCGAATATGTTCATGTTTTTTCAGTCAGTTGAAGAACTATGAAGGATTTCATGAATTTATATAATATTTTTTTCTAATTGCCAATGTCAATATTAGTGATTGCATCTAAACTACAACCAAGACTCTGTTCTGTTACAATTACGATCGAGTTACGATCGGGCGTGGTATACGGTATACCGGGAAATTGAGGAAATGGAGAAATACAGCAATACTGGTCAATATCATCGGTTTTCAGGATAGAGTTGGTTAGAAGATTGTATAAGTAAAGCTAAGATTTAGAAATTCAATCTTTTCAGTCTTGTAGTATTCGTGTTTATGTAATTTTGTAATTATTTTACCTCCTGTTGTGTTGTTTATGTTACACGGTTATCGTTCCGAAATGTTATTCATGTCATTCAACGCACCCTTTCTGTAGAAATTCATCCGCAACAACCATCACGTTTTTCTTGTGTGAGAATAAAACATAATATTGTTGTTTTGCAATAGAATTAATTGCAGATATAATTGATGCAGTTTTATTTTCAAGCTATTATTCATTTTGAGCGTTTTCAAAGAAATTGGTTTATAGCTATTGCTACTTTCTATTGCGGATGCATCGACTGACACATTCGGTCGCGTACATATCCGGTCACGATTTCAACTGGGCGCTTGCTAGATGACGTTCGAGCTCCAAGAGCTCGACGTCATAAAAATTCACTCTTAAACATATTATAAAAGGTTATATATACAAAAATAAACTGTTCATAAAAATTTGGTATCACTCATAAATACCAAATTGCCATCTCGCAAGAATAAGGTACGTGTTGTGAAAATTTGCTGATTAACAGCAATATTCCCTGATAGGGGTTTTTCCATCTGTACAATTTATTTGTATCATAATAAAACACAATTAAGAGCACTTCATATTTTCTTTCCAAGAAGAACATGCATAATACTTGATCATACATTCATGCCATACGTTCAACATCATGTTCCAATACACCATATCATTGCACTTAAGAAGATTTTTTTCAAAATAAACAAATCCAATAGGCAGAGTTAACCAATTTAATCATAATTCTGATAAAGGGTTCATTGCTTGTTGATAATAAAGCAAACAGTTGCCTGTTGTCTGATGTTTAAAAAATTTCTCAGATTCAATGAATTTTCAATTAAATTTAATAATCTTCAAGATTGGATAAACTTTGATGGTTATGGCTTCACATCTGTGGAAAATCAACAAACTGTGAAGATTCTCCCCAAATTTCACCATCTTTGTTCCCCCTCATCCAAATATAATGCAAACCAAAAACTGCTTGAAATTGTTACAGCCATTTTAAAGAATTTGAAACACAAGATGGATGGGGAACAGATAGAAATAGTTCACTTGAACTATGAAGACTTCAAATTTAAGTTTCAAATTAATTTTTCAATACTCAACATTTGAATATGTATTTAAAGGACCATTTGTATGTTCAAGTAGAAAAGTGTTTATTTCCTGATGTTTTTTATTTTCCTGTTGGAAAGAGTACCAGTTCAAACTGGTAATGGTTAATGAATATTTTTTTCAAAACTAACAACTGCTTATGAAGTATTTGTGAATTATCTAAAAGAAACAAACTTAGTAAGAGGTACTTTGTAGATACTGCAAAAAGACTTTAATTTCAATGAAACTGCAGATATTATAGTTTTTACCAAAAAGGTGTAAAATAACATTCTGAGAAATGTCATTACATGTAAAAGTTACAAAAACATTTTTAGTTTAAAAACTGTTAAATACCCAGTAATTATATGAGTTTCACATTTCTCACTTACTAACACATGCACCATACATGAAATACTGTAAAACCAACTATTACTCATAACAACATTTATTCCAATTAGTCAGTTTGAAATCAATCTGACACTATAAATTTTCATGACTGAGAAAATATTCTACAGAATTACTCCAAAAGATTAAATTCAGCCTTGTATATCTTCATGCCAATAATCCACCTTCTGAATGAAATTTGTGGAGAAAAGTGTATGTGCTTATGTCTACTATAAAATGTACGTATCAAAAATCGGGGCACTTCAATCTTTTGGAGCACAAGCATCTGGACTAATGAAGCTTAGACGTTAAATTTAAATGCTTCCCAGCAACAAAGGTGGGTCCAGCGCCGGTGCAGGCCCCCATTTGAATTTTTTTGTACATGTATACAGAACTTGTATATATATAACTTGTATTGTATATATTTTGTACATGTATATAGAATATGTCGATTTTCCTAAAATCAAGGGGAAAAAACTTATTTGTAAGAATTTGTCACCGAACCCACAACAGGGTTTTGCCCTGGACCCACTGGGAGCTTCAATGCAACTCCCAGTCCCCCTTTTTTCTACTGCACCCATCATCCCCACCCCACTCATTACGAAATTTCTGGATCCACCACTGAGCAAGAAACATTGGCAAAAGAAGGTCAGAAACTTGTGGATATTTCTTGCACATTCAATGAAATTGGTAAAGTTACAGTAAATATTGTGTAATAATCTCCTCATACAATTATACATACCTTATCTCTAAGGAATATGTTAGTTAAGTACTCCGATGGCACATGATAATCTAGGAGAGAAAGAGAGAAAAAAGATATATTACATGTAGCATGATTAGTAATTCATTTTAAATGCATTTAACAAAGAATTTTTTTTACATATAAATCTGTTACATTTGTAGTCAAATTGCAAATTTCAAATCAAGGGCTTGATTTTTTTAAATAATACCAAAAACTGTATCAAATATTTATTTATTAAAATTTTTAGGCAAATATGTTTCAGTCTTTCCAAGTTACTGAAACATGCAAATTGAAAGTGACCTAGATTTGTTATAATGACCTAGATTTTGAAGAATAAGATGATCAAGAATTGCATCTACATAAAAATAAAATTTAAATCTAACTTTATAACACTGTGTATTTATAAGAATAATCAAAACTATGATGGAAATGAACATTATCAAATTCTATCCATGATATTATTAATAAGTGATTTTATCATTATACTTTAAACTGATTGATGAAAACCATTCTGATGGAGCGTGAGAATCAATTACGAGTCAAATCTTTCCAAGTACTTTACAATTACAATATTGTACTGATCTCATGAAACACACAGTCATTTATATGTTATAATAGCCCCATTATTTCCAAACTTAATGGAAATGTTTGATCTTTTAAATCAAGGAAGTAACACAAATGTGTATTGAACAGGCCGGTGACACAGGTTGTTACAGCAAACTATTTACAATTTCTCTCATCTTCCCAAAATATTTTTTTTCAAAATGTAATGACACAATTATGATGGGTGACCAAAAAAACAAAATATTTTTAATTGTTTGAAGATCATGCAAGTGATATCAAAATAATTTATTTCCCTCTAAATGTGCATAAGAGTTACAAACAATTGCTCGGACTTTTATTAAGTGTTTATTTTCATATTACTAATTAGAATAGATATTAAGATAGCATCTATTTCAAGGGGGTCCTAACTGTCATCAAGTAAAGGACATTTGGATGAAAAGGACTTCTGGAGAGGACAATTTTTTTTACCAAGAATTTTTATGTCTCAGTGTTGAGAGAAATTTTTGGGGGGATGCATTTTTTTTTTAATTTCTTGCTTTCATGCAGTAAAACACACTTAAGGTTCATCGATACTCTGATAAGAGAGATAACTCTCAATGACATAATTAATTAGTCTATTATTCCTTTATAAATTTGTGAAATTAAAGTGTCCTTTTTGTCCAATTTTGACCTGAAAGCCATGTTATAATTGTTTGTATTTTACTTAATAAATACATTTCCTTTAGAAAATCATAAGAGTTAAAGAAACATTTTATATGTGTGAGCAGAGGGTTTATTAACCTTAAAACAAAGTGACAGGGACAACTGAGTTTGCTATGTTATATTAAGCATAATTTGTTATATCCATTAAGTTCACAATATTTTAAAGACATGGGGAATGAAAATCACTCAGGTGTAAGTGTCAATTTATTATAAGCGTGTCTTACTGTAAATTATTGGGGGGGGGGGGGGGGGTAAATATGTAAAAGGTAAACTTTATTTAACATTAATTTATATAATAATAGAATTTACACTATAGTCTTTGACCTTGAATTCTGACTTTTTTTTTTTACACAGAGGACTGCTTCAACCTTGACCTTTCATTTAAGCTTTGTTCAAGTTCACAGCACTACCTATACTAATGCTTGAAATATGATTCAGATGGGACTGAGGGGAGATATATTATGCCCAAGACAAGGATTTAACACAAAGATATTCTTTTCTAATCTTGACCTTTGATCTACAAAACTGGTACAAATTTTTTGCAAACATATAATTAAAGTTGCCAACTCACCCAATTTCTTTGGGTTACATCTGATTTTTCAACCCATAACCCAATTATTTTTCATGAGACAATCTTAGCAAAATCGGGTATATAGTATAATAGGGGAGAAGGGACTTAGCGAGCCGCCATTAATTCCTCGGTGCCTTGCTTCAAACTCTCAAAACTTCAATTTTCATTAAAAAAAAATCAATGAAAAAGTTTTGCCAGTCAAAAGGCACAATGTTGTATTTTATCTTCTTAAATAAATCATTTTTCTTACTTCATTAAAACTTAGAAAAAAATATTTGAACTTCCAAGAACTAGGTTGCCATCATTAACCATACAGCATTTTTTCCATGAAATTTTCATTCAATACTTTGATTTTTTTGCTATTGGCATCTGTTGCACTCTGTCTTAGGGTAAAGTTTTAAAATATAACTGCTTTTGGTCATCCTCACAATATTTTAGTGCTTATTGTAAATAAAATAATTTTCAATACACAAATGCTTATTGTACATAATTATGCAATATAAGAGTATAATATAATTCTGGTAAAAATGCCATGAATGTTGTTAAATTATGGCCAACTTTTTACTTTCCAGAGGGTCATTACTCTGTTTTTTTCAAATGTATGAAGGCTGGCAAGTATGCCCATTATTTACAGACACTCTTACATTGATTTTTCTACACCCAATTTAGGTCCAAATATCGTCCCTTTCCCCTCTCAAAATTTACCGATTTTTCCCCAATTTCAGTTGCTTTTTCCCAAAAAATATCTGCTGGTTTTTTTTTTGTTATACTGAATTTTTTATGTACAACTTATCTAAAATGGAATGCTATCATTCTCAGTCATTCAAACTCTTAAATTAATGGTGAGGAATAGCTGATTATTTTGTGCATTTACAAGACATAGAAACAAACATGCTTTTGTGTAAATACATCCTAAGATGCATGTGAACTGACGAAACATAGCTTTATTTGTGAATCAATCTACTAGTAGTTTTACAACATGCATCCCTGATTCCACAAAAATTGAACTGTTTCTAGACCCGGCAGACGCAACTAGTATTGCAGAGAAATTGCATCAATATGATTACGGTAATTGATAAAGCTTTAATAATTTGTTAGAAAAATAAATTATTTGTAAAAAATCATGTCAGGTTATCCTATATTCAATGGTTATTACAAGAAGGATTTTCTCTTATGTCTACTATTATGACAAAAAAAATTTGAAATACAGGAAGGCCACATTTATTGAAAACTTTCAAAAATTAAAAAAAAAAAGTTTAAAATGCAGAATTGTGCCTAATTTGTTATTTTGTAGCATAAAAATTGTAACATTTACTTATATATTTTATTTTACCTTTCAATTAAGGTTAATAACAATTTTAGTGATTTTTCCCAATTGTAAAGGCCCATGCCACTTTTAAAAATTGTAGAAGAATCACTGCTCTATGGGTCAAGTTTGAGCAAGGTTGGACCAAGGGGAGAGAAAATACATTCTGGACAAGTGTTTCAGACCTACAGACAGACTATTCCCTATAGGGTACAAGCAGAGCAGGGACCTGGTAATTCTAATTACCTTCAGTTTTAATCATTAAACATAAGAAAATTACACAATCACCAAACAACCAAATGACACAGTTTGCGTCAAAAGACAGTTGTGGATTTGCCCTATAAGGTAAATTGTTCTCGTAATAGTCAAAAATAAGATTGCAGTGAAATCTTTTGTGCACACACATGAACATACATACAATCCTCTATTGCATACTAATAAAAAGTTGATATTAAGAAAGACACGAATACAAACCTATATCTTGAGGTCGACAGGGAGAATCTGCCCAGGGGGACTGAAAAGTACTGTAGAGATTTCTGTAAAAAAAATTAAAAGATTTGTGTCATTAACCAGCAACACTGACCTAATGATAACAATGGTTAGTTTGTCCTGTATACAGGATTTTTTTTTTTGCCCTTTCACACTTGCAATCAATTTTGCCCCATTTTAAATTGGATAAGACACAGCTTCTGTTTAAGAAATTATGGTTTTCTTTTAACTTCCCAAGTTTTAAATTCACACACTTGTGCTGAGGGCAAAAGGGGTGAAAATTAAACAGGGGCAAAAATTTCCCTGAATACAGTATATGTATTTAAATCAGAATATGGCCATTTACTTACTCTGGTGAGTTGAGATTTACTTACTCTGGTGAGTTGAGATTTACTTATTCAGGTGAGTTGAGATTTTCTTACTCTGGTGAGTTGAGATTTACTTACTCTGGTGAGTTGAGATTTACTTATTCAGGTGAGTTGAGATTTACTTACTCTGGTGAGTTGAGATTTACTTACTCTGGTGAGTTGAGATTTACTTATTCTGGTGAGTTGATTACTTACACAGGTGAGTTGAGATTTACTTATTCTGGTGAGTTGAGATTTACTTACTCTGGTGAGTTGAGATTTACTTACTCTGGTGAGTTGAGATTTACTTATTCTGGTGAGTTGATTACTTACGCAGGTGAGTTGAGATTTACTTACTCTGGTGAGTTGAGATTTAACCCTAACGTTGTGAGATCAATCCCAGGAGCTAGGGCGATGAGATTGTGGTCGTTTTCATTGGCTGCTCGGATGAAGGATAGAAGACCTGCCACTCCAAACTGGTCAGTTACCATCCCCGAGGGAATATTGGACACCATGCCTAAACAGATAAACTCACACTTCTAACCATCAGTTTATTTCTGAATATTCTGGGGGGAAAAAACAATTAATTACCAATTCTTCCTTGACTGAAATTAAGTACAAGTCAAGAAATACATGTAGCTTGCACTGTTTTTTAATACAATAAATCAATGGAAAATCAATTTTGATACTGTAAACCTACTTTTTTCCATGGGGTCATAATTCTGCGGAATCACAATTTCTCTTCAATCCGTGAGTACAAAATTGCGCAAATTTCCTGGATTGCCATTATATGTGTGAAATGCACATTAAGTATGATGTAACAAATTTCCATGGAAAATTTGTGACTGCGTACATAGCGTAAATTAATCTCACACAGAAAATGGTACACTGTATGCCTACAGCATCTGTAACAGACTGCACAGGTCTGCCAGCTTTCTTTTATTTACTTATTTATTGTATTGTTTTGTAGTATAATGTTTCAAGGACTCTCACAATGAAATATGACAAATGAATACATTTTTTTTGGTCCAAAAATTAGAATTCTTTAGAAATGTCTCACAATTTAATATTAATCAACTTAAATACATCATCACTGTAAATAAGTCCCACTAACCATCTGCGTGGGTCTGTATGCCTCGTTTTGACTGGTTTGTCTTGTCACCTGGAAATTTTCCATCTTTCAAAATTTGTTCATTTGTTGACGATGACGATGAAGCGCTTGTGGGCTGAAAAATAAAAAAGAAAATTGTGATTTGAAAATTAATGTTGACAATCTTAATAGCAACATTAAGTTCTTCAAAAGGAAACAAAAGGCCTGACGACTGCTATAATCAGCTGAGAATCATGCAAAAAACTTGACAAAATCTAAAATCTAAAGGTGCCAAATTTATTTTCACCAAGTACAGAATATCAAGTGCTTGCAGTTTCCATGTACAAAAATATGCAATTCCATGTAAATCAAATTACTGAATGAAAACTTAATGTTAACTTCCTAACAGTACAATGGGTTTGTGGCTTGATCTTGGTCTGAATAAAAAGATTTTATCTGATTTAAGAAATACATGTACATATATTAAACTTTAGACAACATTACTACATAAATATAAAATATGACTTACCGTTTTCCTGGCTGTGTCATTTGATACACTTGAGGGTGGATCTGGGGGAAAAAAACAGGGTGTTCAGAGATTAAAAAACAAAAAAAAACAACAACAATGCTATTCTGATCTTTAACATACAGATGTAAGTCTTTATCGGTCTTTATCAATCTCAAGAGAAGAAACTGTGTTTCTTAATTATGTACAAAGTTTGAAAACTGAATACACTACAACACTTAATTTGTATGTTCAAATAAAATAAGTTTTAATTTTTCAAATTATTTCAACACAGAATTCTGTGTTGCATACATAAGAAGGGTGGGAATAAAAAAATATCTGATATTCCTTCATACTTCAAAAGATTGCTTTTTCTAAACAGTTATTCAATCATTTTTCTATTACTGTAAGAGATAGATATTGAACTTTACATGCACAAAGATGAAAACCAAGTGAAGTAGAAATATATTCTGCCTTACTCTGTGCCCCAGGGAGGGCGGGGAAATCCTCCTGCTGGATTTGGAACTCGGGGGCCGTCTCCGCTACCGGCTTACTCACCATCCCCACTACAACGAAAACAAACTGAAGATACCAATATACCCAATTGGCCATTGTTAAGTCAAATCTACCTTTTAAATAAATCTTACAGCTTCAAGTTCTAAAGCCTCTATTTTTAAGCATTTGTCAAAATGAGGTAGTTTACGTGATTAAATTTTCAATAATGGGGTACATATCTTAGCATTACACAGGCTTTCTACAGTGCAAATCCACAATTGCGATAAAATATATGAATGCTCACATTTATGGTAAATATGATGTGTATTATTTTTTAACTTAATCAATGACCTACAGTTCCGATTTTTAAGACACTAAATTACATGTAGGTATGCATACAATACTTCATTGATAACATCTGGGACTGAAAAAATTAATACAAAAATATCTGCCCATTACTTCACATTTTGTTAAAAAGAAAACAGATAAAAGACCTTAAATCCTACTTGCAGAACCATAGGAAATGAAATTGAATGATTTCCTTCAATCTGACTGAGATCCTACTATCATAGTATCAAAATAAAGAGCAGTTCTCTTTACATTTCGTACAGGTATAAATCTTCAGGATTTGGTAAAAAACAGAAGGACGGGTCACTTAGGCAGCAATTATAATAAGCCTTAAAAATTTTCATGATACAGTAAATTATGTCACCTTGGCAGCTCCAATTAAAAAAGAAATGTTAAATAAAAATTAAATCAAATTTAAAATCCTTTCCCATCCAAATGGACTTTTTCTATATATATATATATATATGAATACATAATTCCAAGTCCCAAATTCATCAATGCCAAAATGACCCTGACCCTCTGCAATGAACACATATTCAAACCTACCACCATACTGACCGTAATTCCTCACGGAAGAAATCGGCGTAGATGGAAGGTTCCTGTTTCCTAGAGTGGGAAACTCTGACAAATCTAAACCGGGCTGATCTTCTGTACCAAATACTGTCAAAACAAAAACACAAAGTCAACACATACATCAGCATACTAAAAACTATCAAAACAGAAACACACACAGCGTGAACAAGGATATAAGCCAGTGTACTACAACCTGACAACTGCTAATTACATGTTTACATGTATGTATAAACTGCTAAGCTACATTCATAGTAATAAATTACTGTAAATGTTCAAGAACTTTTGTTCTGCATTGTACATACACATGTTCATGAACTTCTGGGTTGTACTTACACATTTATGAACTTCTGGTTTGTAATTACACATGTTCATGAACTTCTGTTCTGCATTATATTTACATATATTCAAGAACTTCTGGGTTGTACTTACACATGTTCATGAACTTCTGGGGTGTACTTACACATATTCATGAACTTCTGTTCTGGGTTGTACTTAAACATATTCATGAACTTCTGGGTCGTACTTACACATGTTCGAATCTTCTGTTCTGGATTGTACTTACACATGTTCATGAACTTCTGGTTTGTACTTACACATGTTCATGAACTTCTGGTTTGTACTTACACATGTTCATGAACTTCTGGTTTGTACTTACACATGTTCATGAACTTCTGTTCTGGGTTGCTGTACACTGTGGAGTACTTGCTCTGTCGGTTTCCACTCTGACCAAACACAAAGTTGTTGTTAATACTGGACATTGAAGCACTGAAATGACAAGTAAAATCTCTATCAGAGAAAACACACACAGAAATCACAGACAAAATGTGTAGAACAACACAAACCACAAACATGACAAGATGAGAATCTGCATTCAGCAATGACAAATTTCTGTTTCTGTAAATTATTACAACTGTGTCATTTTTTACCTGTTCTGTAATTGCTTGCTCTTTAACTTACCTGTTCTTTAATTTTTTTCTCCATTCTGTAATGTACTTGTTCTATAATTAATCTTTTATGTAATTTACCTGTTCTGTAACCTACCTGTTCTGTAATTTAACCGTTCTGTAATTTACCTGTTCTGTAATTTACCTGTTCTATAATTAATCTTTTATGTAATTTACCTGTTCTGTAACCTACCTGTTCTGTAATTTACCTGTTCTGTAACCTATCAGTTCTGTAATTTACCTGTTCTGTAATTTACCTGTTCTATAATTAATCTTTTATGTAATTTACCTGTTCTGTAATTTACCTGTTCTGTAATTTAACCGTTCTGTAATTTACCTGTTCTGTAATTTACCTGTTCTATAATTAATCTTTTATGTAATTTACCTGTTCTGTAACCTACCTGTTCTGTAATTTAACCGTTCTGTAATTTACCTGTTCTGTAATTTACCTGTTCTATAATTAATCTTTAATTTATGTAATTTACCTGTTCTGTAATTTACCTGTTCTATAATTAATCTTTTATGTAATTTACCTGTTCTGTAACCTACCTGTTCTGTAATTTAACTGTTCTGTAATTTACCTGTTCTGTAATTTACCTGTTCTATAATTAATCTTTTATGTAATTTACCTGTTCTGTAATTTACCTGTTCTATAATTAATCTTTTATGTAATTTACCTGTTCTGTAACCTACCTGTTCTGTAATTTAACCGTCCTGTAATTTACCTGTTCTGTAATTTACCTGTTCTATAATTAATCTTTTATGTAATTTACCTGTTCTGTAATTTACCTGTTCTGTAATTTACCTGTTCTATAATTAATCTTTTATGTAATTTACCTGTTCTGTAACCTACCTGTTCTGTAATTTAACCGTTCTGTAATTTACCTGTTCTGTAATTTACCTGTTCTGTAATTTAGGCATGGACTGACTTGTTTGACTCTGAGACATGACATTTCTTTGACCTCCAATGGCAGATATCATATTTCTGAGGAGAAAAAAATACATTAGTGACTACAATACCTGACAAACCTATTCTTAAAATTCCATGTAGAGTTGGAGCGAAAGACTCCCATTAATAATGTGCTCAATAAAACAAATCAAATTGAACACACATTACTTAATTGAAAAATACAATCAGTTGGGTTGTGTTCAAAATAATAGTGGCTATCTAGGTCTACACACAACTATGATGAACCTTCAATAGTATGACAGCCTAGCTGTAACAAGTATAAAATTCACACAGTGCATTTCATACACTTAGATATCAAGCCTAGCTGCTAGACTAACATCTATTATCTTGAACATAGCCCTGAATATTTAATGAAATTACTATGTTGGTTGATTGACATTATCTGATTGACTGACATTCCATTGCTGACTGACATTTTTACCAGGTTGACTGTCATTATCTGGTTGACTGACATTATCTGGTTGACTGACATTATCTGGTTGACTGACATTCCATTGATGACTGACATTTTTACCAGGTTGACTGTCATTATCTGGTTGCCGACACTATCCGATTGACTGACATTCCATTGTTGACTGACATTTTTACCAGGTTGACTGTCATTATCTGGTTGACTGACATTATCTGGTTGACTGATATTCTATGGTTGACTGACATTACATGGTTGATTGACATTACCTATTTCTTTGACACACCATGGTTGACTGACATTACCTGGTTGACTACATTACCTGGTTGACTGATATTCCATGGTTGACTGACATTACATGTACCTAGTTGACTGACATTACCTGCTAGGTGAGGGCTGCTGTTGTGGTTGCTGTAGATTATAGGGCAGGTTCATACTTGTGGGTGTGGAGCTACTACCCCTAAACTGGGGCCCTGACACTGCCCCTCTCTGAGGTAGGGCTGCAAAGTTTCCTCCCAGGTTGGCATTTGTACCTAGGCCAGAACTTCCACCTATGTCAACAAAAAAGGCATGAAAATAGGGCATTGTATTCTGTCATAAGTATGTTTACAAACAATTACAGAATATTTTATTCAAGTGGTCACTTTCCTCATTTTCCAAAGGTGGGTCCTTAACACAGATTTGACAGTATATTTGGTCACATGAAGAGTTATGTCTCTTAATTCAGAATTGTATTTACCAAGAAAATGCATGAAAAATAAATCAAAGACACTGTCATGATTATATATATCTTGTGCTGTCTAAAAATGAAAGTAGGAAGTACCTTGTGAGTAGAAGTTGGACGGCCCGAATCCTGTAAGTTGTGAGGGAGACTGTGACATCATCTAAGCAACAAATATCAACAGGATAAACAATACGTAGCTGTGGAAAACACTAACTGATCAATTTTCAAATTTCTGTTAGATAAGAAATTCTAATTTAAAAACCTCTTCAACTGTACATCCTACATTTTTATTAACGTAGAATCCTAGGGTTAATTTAAGGTAACATTCACAACATTCAAAATTTTGCTGGAATCTAATCTTATGATTACCTATCTAACAGTTTTAGTGTCATACTGTCAGAGCTTCAACCCACAAGAAAACACTACTTACATCTCTATCAGGCCGAAACACTTTGGCAGAATTTGACATGGCACCCTGTCCAAGATCTAGCTCTCCGTCATCATCAATATTGAGTGCAAGAATCTGAAAAAAAGTCAAATCTTTGCTTAAACTGTAAGTCAACCTAATTCTGCAGTACTAAAATTTCATGATTTGTAAGAACCAGTCGGATGGTTTTAATTTCAAGCTATATCTGTGCGTATGTGTCTTGTGACAGATACTTCATTTACTGTATTATTATGTGACCTGATAACCCTAATTTACCACAGTTTTAATTTCATGGAAATGTCATAAACCGTGAACATAGTAAAGTAAAATTTATTGGTTTAATGTCCAAATCTACAGAAAATGAATGTGGTGCTGTAAATCGGTTTTTGTTCCTGAGAACATTATTTTTGCATAATTATACAGGACCGTCTGTTTGCCAAAATTGCATTCTCTAGTCTAATTGTATAATCAAAGATTTTATGCTACAATGACTGAAATTCATGAAAATTTCGTGTTGCTTATATATAGTAAATATCTCTCATGAAAATAATATGTCCAGAGAAATTTGGTGGTCTACAGTTCTTGCAATATTACATTGACTTCTAGGAAAAGTTTAAGCTGGTGTTATAATAAGATAGAGATACATCTTTCATTGCTAGAAATTTCAGAGCATACAAAACTCACATTTTGCTTGGGTGGCCCTGGGGGCATTTGTTGACCCAGAATCTTTCTGGACCCTGGGGATAATTCCCCCGTCCCCTTTCGGCTCAAGCCGTACCTGAAACAGACAATCAAATTTTCTTCTCATCTGATTTTCTTAATTTATAACTTGAAACCTGTATCTTTGTAGATGAAAACTTTTCTCTGTACTCTCAAATGCTACTAAACATCAATTTTCTAAAAACTCTTGTCAAGAGACAACAGTGAACTGAACACAAACAACTGACTGAGATTAATCAGACATGGTCAAATCACTTCCATATATAACATGCACTCAACATAAAAACTGAGGAATTACATAGATGTGGTCACAAAGCATTATGCTTTCTTGAAAAACTAGCTTACCCTTTTAATATATTCCATGATGAAGACCTAATATCACATGTAACTGAATAGCTCAAGTAGATACTAGATATTGGTCTTAGCACTTACCTCCCTTAATTTGACCAACTTCGTTGAATTGATGTGGGTGCACAATTAACACTTAAATGCAATGACTACAATAGTTTTCTCTTTTTAATTTGACATACGTAGTTCAATTTCAAAAGTTATCTTAGAGTGGTCTCATGATCTGTATTTATAATAAAAAAATACAAAAAAAACCCATAGTATTACAGGTATTGTGAAATCACTATATTTCTAAGGGGTTTAATTTTTGTGGATTTTGTTGATATTTATTACCCCCGAAAATGCAATCCCAAGGAGTATTGATCTATTAATAGACTATCATTACTCCTTTGAAATTGCTCCTCCATCAAGGAATTTTGGTCTATAAAAAAGAGCCCCATCAAATAAAATGATTCCACAGTATAACGACATATAAAAAAAAACACTGGGTCTGACGAGAGCCAACATATCTATATGGGGGATACATCAAGAGGTTGGGTCCGTACTGTGCAACATTATGGCATGATTAGTCTCGTGAGCAATTTGCTCCCCTGGGCAAAAGTGCATGCAATGGAAAATGAACATGATGAAGTCATGCAGTTTTTTTTTGCACAAAATGAACCATAAAAAGCTTGTTTTTTCTTGCCTAGTTCCAAGTTTGAAATTGTCACAGAATGTCTATTGTCTAAACTGCATGCAAATTTGTACATTGACGTAAGTATTTGTGAAATTTTTTTCTCTCAAAATGCAGTATGTGGTATATATTGTTCAGTGTAAAAGTTTGGGATGATTTTTTTTTTCAGTTAAAATGAAATTGAATTCATAGATATCATGTATGTAGGTATACATGGTATAAGCTTTTGACTTTTATAAACATGACAACTGTCTCATAACAGAATAGAAAATCTAAAATGCTGTATCTGAAAAGAACAGTCTGTAGATATGTTTCATACAACTATACAGAAATTTCACAAAATTTTGACATTTACAGAATTTGTGTAATAACATGATGAAGAAATCAAATATCAATATCTTCAGCAATATAGTTTTAAAAAAAAAACAAAAACAAAACAAAACATTTCCATGTATTTAACAATGTTTAAAATAACTGTGTTGTTGACGACTTTACATTTTTTACATTAGGAAAAGCAAAATCAAATCATTTAGTTCATTTTTAATCTTTAAAAATTTAAAACAGAAACTAATTCCCAGTTAATTTAATTGTATAAAATATAACAAAGAGATTAAGAAGAAGCCTGATGTATAAATACCAAGAAATAAGAACAGACTATAAACATGGTAAATAAATCATACGAAAAGACATTTCCCTGATTTTGGCTAACTATGCAACCATGTCAGAATACTAATTTTGGGCAATCTTGTAAATGTGCATGTTGTGACAAATCCCTAATTTTGAACATCCCCGTATAATCTTAGACATATAGCAGTCTATAATTTAGTAGAATAACCTGCAAACATGATGAAAAAAAAACCTACTTACATTCACCCTAATAACTTAAGTAGAATTTATGCTTGTTTATCATAAAACTGTCCTTATAAGACAATCCCTTATTTTTAGCCTACCCTGTAACTACGTGAGAAAGCTTATTAATTTTGGACAACCCTGTAACTGTGACAGAATCAAACTGAAAGGGCTGAGTCAATACTTACTGTGTGTTCCATGATAATTGGTCAGTCATAAACCTTCTAAATAATAAATTATAACATTACTACAGATTTTCTGATTCGGTGCAACACTAAGAGATATTTCCAAGTACTTCATCATGTGTAAGATATATATATATTTACTTTGTTTGTTTTTTTTTTCTGAACTTCACTGAACATGTTTTCCCCATTAAAGATTACTCTAAGGATATGTCCCTATTTCAAATGATTGGCTATTTCTGATCACTTACTAGGAGTGAAACAGTTCACCCTGATATCGATTTACCACAGTATTTTTTGTCAATTTGTTTTATGTACAGTGATGTACAAAATCTCATGGGTTTTTTTGTTTCATTTTTCCATCGGGATTGCTATTTGGTCAGGTTTGGCATTAGTAAAAACATGCTACACAGCATGACTAAAACTGTAAATGCGATTTTTGAGGACTAATAGTTTGTAGAATAATCTCTAATAGTCAATTTATTCTGATAAATTTCTTCTATTCAATTTTCACACATGTATATTAAGTTATGAATTTTAGTGAAACAAGACTTAACAGAACTTTGAATTTGTTTCTTTCTATCAAAATATATTGAAAATAATCAAACCATGACAAAATCATACAATATGTATTTATCACGAAGAAAGCATATTGTTTCACCCCTATGACACTTATTAATGTTTACCAGACCCTATTTTAAAGCAATAGATTTATATTCACTACTCAGGAAATATCCACAGCATGTACAGTAAAACCTCGTTATCTCTAACTTGATGGGACTAAGAGAAAACTTCGAGAAATATCTGAGGGTTCGAGATATCGAGGGTAAAATACTTAAGAAATAAGGTGTAGGACTTCCCTATTACTTTGACATATCCATGGTATTCGAGATATCCATGTTTGAGATACTGAAGTTCAACTGTACGTTTTTCCCCAACTGAAATGTTTTAACCAAATGACTTACTGTCCTATGCCAGAGGACATATTAGTGTTTTCCAGGGGATTACGGAAAGCCATGGCTTGCTCGTCTGGTATCATTAAGACTTGTTGATGGTTTTTATTCCAAGTCTGCACTGGTGTTGTTCTTCAAATATGACAAAACTTAAACTGGTACAACTGAAATTATAATATAATTGTGAAATTACTACAAAAAGGCATTTAAATCTTTTTCTTCAAGTCATGAACAGCCAAGAAGTCATGTCTCAAAGTTGGACAAAATTCTACTTATTTAATCATGCAGCTGCAATCAAACAAAATTCTCTTAATATTGCATTATCCTATTAATCTATAAACCTGTACCTCTTTTCACAAAAAATCTTCTGATAATTTTATATCGTAAGAGAAATCTTATGAGTTTATTCCTTTTCACAAAAATTCTTAAGAGATTCTTATGTGTAAAATTTGTCATAACTTTACGAGAGCCCTAACCCTCTTGTAAGTATTTTAGAACCGATTTCATTGTAAAAATATAACTGCAAAAACCAAAATACACATTTAATTGAACTTTTTTAGGCAACTTTGAATAGCATTTTACATTTTTCACAAGTATTGGTTGAAAAAATCAAATGAAATATACTACAAAATATTAACGATGACAGTTTCGTATGACCTACTTTTCCATCAGACTTGTGATTGTGATGTCAGATTTCAATTAGTTAGAATATTCTAACTGTGTCTCGGGACAGGCCCTCACCACAGTTAGAATACGTCCCATATACTTGCAATGTAGCAAATCGGAGTGGATCCACTCCGAAATGATTCTGAAGAATACAAAATGAGTTGCACTGAAAATAACTACCAAATTAATCAAAACAAACCTTTTGAGATTGTGTATGCCTTTTAACCTAAAAATTAATCCATATTATATACGAAAATTCAACTCATTTTCTCAACGTTTTTTCCTCGCTTCAAATTTAACGCCATGTTGACATTCGGAACTCTCTGGATTCTTCATAGAAAATGCACAGAGTTCGAGTTATCGCCCGTGTTTATTTTGCTACATTGCGAATACACGGAACAAATTCTATCGTTAAACCGGGTCCGTAGGACAATATCATTTTAACGATAGAACATTCTATCTAGATTTCAATCTTTCTTGCTCCACAATGGATTGCATTCGAATTTGTTGTCAATAGTGTTTGTTTCACTTACAACAAGTGTTGAAAACTTACCTTCATTTTTATTATCATCCATTTATTTAAGGATTATAAAGCACATTGAGATCGTTGCTAGGAAAGAAGTCTACCATAAGCAGTAAAATCTTAAGTTCAATTTGCTACGAATGTGTTTGTGAAAAGCACTTAAGATTTTTAAAGAGATTCTTATGTTAAAATCTTGCACAAAAACTTAAGATTTTTTGTGGAAAAAGGCTAAGGAAGTCACTAACAGGTTGTGACCAGTAAGAGTCTATTAGGGGATATTATCATGATTTTAGCCAAACAGGACATAAAGTACAAAAAAACAAAAAAAAAATCATTTTGATTCAACTATTGTAAATTTATAAGAAACATACATTGAATATAACAGCTTTAAGCTAGTAATTAAATTTACCTATTACCACTCACTTGATGAGATTGACCCCAAAGATGTTTTATGGATAAATGTCCTAAACATGCTAAACAGTGGGGATTCAGAAAATAGTTGTTGCTTTATGTGCATGTTATGCATTCTGAAGTCCAAGGATTTATCATCTCCAAAGCTAAATGTTTTTTTTTTCACCGTAAATTTATATCCACTTGGGTTATTAAACCCCAGATGGGCTTTTATATTTATCCCATTTGGACTATTACTTCCAAACTGACTAATGTGAACATGATCTAGATTAGGTCAATTTAATGAACATATTTACAAGGATTATCAGAGAACTCTATTGATTCGCATTTAAATAAAATAATGAAATCTATTTCAAATATAAAAACAAAGCTTGCCTTGTATTTTATGAATCATTAGAACATATAACAACTTCGCTTCGACCATATTAAAGTCCTTGACCTTTCATGGAAAATAAACCGATATTTCTTGCGATAAACTTAAAAGTAGTCATAATCGTATGAATTTTTAACTTACCTAAGAAAGAATAAGACAATTTTTGAAACTACATGGTGAAAATCGAACAATAATATTTTTAAAAAATGCACTTTTATCACTGGCTTTTCTCTGATTTACGATGGAACTCTTCTTTACTGGAAGGTATGAAAAAGAAATATTCTAAATGTTAGAACCGAAGCTGAAAAGGGGACACGATTTTTCCCGAAAGAAAAAAATGTTTTGATCCAGTTTTCTTTTTTTTAATATTATTATAACTATATCTATTACAGATGTTTTATTATTAAAGCAACTTTAAAATATCTTATATAATATATTTATTTAAAAGCATTAATTGCATTATGAACTAATTCATGAAAAAGAATAAACACTCTAAAATAATTTTGTTCCAAGTCTCTGGAAAAAAGGAAGTTCTTTTTTTTTTCTTTTTTCTTTTTAATTTATACTTAGTTAATCTAAGATGGAAAGTAAACGGGTAAGTTTTCAGTGCGGAATGTATTTTTGAATATACATACGACATGGAGTAGGAATTTTTACTTCCATAGTGACGTCATAGAACAGAAACGTCACAGAACAATAGGAATTTCGGGAAAAACGCATTCGTTGGGACAGAAAGAATTTTCTGTAAATTCTGATTCCATCGCAACAAGGTTACTACTAGATAAAATAATAATTACGTAAATATTTCCACAATGGGATGCACTTGTTCAACCGAGGCAGTGCCCATTGTGGAAATTCGTAGAAGAAGAAGAACAATCAAGGAGAGAATTGTTAGCTTCTTTTCAAGAAAGAATCGACCAAGAGAGAATCCGGATCCGCATCCACAAGAGGAAACGGAAGAAGGGACCGTCTCAGTGAATGCTCAAGTTGGGGATATCGAATCGGATATAAGCCAAGAGGAGAACACTTCTCTGCCGTTGTGTGAAATAGACCCTCCTTTGCCCACTAGGACATATTCCGATGTGTCTGTAACAGACATGATCGAAATATTCGAGAAGAGCAGGACCAAGAAATCTGTCAGCAGCACTACTTTTACCATTAAACGAAATGACTCAGATTCCAATCTGTCCTGTCCGAAAACACCACGTGACTCCCAGGCAGGACGGGGAAACGTGTCCTCAGAGAAATACAGCTCTGACCGGGAAAGCATCGACTACAAACCCCCTCTGGAGAAGCCCAACCCAGAGAAAAAGCTGAATTTTCATTATCCATGCTATCGAGTTAAGACTTCTAACGTGGAAAAATCACCAAATGTCGATATCTGCATCGGAGCCATTGCTTCAGAGGAAAACATCAGTGAAACAGCTGAAACATCTGAGATAGGAACCTCTCAGAAGACCAACAGCGGAATTTTTGCGAAGAACAACGCATATGAAGCAGCAAACAAAAGTTACAGTTATACATCCACAGCAAGAGATCTCAAGCAGGAGTCTGCAAAGGCATGGGATAGCGGTAACGACTCCCAGAGGAGCGCTTTCGAGAATGCAGGAACGAGTACCAGTGGTCATGCTTCTACAGGCCATGACAACGACACGCCAAAAGATGCCAGCGCTGGCCCATCCACTTGGACCAGTACTAAAATGTATGGCAATTCCCGCCAGCAGACCGCAAAGGAGATAGAAATGGCACTTCTGGCCGCTGAAAACAAACCAATCCACCGCCCTTCCTACCTTATTGATACTCGTGTTATCAATGTCCGCCCTAAAGCAGCTAAAGGCAATCGCAAGCCACCCGATGTATATCAAAGCAGTGCACCAACTCTAACTTACACTAACAACAGTCTGCAAAGCCGTATGCGCGATTTCAACCGCGATGTAGACAGGTTGTTTGAATCCCAGCCACAGCAGACTCAGCCAAGCCAAAAACCCTACAACATCAACAAGCGGCCCAAAGCAGCCCGTGGTGTCAGGTCTCTGCAAACCACTGATATTTGCGGAAACACGAGCGGTTTTTCCAGCGGCAGCTATAGTCTGCGTCCCCAGCTAACTATGCCAGGACTGAGGCTCCCAGAACAGGACGCTCTGGAGAAATTCATGCTGTCTCAGAGGACCAAGGAGGAGCAGAGGACACAGGGCAAGGATAAGGTAAGCAAGTACTTTACATGTTACATACGGGACATTCATTTATGATATGTTGACCACAAAGATGTAACTACACATGTGCATATGCGCGGATCCAATGAGAATGTATCCATGCAGGTAAAAATGGGAGTCCTCATGTTAGCTTGTCTAACCCCCCCCCCCCCCCCCCAGGTATTTGAAATGAGAAAATACATTTTTTTTCATTATAAGCCCTTTTAGAGTAAGTATAAGACAAACACATTCATTTTAAGTTTAAAAAGTGAAAGGGGGGGGGGGGCGAATACCATTGTCATCCGTGCATTAAATACTCTTAATAGCTATGTAATCTAAAGAAATACTGATATCATTATATCTAAATATTATTATTATTAAAGTGTAATTGCTTGGTATAGTAAAGATTTTTCTCCATAAATTCACTCGATCATTTCCTGTTAAGCTAAAAACCTTTAATTATTTTCAGAACTTAGTTAGCACCAAGCACCACTAGAACACACAGTCAACATTTGCAGAAGTTGGAACCTATATCTATTTAGTAATAAAAGTTAAATTACAGAGGAGAGTGAAAATTTCTTGATCCACTCCTACTCCTGCAGAGCGAATTTTTGATAACTTCTAATATTATAGCCAGCAATTACAATTACCAGCCATTATTTGCAAATGGAATCGATCCTTATTTTGTTTCAGGTTTTTGTCAATCCTCAGACCTGAAAGAAGCTTTCAGGTTTTTTTTCTCAATGTATTTATTTGTGTCGATATACAACAACTGAATTTTTTCTACTGCATCTTTTTGTTACCATAGCGTTTAAAACTTAGAGTACTTTTATTTAAACCTTGTATTTTTTTTTAAACAATTCTTGTACTAGATAATTTTTTAACCCCTTTTCTCCCTTTTCAAGGCTGTGTATGTATTTATTCCTTTTATCATATCATGTTTTTACATGTCTTCCACCTGCTTTGTTTGAATGAAATTTACTTTTAAGGATATATTGACATGCACGATATTAGAGTATTTTAAATCCACAATTTAAAGTATATTATGTACCTTTTTAAATGTTACAGTTATTATTTTTAACACCCCCTTTCTCCCACCGTTTTTTTTTCTTTCTCTGTGGTGATGCCTTGCATTTTATGAGGTTCTTTTTCATAATTTTACGTAGAACTGTATTTTGTTTTAGGTTGATAAGAAACGAAATTGTCTATACTTGTTAATCAGATGGGAATTGATATTTTATATTGAATATGTGGTACGGTAGATAAAGGGATTGCTGCTTTGATTAATGTTTTATTGGATGGTTTAAATTGTAAAGGAACCAATCGAATTTCTTGGTGTAGAACTTTACGGTGCGGATACCTGTTTCCGAATTATTTGATGGCTTGGCATTAAAAAAAAGGTCTCTCCTCTTCCATGTTAAATGCTATACATGTATATACAAACAAATATGTATTTTAGTCCAATTGTTCTGCTGTTCTTGAACTCTTTTAATCTTTCATGTTGATTTCACGAGTTTTCATCGCTGTTGGAGAATTAAGGGAAGTTGTTTTACCCATCGAAGGTTTTGTACATACAATGGGCGGATATACAGGTTTCCATTTGTTTCAAAAGCTTTGGGATTCTGGTTCGTGGTATACAGAATTTATGTGCATGTATATGAGTGTGTTAGCGTAATCGCAGATTTTAAAAGAGAAAAACCTCCGGTTCTCAGCGTCTGCCGAAGGCAACTGAACATTATAACTGGTACAGCCAAACACAGATATATATATGGCTATCTTTGATTTGCTTGATATATTTTTTTTTATGCATATCATGTTATTACTTTGTATGCTGTATTATAATTTTTCCCCTTATAGCCAGGGATGATTTTTTAAACATCCCATTTTCATTGCAAAAGGTGTCAGTCGAAAAACAAGGATAGTACAACAGTATAACAGATTTGGGAAAACATGCTTTCTCAGCGGATACTGGAAACAAGTGAAATCGGAAAATTGGAGTGGTTTTTTTCCTCACCACGAGAAACTGAAAACTGCTCCTCAAAACCCCCACCTCCTCTTTTATAAATGTTGATACTATGAATTATTTCATATTAAGTAAAAGAATTTATATTTAGATGCACTTTTCATTTCGCTGTTAAACTTAAAGCAGGAGGGTATATATATGAGCCTATATACATGTAGCTAGATTCAAAACAGAGAAGGGGTTGGGCAACTGATGCCAAAAAGTGGGTTTTCTTAATTTTTTTTTAATGCCATTGTTATTTTATAAAATTTTAGGTGTTTGAAAGAAGTTCTGTGTGTGTGAATGAAAGATTGTTCGAATGAGTGTATGTATGATGTGTAAATTTAAAAATATATATATATATATATATATATATAGAAAAATTAAACCAAAAAAATCAAAAGATATGAAAAAAAAATGAAAAAAGTATAAAAATGGAAAAATACTTGCTATAAAAACTAAAAGATAGACAAAACTCAAATAAAAAGATATAAAATATTAAGTGTGTGAAATTGTGAGTGTGTAAGGGTGAACGGGAGGGAGTGCAAAAGTGTTTTTCTTCTGGAAAAAAAATCTCAAAAAAATTACAAGATATACAAAAAATACTGAAAAAATAAAAAAAAATTATTTAAAATCCAAAAAAAAAACTATAAAAACTAATAAGATAAAAAAAATTCCATTTTGTTTTTCAAAAACCAACGAAAAATTGTTTCATATTCTTTTTGTTGTTGTAAAAGGCCTACAATGACGAGCCAACATACCGGCTTCTTTATTTTTTAATGTTTCCTCTTTTTGTGGTTGTTGTTGTTGTTTTAAAAAGCCTACAATGACAAGAAAACATACCAACTTCTTGAATTTTATAAATGCATGACTTTGTTTGAATGTGCAATGGAATCCTAGAAAAAAAAGGATCATGGCCAATTTTCATTGGCATAACTGGTCAGTTAAAAGCACATGTAAGCTGGCTTTAGGTGTGTTCTTTATACGTGTTTAATTTATGAATAAATTTACATGTTTAAATGATGCACAATTTTACAACTTCTTAAATACTGCAATCGAATGTATCTTGTAGTGTTTTTTTTCTTAATATATCATGTAGTAAAATTTGCTTGTTAAAACTTATGAATTTTTAAATGGTGCTACACTTTTTTATTCTCATGCTAAATACTCAAAAAATAATGAGTGCTGTATTTTTAATATTCATCTACTTGAAATGTTTATTTTAAATAAAATCGTTTAAACATATATGTATACGTATGTATGTTGTCTATATATTTCTTTTTAGAATAACTTCAGCCATCTATAGCCTACATGTATGACAAAATGTGGTTTACATTATTGTAAACATATATCGGTATATACATGTAATAGAGAACCGACATTTGTCCCATATGGTGTCTGTGACGTGATAGTAGCATTTCACTAAACACAGTTTGGTGATGTTAAATACTTTTCAGCACTGCGCACTTGCAAATACGCGCAGAAAAGACGTGGATTATAAAAACGCAGAGTATACGATGTGTATTTGTAAACGCAATCTCCCAGAGTGAAAAATGTCCGATATCATTATCTCAGTTTATGGTCTTGAGGCTGGGTCAAAAACCATAGTATCCTGAAAGGCCTTGTAACAGGCAAGGCATATTTTGAATATGAACGTCCTATCTTCCTTCATTTAAAATGTATCACTAATGATAATATTTTTGATAAGTATGTCAAAGGTCAAGGGTCGAAAATCATAGTACACTGTATAATAAAAAAAAAAAAAAAAAAACTTTCGTCACAGGTAATACACACGAATTTTGAAACTGCCTTATGTTCTCTTTCTAAAGTTTTAACCAATGTTTATCATCATAGGCATCGGAAGCAACCTGAAAAGGGGGGGGGGGGCGCTGGTAAACCAACAAAAATGTTTGAGGTATGAATTTTGAAAAGTACTGTAGATGACTGTAATTCAAGGTCACACGGTACAAATCCATAGTACAATTTGTAAGGCTTTGTAACACGTAATGCATATGACAAATATAACCTTCCTTATCTCATTCAAAAATAATCTTCAATGTTGATATTTTTGAAAAGAAGTTACATGTATAACTTCAAGGTCAACGTCAGGTGTTATAGAAATCATAAAATATTTGGAAAGTTCTTGTCACACGTAATTCACCTGTCAAATAAGAACACCCTATATTCTCTTGTTCAAAAGTAATTGCCAATTTTGATATTTTTGGGAAAAAAGTCAAATCTCATGGTCAAGGTCACGCAGTAAAAAAAAAAAATCAGTTACTACACTTGCAAATGTTTTGTCACAGGTAATATACATGAGAATATAAAAGTCCAACCTTTTCTCATTGAAACATAGGTAATCAAAGATTACGAAGCTCACCTCGACGAATGTTATCTATAAGTAAGGCAAATTTCACATCATATTTTTTTTCTAGTTAGGGTACATCCCAAGATCAATATCCATGCAAATTTGGTTTAAGTAGGACTTATAGATACTTGAAAATAGACCTGCTCAAAAAAACTTTAACCTGTGTAGTAATGAAGAAAATTTTGGTAAGTTCCAACATCCAAAGCAAGTCTGGAAGTTTCATCCTTAAATGCACCATGTATGCAAGTTTAATCAAACAGGCCATAATATTACATAGCTACTCCAAAAAAAAAATTACCCTGGTCACTCATCTGGAAAATGTAGGTCAGATTCAGAATCCAAAGCAAGTCTAGAAGTGTCAATCTCTAGATAATCATCCATGCTAATTTGGTTAAAATATGGCTAAAATTTACTCATGTGGAAAATCTAGGTCATATCCAGCATCCGAAACAGGTTGGTTAGTTACATCCCTAGATGCAAGTTTGGTCCAGGTATGGCTTATAGTTACTTGGGAATAGGACTGCTCCAAAACCTGGTCTCACATGTGGAAAATCTAGCTCAGATCCAGCATCCGAAGCAAGTGTGTATTGTCCATCCCTGGATGCATCATCCGTGCAAGTTAGGTCTAGGTAGGGCTTATAGTTACCTGGGAACGGACCTGCTCCAAAAACTTTAACCTAGTCACTCATCTGGTTAATATAGATCAGATCTAGCATCCGAAGTAAGTGTGGTAATGTCCATCTCTAGATGCATCATCCATGCATGTTTGGTCCAGGTAGGGCTTATAGTAACTTGAAAATGGACCTGCTCCAAAAACTTTAACCTGTTCATTTATCTGGATAATCTAGGTCAGATCCAGCATTCGAATCAAGTGTGGTACACTTGCGGCAATTCCGACCATGTAAATTTAAATGTGTGAAAATAATGGTGTAATTTGAAAAAAATATAACCCAAGTTAACGTATTTTTTAACAGACGGACAGACAAATGAGATTTTATGTCAACTCACTTTTGCGAAGGTGGGGGAAATATTATCAAATCAGTTTTAATAACTTTATATCAGATTAATTAAAAGTAAATTATATGTATTATGACATATGCTTACAATCTACTGCCAAATTCCCAAAAGATATAGATAGCACCTGCTTAATTAGAGATACTCCAACAGAAATGATTTTCGTAGTGCAATATAATTGCAACCTTTACGAATTGCATATACATTGTATAACGAAATGCCCCCACTACTCCCTAGGACTTCCAACATATAATCGTGTTTTATTTTATTCCTATGTAAAACTTTGACCACATATTGGGACTCCCGAGAGACATGATTTGAGCAAACTTGAATCTCCACTACCTATGGATGCTTCTATAGAGGCTTAATTTGCTGTCCTCAGCTGAGCTAAAAAATAACAAATTGAATAGTAACATGTTTTCAATTTATAATTATATTTTATTTTAGCGTGCATGTTCTAACAGACAATTTACTTATTTAGCATCAGGATCTGGCTACGGGGCCACAAAACTGAGACGAGCTAACTTTCGATCCCAATCTTAGTTTTATGAAAGGAATTGATAATGGAAAAACGAGACTGTGATGAAAACTAAGCTCGTCTATTTTTCTATTTTTCATGGCCCCCTAGCCTGTCCTCCTTGTCTATTTTATTACAGTACAAATGCTGTGCTATTCCTTTTTACAAAATGACAAAATTCACATCATTACACATCAAGTACAACACCGATTCCGACTTAATTATTTGAGATTTTTTTTTTTTTGCACTATCAAAAAATTAAATACATGTACATGTATGCAAATCAAATATAATTGTTCGTTTATATATAAATATTATACTTATTGATATCATTAAATCCACTATACTATCCAGACGATACACACTTAACTTAATGCAGGATTACTTTTTGATAATGCTAACTTCCAAAGTGACGTCATAGAACTGAAACGCATTAGACCAAAAGGAATTTCGGGGAGAAAAACGATCTTCATTTAGCTAAAAAGCCATCACAACAAAGAAAGGGAAAATTAACAGGTAATACAATATTTTATCCAAATGGGTGCACTGAAGTGTTGCCCATTGTGGAAATTCGTCAAAGAAGACAAACAATCAGGGAACGAATACTAGGTTTCTTCTCAATCAAGGACCGATCAAAAAACCCTGAACCGAATCCAGAAGAGCATGCAGAAGAAAAAGCCGCTGATGGAGAGGATATACATGTACTACCGTGGGGGGGGGGGGGGGGACAAATGCAACAAACTACCTTAAGAAGATGTCACTTCCTAGTCATTGCGTCAAGAAGACACTTGTATGCCGCCTAACACATATTCTGATATGTCAATAACTGATATGAGCGATATTTTCGAAAAGACCAGAGATAGGAAAACTATTAACAGCAACACCTTCACGATTAAACATGATTCAGATTCCAATCTGTCATGTTCGAGAACTTCACTCGACTCTCATGCAGTCAGGGCAGGGAAACGTGCCAACAGAGAACTGTAGCTCATGGGAAAGTAATGAGTACCAATCCTAACTAGAGGAGCTCAAACAAGAGAAAAACCTTAGGTTTCACTACCCTTACTACCGAGGTGAAACTCCAAATGCTGTAAAGTCATCGACGGCCGAAATCTGCATTGGCGCCATTCCTTCAGATGAAAGCAATTACACGTATAGTAAAAACTTCTAAAAAGACCAAGATGATAAGCAACAATGCAATCCTGCAAAAAAAAAAATGCCTGCAATGAAGCGGCAAAGAAAAGCTACAGTTGCACATCTCCAGCAAGACATTTCATACAGAAGACTGCAAGGATGTACAGCAGCAGAAACACCTCCCAAAGCAGTGCTCACAAAAATGCATGGACAAGCACTACTTATCATGTTTCTACAATTATGCCAACGATACTCCAAAAGAAGCTTGCATAGGCCCGACCACTTGGTCTAGTGCCAACTAAGGCAATTCCCGCCATGTAAATTTTAATGTGTGAAAATAAAATAGTGTACTTTGAAACAGTTTTTTTTTTCAAATAATGCATGAAGTCACCAGATAAAGGCGAAAGATAATTGCATTTAAAAAGTTTTTTTTCACAGAATTAAGAGTGAATCACCTTGACTGTCACCAAAGGTGAAGTGCCAACCTGAAAAATAAAACTAGACCTAATACGTTACCAAAAGTAGAGTGCCAACCTGCAGAATAAAATTAGACCTAATATGTTACCAATCATAGAGTGCCAACCTGCAGAATAAAACTAGACCTAATATGTTACCAATCATAGAGTGCCAACCTGCAGAATAAAACTAGACCTTATATATTACCAAAGGTTGAGAACTGCCAACCTGCAGAATAAAACTAGAACTAATACTAAACGAGAACTAGTACTAGACAAGACCTAATACTTCAACAAAGGTGAAGTGCCAAACTGCAGAATAATTAAAACTAAACCTATTACTTCTACTGCTGTCCTTGGGGAGATCCTTTACAAGAAGAGTTACCAGTTTTAGACATACATAGGTTAGGTAAATTCAGGCGTACAAACAGAATATACCGCTAGACGTAATCCATCTAATATATTCAAGTGTACTCTTTCTAACTTAGAATCATTTTAGCCTTTTGTTTTTCACTCCATTTACTGTCTAGATTTTCTCTTAGTAATCTAATTCCGTCTTTAGCACTGCAAGTTATGCATTGGTCTTATAATATGAAATAAGGGCTGATTTTTTTTTGTACAGTCCTCATATATCCAGCTCAAGAAAAACCATAAAATTTGATATATTGGCAGCTCCTTTGGTAATTATTTCTGCTGTCGATGTCGCTGTCGATGGAACAAGGAGACTTGGCAATGAATCCGATGATTCAAAGAAAATTTCAGAAAACTGAAATGAATCATCTTTTTCATGTCCCGTGGAGCCAGTCTCTAGTGAATCAAGGTTTTTCACAGGCACGGATGTAAGAGCGGAATCTGGTTTCTTTGAGGCTTTGAAATAAACAAGCTCTGAGATCATTGAATTCCTTCTCAGTATATGTGCTGAGCAATGATTGGGCATTTCATTTTGTGTATTACACACAGTTGATTTAAATCTTCTGTTTGGATAGGAATCCTTCATTGAGCTTGATTGGAAATCTTCATTAAGCTGAAAATATAGAATTCTCAACATGGATTCATAATGTAGAACTCATGTAATAAATTTCCATGATGGTACACACAAAAGATATTTACCTTTATTTTTCTGAAGATTTTATTTTCCTGGTGGTTTTCTCTTCCTTTGATTTATTGGTAAATCTGTGTTAATAGAAATAATGTTACAATGTTAAACTGTATACAGAAACAAGAAGCCCACAGGCCTTATAGGCCACCTCAGTATCATGTAATATCTTTCAATCAATTGAATTTGGTTGGAGTTTTAAACCAGAGATGATAAAATTCACAATTTTGAAAGAGGCACCATTGCTCATCATAACTTTACTTTTAGCATGCTTAGTTTGATTACTTAATACCAAGAGGCAGAGCAGAGGAACAAAGAAAAAATTCATTTCCACTATATAATCAGTAGTGCCTTCACCCCATAGGAACCCCTGACCCTAGAGCCACATATTTCACAGGGCATGTTTTTGATTTAGCTTAACTTGGTGTGCACCAGTGTACACCAGTGTAAAAGGTAAAACTGTAATCAAGACAAAAAATTAGTGCATTTTACGAGGTGCAATGTACATGGTGTAATATATGTTTTGTATTTCGCCAGTGTTTGACTGAAAACTTTTTTTCTATAAGTGATAAGAAAAATATAAAATACATTAAGAATTGACTAAATTATATAAAATAGGTAAAAATAATTTCAATACTTGTACCACCAATAACACACATAAGACAACTTGAATGTTATTTCTTATCCTTTATTTTACATAAAATCTTTTCTTATTGGATTCAGAGCTACATCTTGCAACACATGCCCTTAATTTGGTGTAAGAAAGTGTACACCGAGTGTACACCAAAAGTCTACACCCATGCACTTTATTAAGAAAGATGTACATGTGTGAAAGGTTTAAGTAAATCAAGTTCGCCCACAATTTTGAACAAGAGGCCCAAGGGCCTTAACGGTCACCTGAGTATAACACAACAATTGAGAGGATCATATAGAATAAAATCAACTGATAGATGAAGCTTTGTTGCCCAAAACAAGAGAAGTAGGAAGATCAGGATCAACAAAATAATTAGTCTAATATTCAATAACAACTCATAAATTAAGTTCTAATCTGTCACCCTCTCATCACTGTCACCATGCAGACTATTAACAAACTATTAGTGCTTCTGTTCTATTTTTAATGCCATAATATAACCTCTCACATTTACCTCTCTTGGTCTTTGAAGAACATTTAATAAGATATTTTTGTCTCATTTTTATTTATCTATTATTAACTGGTCTACCTGATCATTAAAACTAATAAAGTACTTTTTGCATCAACCAATAAAAATTCTAGGATAATTCTCTTATTCTATTAACCTTTCAAATACGTTATTTACAGTGATTAATTATCAAAGGTGAGTGGAAAAGGGGAATAACTTCTCTCAGTAGAATAAAAATTAATAGAGCCCTGCCCAGGACTGATTGCTTGACCAAATGGTCCAGATGTTCAAAAATCTGGTAAAAATACCCTTGCCAATTAAAACTTTTACTCAGTTTGCCTCTGATATGCCCAGAAGCAGACAAGAATTTCACATGTATAATGGGTTTTTTTACTACATTCAACACATCCCTATCTTACCACCAGAACCTATGACCCAGGGTAAAGAAATTTACAAATCTGGAAGAGTTAGCCTCAGCATCATAACTATGCACTTCAAAGAATTAAACATTTCCACTATATTATCAATAGCCCCCCCCCCCCCCCATCCCCGGTAATGCCAGAACCCCTGACCCTGGTATGGGACCACAATTTTTAAAATTTCTGTTAGAAGCACCCTTATTCATCATAACTATTCAATTTGTTTATCTGCTCAACACTAAGAAGCAGACAGGATTAATTAATAGAATTAATGCATTTTCATTATATTATCAATAGAGCCCCACCCTTACACCAGAACATCTGACACTGGGGCCTTGAAACTCAAAATTCTCTGAATGAATTTTACTCTTGCTCATCATAACTATACACTTAGTTTCTTTGCTTTAAAGAAGCAGAAAAGAATATTTTCAAAGATATTATGCTTTTTCACTATATAATCAATAGCCTCCCCCCCCCCTTCCACCAAAACCCCTGACCCTGGGGCAATATATTTCACAATTTTGGAAGAGGCATCCTTGCCTATCATAATCATGCACTCAGTTTGCTAAAATGATCTCCAGGGGAAGAGAAGAAGATTTTCAAAGTATTAATGCATTTTCACTATATAATCAATAGAGCACCGCCCTAACACCTAACCCTGGGGCCATGAAATTCACAATTTTGGAAGAGGCACTCTTGCTCATCATAACTATGTTCTCAATTACTTCATTTAATACCCAGGAGCAGAGAAGAAGATTTTCAAAGAATTGATGAATTTTCACTATATAATCAATAGAGTCCCGCCCTAACACCTGAACCCCTGACCCTGGGGCCATGAAATTCACAATTTTGGAAGAGGCACTCTTGCTCATCATAACTAAGTTCTTAGTTAGTATATTTAATATCCAGGAGCAGAGAAGATTTTCAAAGAATTAATGCATATTCACTATATAATCCATAGAGCCCCGTCCTAACACCAGAACCCCTGACTCTGGGGCCATGAAATTCACAATTTTGGAAGAGGCACTCTTGCTCTTCATAACTAAGTTCTTAGTTAGTATATTTAATATCCAGGAGCAGAGAGGATTTTCAAAGAATTAATGCATTTTCACAATATATTCCATAGATCCCTGTCCTAACACCAGAACCCATGACCCTGGGGCCATTAAAAGTCACAATTTTGAAAGATGCTCTCTTGCTCATCATAACTATGTACTTAGATACTTTATTTAATACCAAGGAGCACAGAATAAGATTTTCAAAGAAATAATGTACACTATATAGTCAATAGAGCCCCGCCCAACACCAAAACCCCTGAAGCTGGGGCCATGAAATTCACAAATTTGGAAAAGGCACTCTTGCTTATCATTTAATACTCAGGAGCAGAAGAGAAGATTTTCAAAGAAATAATGCACTTTCACTATATGATCAATATAGCCCCACCCTAGCACAGAACCCCTGACCCTGGGGCCATGAATTTTATAATTTTGGTAGAGGGCTCAATGCTTGTTACAATCATGCCAACAGCTTTACTGCTTGATGTACAGGTAATAAAGAAGAAGATTGTTAAAGATTGCATTATTTTTGGTGGTTTCAGCCCCACCCCTCAGGCCCCAGGGGGACAGGGACCATGAAATTCATAATTTTTGTTCCCCTTAACCCAATGGTTGAAATTGGTTAAGTGGTTTCAGAGAAGAATCTAAAAATGATCAAATGTTAACACACAACTCACGACGACGGACGAAAACGGATAGCAATATGTCACCTGAGTGACTGAGGTGACCTTAAAAGGCCAGGCACCCTTGTCCATTAAAAATGTTTGATAAATACCAAGAAGCAGCTGAGAAGATTTTCAAAGACTTAATGCATTTTCACTATATAATCATTAGAGCCCTGCCCTAACACCAGAACCCCCCAACGAAGGGCCATGAAATTCACAATTTGTTTATCTGCTCAACACTAAGGAGCAGGCAGGATTATTAATTAATAGAATTAATGCATTACCAGTAAGTTATTGGTATTTCCAAAGGATAAAGAGAAATAACAGTTACGTTTACAATGAAGAAAACAACAGAAAACTAACATATTGTAGTGTTTATAATGGGTATTGGGAACTAGTAAAATGACAACACGAAAATATTCCGATATCTTCCGGTGATCTATTTATTTTCGGCAAGCTTTTGGTGTTTGTTAAAATACATATCAAACTTACTTTTGATAGCTGAAATGTTGTTTTATGTGAAAAAGAAATGTCTTTACAGAGGTTTTTCTGCAGACCAACGCGTTGCGGTGATTCAGATTTGTTGCATTGTAAAGGTATGTTGACTGTTTCAAGTACAATAGCGAACGCAAACTGTCGGCAAAAAATCAGAACTTCACATATATAATTCAAGCCTTCATAAAAAGCCTTCATACCATAGGTATCAATTTATTTTTACACTTTTGAACTTATTAATTATCAGCTCTTAAATTATTAATTATTCGGAACTGGTCAAAATTCAGAACTGGTCAAACGACTGTACAATTTAATTTTTATTGTTTTATTTGAAAATTTTACATGCAAACCGAGAAATTTTTACAGTGTTCGAAATTCAGACTTATTTTCTATTTGTCCAAAGGACCCACAGATAAAGGGGCTACACGAGTCCAGAGTTCCAGGACAGCGTAGTCCCAAAAATAATACCATCAAATATTTTGTAAAAATAAACCTTTATTGATGATCTCTGTAAGTTTATCGGTTCCTATAAAATACGTCAATTTAACCATGTTAACAAAGGGTATCTACAACTCGCAAGTACACTATTTTGACAATATGAAACAGTAAAACATCAGAAGTCACAGTCTCATGAGTCTGTAACACTTAACGAGTTTTAAATGTGTTTATATTACTGTAAACGTACTTTTTTCCACGGGCTCAAACTTCCGCGGAATAACAATTTCTGTTCGTAAAATCATAGACCTGATTTGCTTTAGGTCAATGGTAGAATCTGCGGATAGAAAATTACGCAAGTTTATTAGATTGCCACAATGTTTTAACAAGTAAAATTGATGCAAAGCATCAAATAGGCCGCAAACAAATTTAGCATTTTCAAAAAGTACCTTCACAACTATAAGCATCCAAGGAAAGCACAAATTATTCGAAGGACTTAGCGTGAGCTTAGCTCACTAAACAAGTACTGCTAAGCACTATTGAAAAGCGTCTTTGATTGTTCTACAAAGTCATCGGCGCGTTGTTTGAGTCTCAAAATATTCACTCATCAGACAAACAGGAAAGTTTATTTTTCACTGTTTTGCCTGATAATAAAAATTGACAAAGTATGTTTTAATTAGACAGTACATCACGCATTACAATTCAATGTATTGTAGGACAATTATATTTTTATTTAAAAGCAAAATTAATTAGCTTGCAATGAAAGAACTTCACTCAACACTCCAATTTTCCTTGGGATGTTTCGCATATATCCATATCAGTCTATCAAAAAAAGAAATCAGCAAAAGTAACTGTTCTTTGATGAGAACTTAGCTCTAAGTACTGTTATCAGAATATATTCTGTTTATTCTTCCTGGTGCTTATCTGCATCACTCTCAAAATTTACACTCATCAGTCAAACACCAAATTTCTCTCTCTTTCAACCTTTCACATACCCAAACTAGGCGTTGCATAAAATTACAAATAGCAATAAAAAAATTTGTCGAAAAATCCTTCAACATAATTACTGCATTGTTAATTTAGATCCATATGAAAGGGGCAATCATATAAGAAAATGTGAATGAAAATATTCCATCCAGTCCGTTTTTCAAAACTTTTTTAAAAATAAAAATATATAAGAAAATATGTTAATTTACACCTTATTTTCAATATCATAATGTAAAACAAAAATGGACTTCATTTTATTGATTGACATTGCATTGTAGTGCAGTGCAATAAAATGCAGTTAAATTCTTATGATGGTAAACAGTATAAATTCTCTTGCAAACAAAAAAATCCACTCATCAGTCAAAAAGGAGTGTTCATTTCTTTTGGATCTTTTGCACATACCCAAACTAGTCATTCGATAAAAAAAAACAGCAACACGTAACTTTACGAAAGTCCTTCGACTTAATTACTGATTGTTAATTTTGATTCATATCAAAGACAACAAATATTTAAGAATATGAGAATAAAAGAAATGCATTCTAGTCTGCTTTTGAAACATATTTTTCAAAGCATAAAATGAAAAAAAAGTGTGTGTATTCAATCAGTTTTTAAAATTCAATTTAGAAAAAAAAAATTGACAAAGTTAATTTTGATTGGACAATTTGGCAGGCATCACAATGTATCGCATTGTTTTGCAGCAGAGTGCAGTATGGTGCAATTGTACTTGAATTTAAACAAGCACAATTATTTTACTTCTCAATGTATTAGAAATATTCCCCACCATCCACCCTCCAAAGACAGCTTTTATATACAATTTGTCCTTGTGATTGAATGTTTATTTGGAAATTTGCATAATGTAAGTTTTGTTTCAAAGTTCGATAACTCAAATTATGTCCCTTTGAACAACGTAGACAAAACGATTAATTGATTTCTGCTTTATATTATGTAAATGTTTAAGTAATGCTAACTAGTAGCAGGCCTGTATACTATATATAAGACATTAGAGAGACATTCTCAAATGACCATGTGTTAAAGTCAGAGTAAATAACGGTAATGTCGCGTGTAAAGGACTTAGCGTGAGCTTATCTCACTAAACAAGTACTGCTAAGCGGTATTGAAAAGCGTCTTTGATTGTTCTACAAAGTCATCGGCGCGTTGTTTGAGTCTCAAAATATTCACTCATCAGACAAACAGGAAAGTTTATTTTTCACTGTTTTGCCTGATAATAAGAATTGACAAAGTATGTTTTAATTAGACAGTACATCACGCATTACAATTCAATGTATTGTAGGACAGTTATATTTTTATTTAAAAGCAAAATTAATTAGCTTGCAATGAAAGAACTTCACTCAACACTCCAATTTTCCTCGGGATGTTTCGCATATATCCATATCTGTCTTTCAATAAAAGAAATCAGCAAAAGTAACTGTTCTTTGATGAGAACTTAGCTCTAAGTACTGTTATCAGAATATATTCTGTTTATCCTTCCTGGTGCTTATCTGCATCGCTCTCAAAATTTACACTCATCAGTCAAACACCAAATTTCTCTCTTTTTCAACCTTTCATATACCCAAACTAGGCGTTGCATAAAATTATAAACAGCAATGAAAACATTTGTCGAAAAATCCTTCGACATAATTACTGCATTGTTAATTTAGATTCATATGAAAGGGGCAATCATATAAGAAAATGTGAATGAAAATATTCCATCCAGTCTGTTTTTCAAAACTTTTTTAAAAATAAAAATATATAAGAAAATATGTTAATTTACACCTTATTTTCAATATCATAATGTAAAACAAATATGGACTTCATTGTATTGATTGACATTGCATTGTAGTGCAGTGCAATAAAATGCAGTTAAATTCTTTTTATGGTAAACAGTATAAATTCTCTTGCAAACAAAAAAATCCACTCATCAGTCAAAAAGGAGTGTTCATTTCTTTTGGATCTTTTGCGCATGCCCAAACTAGTCATTCGATAAAAAAAAAAAACAGCAACACGTAACTTTACGAAAGTCCTTCGACTGAATTACTGATTGTTAATTTTGATTCATATCAAAGAAAACAAATATTTAAGAGCCCTCTATACACTGCACACAAAAGAGTTCTGATTTTGTGGTATTTTTATGCAGATAGAGTGATCTGCCCTTTGATCAAGAATAAAATAAATTGAAAAGTACAGTTTATAACTTAATTTGTGATCAAATCAAGCATTCATAACACTTTAATAAGCCAAGATGAATAGACAGAATATTTCATTTGCAGGTATTTTGCCCACTTAAGTAAACAACAGTGATTTATGTTCATCAGTACTTCGTTGTCTTTGAACATTTTTCCTGGGGGTAGATGCAAGGCACCCTATGTTGAAAATGTAATAGATAAGCTCAATACTTACACCTTTACACACTGTTATTTCCTCAATGTCCAAAAAATATTTTCCTCTAGTGTATAGAGGGTCCTTAAGAATATGAGAATAAAAGAAATGCATTCTAGTCTGCTTTTGAAACATATTTTTCAAAGCATAAGATGAAAAAAAGTGTGTGTATTCAATCAGTTTTTAAAATTCAATTTAGAAAAAAAATTGACAAAGTTAATTTTGATTGGACAATTTGGCAGGCATCACAATGTATCGCATTGTTTTGCAGCAGAGTGCAGTATGGTGCAATTGTACTTATATTTAAACAAGCATAATTATTTTACTTCTCAATGTATTAGAAATTTTCCCCACCATCCACCCTCCAAAGACAGCTTTTATATACAATTTGTCCTTGTGATTGAATGTTTATTTGGAAATTTGCATAATGTAAGTTTTGTTTCAAAGTTCGATAACTCAAATTATGTCCCTTTGAACAACGTAGACAAAACGATTAATTGATTTCTGCTTTATATTATGTAAATGTTTAAGCAATGCTAACGAGTAGCAGGCCTGTATACTATATATAAGACGTCAGAGAGACATTCTCAAATGACCATGTGTTAAAGTCAGAGTAAATAACGGTAATGTCGCGTGTAAAAGACTAAGTGTGAGTTTATCTCACTAAACAAGTACTGCTAAGCGGTATTGAAAAGCGTCTTTGATTGTTCTACAAAGTCATCGGCGCGTTGTTTGAGTCTCAAAATATTCACTCATCAGACAAACAGGAAAGTTTATTTTTCACTGTTTTGCCTGATAATAAAAATTGACAAAGTATGTTTTAATTAGACAGTACATCACGCATTACAATTCAATGTATTGTAGGACAGTTATATTTTTATTTAAAAGCAAAATTAATTAGCTTGCAATGAAAGAACTTCACTCAACACTCCAATTTTCCTCGGGATGTTTCGCATATATCCATATCAGTCTTTCAATAAAAGAAATCAGCAAAAGTAACTGTTCTTTGATGAGAACTTAGCTCTAAGTACTGTTATCAGAATATATTCTGTTTATCCTTCCTGGTGCTTATCTGCATCGCTCTCAAAATTTACACTCATCAGTCAAACACCAAATTTCTCTCTCTTTCAACCTTTCATATACCCAAACTAGGCGTTGCATAAAATTATAAACAGCAATGAAAACATTTGTCGAAAAATCCTTCAACATAATTACTGCATTGTTAATTTAGATTCATATGAAAGGGGCAATCATATAAGAAAATGTGAATGAAAATATTCCATCCAGTCTGTTTTTCAAAACTTTTTTAAAAATAAAAATATATAAGAAAATATGTTAATTTACACCTTATTTTCAATATCACAATGTAAAACAAATATGGACTTCACTGTATTGATTGACATTGCATTGTAGTGCAGTGCAATAAAATGCAGTTAAATTCTTATGATGGTAAACAGTATAAATTCTCTTGCAAACAAAAAAATCCACTCATCAGTCAAAAAGGAGTGTTCATTTCTTTTGGATCTTTTGCGCATACCCAAACTAGTCATTCGATAAAAAAAAAAAACAGCAACACGTAACTTTACGAAAGTCCTTCGACTTAATTACTGATTGTTAATTTTGATTCATATCAAAGACAACAAATATGTAAGAATATGAGAATAAAAGAAATGCATTCTAGTCTGCTTTTGAAACATATTTTTCAAAGCATAAAATGAAAAAAAAAGTGTGTGTATTCAATCAGTTTTTAAAATTCAATTCAGAAAAAAAATTGACAAAGTTAATTTTGATTGGACAATTTGGCAGGCATCACAATGTATCGCATTGTTTTGCAGCAGAGTGCAGTATGGTGCAATTGTACTTATATTTAAACAAGCATAATTATTTTACTTCTCAATGTATTAGAAATATTCCCCACCATCCACCCTCCAAAGACAGCTTTTATATACAATTTGTCCTTGTGATTGAATGTTTATTTGGAAATTTGCATAATGTAAGTTTTGTTTCAAAGTTCGATAACTCAAATTATGTCCCTTTGAACAACGTAGACAAAACGATTAATTGATTTCTGCTTTATATTATGTAAATGTTTAAGCAATGCTAACGAGTAGCAGGCCTGTATACTATATATAAGACGTCAGAGAGACATTCTCAAATGACCATGTGTTAAAGTCAGAGTAAATAACGGTAATGTCGCGTGTAAAAGACTAAGTGTGAGTTTATCTCACTAAACAAGTACTGCTAAGCGGTATTGAAAAGCGTCTTTGATTGTTCTACAAAGTCATCGGCGCGTTGTTTGAGTCTCAAAATATTCACTCATCAGACAAACAGGAAAGTTTATTTTTCTCTGTTTTGCCTGATAATAAAAATTGACAAAGTATGTTTTAATTAGACAGTACATCACGCATTACAATTCAATGTATTGTAGGACAGTTATATTTTTATTTAAAAGCAAAATTAATTAGCTTGCAATGAAAGAACTTCACTCAACTCTCCAATTTTCCTCGGGATGTTTCGCATATATCCATATCTGTCTTTCAATAAAAGAAATCAGCAAAAGTAACTGTTCTTTGATGAGAACTTAGCTCTAAGTACTATTATCAGAATATATTCTGTTTATCCTTCCTGGTGCTTATCTGCATCGCTCTCAAAATTTACACTCATCAGTCAAACACCAAATTTCTCTCTTTTTCAACCTTTCATATACCCAAACTAGGCGTTGCATAAAATTATAAACAGCAATGAAAACATTTGTCGAAAAATCCTTCGACATAATTACTGCATTGTTAATTTAGATTCATATGAATCTAACGAGTAGCAGGCCTGTATACTATATATAAGACGTTAGAGAGACATTCACAAATGATCATGTGTTAAACTCATAGCAAATAATGGTAGCCTTAGCCGTGTTACTTTTTTTCAAAATCGGCCGATGCTCTGGTAGAAAAAATGTATATGACAAACTTTGTTTACCTTATGTGGCTTTTGTTATTAATGCGCACAGAGGATCTTACAATCCACAATTGACCAATCATTGCATGAATAGCAACGATAACTTGACACCTATATGTTTACATTTCACTTCGAACACGTTCTTCAACTCAATGTACAATGAAGCGCACTGAAGTGGTAAAATTTTTCGTTTGAGTGGAACGTTTGGGTGTTTCTTATCGCATGTCAATTGCTACAGCAGGGTTCTCCATCATATCAAATTTAACTGTGGCGCAAAAATAACGCCAAGTGCTTATATATGCAGTCATTTTGCGACCGAATTCGCGAAGGATTCCATGATAAATTAAAAACAGAGGGCCCCTATGAATCAATAGTTTGATATATAAATGGTATTAATTATTTGGTAAATTGATACATAAATTTAATACTAAAAACAATTAATCAATATCGATTAAGCATAGTGTTAAACAAAAATTAGAATGTTTCCAAAATATACGCATACTGTGAAAAAGACCCCCTAACACATATGTACTGATAAATAAACATATATTACCATATAGAATATGAAAATAATAGTATCAGTAATAACGCGTTTTAAGTATTTAACCCTATTTTTTAAAAAATAATTTTGTTTACAAAAGGTAAATTACATGTATACACTTAACAGAGTTTATTAAAGGACAAAGAAAATTCTGGTACCTGTAGGTCATACAATCACGCTAACATCTATATATTAACAATTATTGGTCTGAAGACTGTAGTAAAACTTAAGCAGATTAGAAAATTATATTTTAGTGGATCTACTTGACTTGTTAATTTTTCAACATTACAAAAATACATGATTACAATACACGTACATTGTACATGTACGATGTTTGACTCGCAGTGCCAATGCAATTTAAGAACGTGGTTATCTGTAGAACTATTAAAACATGAATTAATTGATATTAAAAATTTCTGAAACACTGAAAAGGAGATTTTATAAAGTTAGAAGAGAGAGAGATAGAGGCCCTGGTTTTGTATATAACGCGTATTGCAATGAACATGTACATAATTATGAATTTATCCTGTTTATTGGAGTTACCACAACACATGTATCGGTCGAACACGTGTTTACTTGGTGTTTATGTATAGACTTTCAATTTGATTGGCTATTATATTTATCGAATACCTGTTCTACGGGTATTCGAATGAACCATTTGAGCGTTGTTTTTACCTTCTACAGAAAAAGGCGTGTCATTATGTAACATTCTACTACAATTATTGCCGAGATCAAAGACCCAGGGGCTGACAAATCCCATTGCCCGACGCCCGGGGCTAGTGAATTTTAGAGGCGGGCAAGTGAATTTTCAATAGGCACTTGTCCGTTGGCAAGTAACTTTAAAAAAATCAATCCATATTTTTTTTTTTTTTAAAAAATGTCCTAGTTTTACACGAAATCGAAACTATTTTGCCGTACGAGTTATCTTCCTTTGCTTTTCACACTTCGAAAGTGAACCAGTTTAATTGTGTCATCGTGTATCTGTCTTTAGTTACCGAAAGTTTAAGTGAACCGAAAGAGACAAATTAGCATTGGAGAAATGGAGAAAGTTTAAACTAATAACGATCAGAGCTGATGATAAGTACATTGTCAACACTCAAAGTCTGGTCAGTAACAATGTTAGCGTAAGAACCACAAAATGGTCTAAGCATACTAAGCATGAGAAAACGAGAAAACAACGGAAACAATTACTCCTACCAAATGGCAAAAAGCATGTGTAGGGCTGAATTACATTAGCGACACGAATGGTATAATACTTCGTAGCTTTTGGCGGTAGTTTTCAACTGTAACCAATATTCAGAACAACACATTCAAGGTTGCAAAATTACGGTGATTATGTGCATTTCGGTGATTCGTAGTACCGAAAATTTTCTGATTTGGTGACCAGTTTATTCAATATGACGAATATGAAATGCTGGATAGTAGACTACAATAAAGAATGGAAGGGAATATGTTTTGGTGTTTTAGATGAAATTGAAACTATTTTGTCATAAGAGTTATCTTCAGTTTATAGTTTATGGTGGGGCAAGTAAAAATTGAAGTAGGGCAAGTGAATTTTGACCATGCACTTGCCCGTGGGCTAATCTATTTGTCAGCCCCTGAGACCATATAGATGTGTCGTCTTCCGCAGTCTAAAGAGTGTGTATAATTGCTTAAGGAAGCTCTAAACACTAATGAAAAATGCTTTTTGGGCTTTGAGAAAAATATACATATATCATATAAAGGTGCACATATTCAGTGTATCTAGTTCATTTTCAACATAGGGTGCCTGCCTTATTACTGCAAAAATGTTCAAAAACAATGAACTATTTGTGAACAGAAATCACTGTTGTTTACTTGCATCGGGAAAATTAATGGAAATAATGTATTCAATTACTTAATCTTGGCCTAACATAACATTAAGAATACTTTAACTCATAAGAAATTGTGTCATTAACTGTAGATTCCCATTTATACTATTTTTCTTCTAAGGGCAGATCACTCTAACTCAATAAAACTACCTTACAAATAGAACTCTTTAGTGTGCAGTGTTTAGAGCTTCCTTAAAACAGCTGTAAATGCTAAGTTGGGCTGTTCCACGGACCTCCCCACAACATTTACTCTCCGTGATTTTACTGATAAAGCAATGAAACAGACAACTGATTTTGTTATTTTTTCATTCTAAAAAATTAACCAGTTTATGTTACAATCAAAGAAGAAGGTATGGTTTTAGCTTTATTGTGCCCTAAAAATTTAATGTTTTCAAAAAAGTTTTGAAACTGGCTTAAGTACTAGTTGAGTAAATGACTGCAATAAATCAGGAAAGAATATGGCATGAAAGAGTACCATTCTTGAAAAATGACATCATTAATTTGATGCATTTCTCTATTTTAAACAGAAAAAGCCTCAAAATGTCCCATTTCAAGGGTTATTTTCCTTAAGAAAATATTGTCCACAGCCGTCGCCCACTTTGATTTTTGGATATGTTGTGTAAAATTCTTTGAAAAATCACATATCTAAAAATCTTTGTGGGCGATGCCTGTGGACACTATCATCTGAAAGAAAATTCCATTGAAAATGAGTGTCTTCTGCATCTTTTTAAGAAAATACGGGAAAATGCACAAGTTCATGACGTCACAATTAGCATTAAGAAGGTCATGTGAGGAGAAAAATGACTTGTATGATCATGCTACATGGAATTTCAATGATTCAGAAAAAAGGAGTTTTAATTTTTTACATCACTTTTATTTTTAAGAAAAACACAGGGCAAGATTTGTATTGAAACCATACGTTATTCTTTATGAAGAATAAATGGATATTTTTAACCCCAAAAAAGCTCAAATCGTCTGCATTCTATGCAATCGATACACAAATAATCAAACAAATTGACCCTCTGGTGTTAAATGGAACAGCGAAATCGCGACATGCTGACCTAATTCGTTTCTATATAGAGGAAACGATCAGTCGTATTTTAGAGCTGTTAGTAGAGTAGAAATAAAGTCCTTGTTTTCGTGAATGATGCAGGATAACCTCCTCGGTCTCGAAATGTTGTTTGAAATATAAAAGCCGAGGCTAACGCCTCATTCAGCATTCCTTAAACGGACAACAAAGTTTTTTTCATATTACAATACCCGTGATCATCTGTTTTGGTCAGGGAACCCACCTGATTATTGTATTCACCGATAGTACAACAAAGGAATGCAGACGAAAATCGCCTTGGTTAGAGTATGACTTTGAGAAACCTAGAATTCCACGTTTATTAAAGGTGTTACAAATGAATTGTTTGTAATTGTGAGCATGGAAATAATAGAATAAAATGACAGCACGGAAAAGCATGCAAATCCATGGAAAAAAAAATGTCCTATGTGCCTTTTCGATCGTCTTGTTTTTTTTTGTTTTTTTTTTTTGTTTTTTTTTTTTTTGTTTTTGTTTTTTTTTTTTTCAAGCGTAAAATTCCTGTAGTATCCTTAGTAATCCACAATGCAATTCAACTCATTCAGATTAAGCTATATTGGTACTTCATTTGCTACATGTACTCTGACGCCAAAAAATATAGTCCCATTTCACATGCAAGCATGTTTGTCCAAAAAGAAATTTTAATACATAAGTGCAGAAAATAATGCAATGAAGAATACTTATTGACGTTTGAATGAAATCAAGAGAGATTGAAATGCATTTTTACATATATTATTCAGTGGTGAAAAATGAAACGCAAGATAACTTTTCTGTTTACCATGTATCCACGTGCTAGTCATTTCCTAGCCACATTTCCGTGAATAATTTACCTTATCTCGTTGTAGTCTCGCTAGATCTCGCATCTCGCCAGAACTATTGTGAGAGCTACTGGGAACTCCTCGGATTTTATAATTTGCAGAACATCAGAAAATCTATTATACTTATACATCAAATAAATTTTGCAAATAAACTCCGAAACGGATGCACCAGACTTTTTACTTACTCTAAGAATACACTAGATACTATATGATATCCGTAAATTATATTTAGATTTCACTCGCATTGTAAGTATCATACATTAAATTAAAAGTCTACTTTTATTTTCTATAAACAGCCATGAAATAGCAAAGACGTGAGTGCGGTGGCGTTTCCGGTTGGCGGATCTAAGTTTCTGGCAATTTTCAATGAAACTGACAACAATCAATCGTTTATTTATTTCATATATCGTCATCGCTGAATTATTCAATCAAAACTTGATTTAAATGACATAAAAGAAATAAGTTGTGATAACCGATTACAAAGGGAAATGTGCAAATTATTTTTGTCATTCACCGATCTTAATATTGACGGAAGCTTCTAGAACAGCATATAGCATCGAGCCCGATGTTAAAAAGAAAAACGAGACGATTATAGCTGCAGGAACACAAAAAAGGTTATGTGTGAATGGTCATTGAAATAATGGTAAATCATTGATAACACTATAAGTTGTGAATATATTTATGTATTTAACTATTTTATATATATATATATATATATATATATATATATATATATATATATATATATATATATATATATATATATATATGTGTGTGTGTGTGTGTGTGTGTGTGTGTGTGTGTGTGTGGGTGTGTGTGTGTGTGTGTAGTAGGTTTTCCTAATAAATTTAACGGTAAAATGTGTATATATTCCTCACTGAGAGCATCGTGGCAACGAACCCGAAGTACAATTTTTACTTACTTCTTCCTTAATATTAATGAATTAGATATATTGCTCAAATACAATTAAAGCTGTAAAATTCTGTGCTTTAATCAATACATTTCAGTTTTTTTTTTTCTGAATACAGTCTTTTGTATCAAATACTCGGCCTATTCATAGAGCGTTAAAAGCTAATTTTTACACAGGTACTTGCATCTTGGTTTATGTAGTTTATACATGTATGCATATACCTTATTGGTATGTAAAAAAGGTAAAGTACATTTTTTACACATCAATAAGGTACATACATATTTATAAATCAAGACCCAAGTACCTGTGAATTTTTACCCCACCCCACCCCAAAAAACAATCAATTTATCAGTAAAATGTTCGCTGCTTTTATCCTTGAAGGAAATGAAATAAGAGCATCTGAAGTACAATATCCATAACATAGTATAGCAGGTTTCACAATAAACATCAATTAATGAAATTGTTATTTTTTCAAGTTTTTACAAAAGGGGGTGGGGTGGGGGTGGGGGGTTGGAGACGCACATGCGGGATTTTGAACAAAGTATTTCTTCCTGCTATAAGCCTGTAGGCTGTCAGTAGAAACTACAATATATTTTCTGTGTTTTCTGTTTTCTTGTGCGGGTTTTCATCTAGTAAAATTTAAAACATTAGTAGGGGTGAAGATGTAGGCCTATTTATATTCAGATCGCAAGATGAACCACGTGCTGATACCCTGGATCTGTCACGTGATGATGCCGATGATTTCTGCAGAGTATACTATACAAACTCCCAAGTTGGGAAGTACCTATTGTAAACTCTTCTTGAATAATCATTAATTAGTAATTATCTGAAGAGAAATTAAAATGAAATTAAAATATAATAACAACAATTAAGACTTATTTTAAATCAAATTTTCCAAATATTTTGTTCATGATTTTATACATGTTATCATTAAGAATTATTTTACTGAACTAGTAAGGAAATAACTTCTCATTTCTCCATCATGACCATGTACACTTTCTAACACAACCACAAATAGATCGACCGCTGCTGCGGCCGATAATAAAATGTGCTTAAAGTACAATGGGACAAATTTCCCCGGAAAGTCTGTAACCGTTTACAATTAACGTAAATTTATAACATGCGAAAAAATTAAATCTTCAGTATTCAATTAAAAAACGCATGAAAAGAAGAATTAATACGATCTGATAAAAATAACTATAGTTTTATCAATCTCAAATCTAATTTCTTTTCAAGACGCTCACTGGTCAATTTGTTAAATATATCCAATCAAAATGCGGGAAAGGTATAAAAGTTAATGTAAATGCATAAACCAACATACGTTAACTTCTTGGGCCTTTCGACAAGCGGTAAAAAAAGCCCTGTTTTTCCGAGCTTGTCGGAAAGACCTGAGAAGATGCAATGGACGTTATTTTGTTTCCCGGCAAATCATCATTGGCCCAAAATTATTTCAAGGACCCATTTAGTCATAGTGTTCGTGCGTCCTTCAGTTTGTACATTGGCGCAGAACCGACGGACCGACGCCAATTTCGAACAATGAATTTTTATGTTGCAAAATTATTGAAAACAAGGTAGCAACGAAAAAATACAATGCTAAGACTAAAATAACACTGGTTAGGGGTCTCAGGATATTATTATTATATTTTCTATAACCGTGGAGGTTAGCAAAGAAAAATATGTAAAGATAACAGTCAATTCAATTGTTGACAGCTGTATCATGATACATGTTGCATCGCATGACCACATCGTGATATGTATCGTATTGTTAGGTAGCTTGCGATACTCAGGCCTATTTTTGACCTTGCCCTTAAAGTTTGACCAACTTTTTAAAAATTTGACCTTGGTTATAACTCTTGATCATTTGATACTTGGGCTGTCACATCTCACAAGTGTAATTTTTGTGGCATGGCTTTCCTTCGAGTATGAAAAATTTTACCTTTTGATCTTGCGACCTTGAAGTTTGACCTACTTTTGATAAACTTTAAGCTTGGTAATAGTTTTTGAAAAGTTGGTCCTAGGCCTTTTATATTTTACATGTGAATTTCTCATGACAAGACTTTTCCCCCAGGTACAATCTAATTAAAATTAGATGTTCTGAATCCGCTAACCACTTCTCAAACATCTAACAACATCCCATTCAGGGTCACGTCAGAGCTTTCGATTACCCAATGAAATCACCGCCTCTGAAATCTTATCTTATAGTTCGGATGTGTTTCTTTTTTTACTGCCAAACCTCAACGCCCGAGGGGTTTCATAGTAAACAAAATATGCATGGTAAAGACCGTGAGCACTATATAAGCAAAAACCTTAAGTCAAAAATTTGACATTTTGAGTTGTTTAGCGATCCTGATAGACAAATTTCTCCTCTTTCAAATGATATATAACATGTCATTGTTTATAAGCTAGAAATAAGTGACAATTTAAAATAAAAAATACATACTCTATGTCATGACGTTGTGTTTTATCGGAAAACGTCATTTATTTTGTTCTCACATTTCCATGGTTGTGTTGTAAAAACTGCACAACAAAAATCACCCCGGACTACAAATGACATTACATATGTGATTTTTATTTAATAACTTTGTTATTGTCCCTTTTTATGATCGATAATTTTAGCATTTTAGAAGAAAAATCAGGTTTCTGTTACCCCCCCCCCTTTTTTTTTTTTTACAAAAGAGACACGAGATGTTTTGTTTCTTCTTTTGTAATCATTTTTCAGTTTTTATTTCTTTTTGGGGGAGGGGGTTTATTGTGCCTCTATGCCCTTTATATGGTTTATGCTAGAGACTTTTTTGCACCCCCTCACCCCCCCCCCCCAAAAAAAAAACTTACACAGTTCAGATCAGATTGATGCCCAGATGGTTTGTATGCTTTTTTGTTTCAGAGTTTTAATTTCTATTTTATGATCGAAAATTGAACAATTTCATGATCAGGATATGTCGAGTCGACATATGAATGAAAGTAAATGTTGCTAATTGATAATACGTTGTCGATATATATCTAATTGTGTAAGGCCACAGAAAGTGTTTTCTGTTTCTCATGTGTACGATTCTGAATAAATTCGGCTTCATATGAATACAAAAATTAGGTCTGCTAATAAGGGGCATTCTGATAACAAAAGGCCCCACCATTTTCCAGAGAGAGGGAGAGAGAGAGAGAGAGAGATCAATATATTATTTCACATATAAATTAAATCAAGCCGTTCGTCGAAAATACTTTCTGTCCTTAAGGACAGATGACACAAACAAAAAATGGATGTTTGGATTGGCATATATTTTTGGGCTTGTTTCAATGGTAAATGATGCAAATAATAAATTTCTAAAATATCAAGAAATTGTACAGTGTACCTTTCAGCAACCATACTTCATAATCTATATAATTTTTTGTCACTTCAAATCTCATTTTTGTGAAACTTTGAATGAAATATAAAAAACTATACGATTAAACTTTTTCATTTTACTTACATAAACACGATTCATGTTGTTATTATCAAATTTTTTGACAAAAGTTTGTTTGTATCATCTGTGCAGACTGTCCTGGTGTTTTTTGTTTTGTTTTTTTCAAATGATGATTTTGTTCCAGAATTTATTCTTTTTTTGGAGCAGTTTGAGGAGCAGATTCGATTGCATCTTTCTATTAATCTCGCACAAATGACCCAAAGAGCTTTATAAAGAAATCATCCTCTCTAGCCGCCACTACACATTTTACCCGAAGCAGATGAACAAGATTTGCTGAAGAGACACTGCATTTATATGCATATAATACATATCGCTGTAATATAATTTTTACCCAGTGAAACTTTTGGCACTGAACTTCGTTTTCCAGTAAACGGAAGGAAGTCCCCCCTTTCTTATCTGCTGAAAATGTGCATTTCTCACGCCTCGTGGTGGAAAGCAAGCTCACAAATCAATCAACTTCTCTCCGTCTATATAGCTTACGTATTAAAGGAAGTCCAACATCCACCACCTCTTATCAAGGTACAGGACTTGACTAGGAAGTAAAGTTTTTAACTGATAGCAAGTCTTCATGATAAATAAATATCTATTTTAGGAAAAAATTAATTATTTGAAAATAATTGACAAATTGAATGTGTTTTTTTCCTGCTTGATTGTAGACGACAATTTTGCTAAAATTAAGACAATTAATACCTGACCTACTTGCCTATTTGTTTCAGCTATGCAGATAAAAATGCATTACCAGAAGTGAATTCGTAATTTACAGTGTGGCTGGGGTCCATATTTTTGATGAAAAAATAATTATCAGGATGAAGATTTCCGCACAGAATAAAGTTTTTAAAAAGTAAAATTTAGAGACCAGTCATGAGGGAGGGGTACTGCTGCTTTCTCTTTTTAAGCACACGTTTCGAGCACCCCTCCTCCTGACGTGACATATACATTTTTATATTAAAAAGAAATGAGATCTGAAGCATTGTCACAAGTACACTTTTAAATAACACCTGATTTCGCCTTTAGAATGTAAGAAGTTTTCCCTGAAATACACCATCAGAAACAAAGAAAATATACGATCCTCGCACATTAATTCTGGACAGATTTTATGCAGATAGAGAGTGGCATGAGACGAAAAATGCAAAAATGCAATATTAAAACAATTCCTTTTGAGAGAGAGAGAGAGAGAGAGCGTTGCATGTACTAAGTACCAAGTAAGGCCAAATATGTACTCCAAAACACAGTAGGACAACTTGGCATACATGTACATGTACGTGGTGTGGAATTGAAAGCGCATAAGAATACTTCAGTGCATAATGCACCTGTCGTAAATCTGTTGAGAAGGATGCAGCGGGTTGTACAAAGAGCCTTGAATGGTGTTAATCCCACTGCATGTCTACTTCCTGCTGGCTGAGCGTCGTGAGCGAGACCGTACTAGAATAAACTTCATTTTGCTGTGGTTGCACGGTAGAAGGAGGAAAATAACCCGAAAGCACGCTCACTACTAGAAGTTTCTGACACAGTTGTACAATTGTGGTTTGATTGGTCGATTAAATGACACATTAAAATAGCTTAAATAGTTACATGTATTGGCCAAATGCTAAATATTACATCAGTTTCAAGTTTTATTTGAATCAATCTAATTAATTTTATTTCTATGACCTCATCAAATTAAAGTTGCTTATACCCACCTTAAACCATGTATTACTAGTATTATCTCCAACACAATTTAGAGTCTAAATGATTTCATTTTCTTGATAATTTCTCATCTTTTCCCAAAACATGTAGGTTGTGTTTGTCTTTAATTAACTGATCGAAGGATTCATAATGTTGCAGTATTATTCCTTTCAGAGTATGAACAGATTAAAAATTTTAAAATATCAATTTGTTTTAAACTCTTTTTTAACAACTATTTTATAGAATGAATAATCAACAGTTTATACTTTCCCCTCTAAATATCGATAAACATGCAAATAAAATACACACAGATACCGAAAAATCTTTGGAGGAAATGGTGAATACTGAACGCTTCCTGTTGCCAGGTAACAATAAATAATCATAATGCAGGTTACTTCCCTTCTGTTAACATCCATGTAGATTATTTCAGGCACGTAAGAAGCAATTTCATTTGGGGGGGGGGGGGGGGTTGGATTCTTGGCAAGCAAAACAGTACAAAACGGGGATTCTTGACAAGCAATAATAAAGCAAACCAAAACGAACTTTTTCATTTGTTATAGTATAAACCGGCCAAATTGTACCGTGGGTGCACAACTGTAAATTTATAGCTTTGTTTCCCAAATTAAATTATATACCAGTAAGACTGATAAATTATATTCCTGTGACCCCCCCCCCCCTCCCAGTTCCTTCAAGCTTGTTATTGATTTTTGGTACATAATGCTGTTTAGTATGCAAATAAACTTCCATTATACCTTTGTATATAATCCAACACCTTAAATTGGCTTTACACTTTGATTAGGTTTTCTGTGCTTTTTATTATAAATATAGAATATTAATTAATAGTGACAAAAAATCGTGTTGAATAAGAGTAGATCTATATTCTTTTTGTTACTGCCCAAGCCTCAAGATAATATGCGATTTCTCCCCATTTTTGTGTTTTAGAAGTAAAAAGAAAATGAATGTGACGTGCAGGATATATAGACGTATACATGTAGTTTGTGCATTTTCGTTTGCATTATTCAAGTAAGAATGCCAGATTGGCAGACTATACGTTCAATTTATACCAAAATTACTTTAATTCAACGTAAGACAGTCTACTGAGCATCAATAATGTAAAGATGTAGCCGTGGAACTAATTTTAGAATCGTATACAGAAGGTTGAATCTGATTGACCAAAATTTTTGTTTATTTATAATCGAAAGTGACCCCTGATGGGATGTTGTTAGATGTTTGAGAAGCGGTAGCGAATACGGAACATCTAATTTCAATTAGATTGTCCCAGGTATCAATTAATTTTGACCCTTTGATTTTGACCTTAGAGTTTGACCCACTTTTAAAAGAACTTTATCTTTGGCCGTAACTTTTGAATGGTTGGTGCTTGGGCTTTCATATTTCACAGGTATATTTGTTGGGAAAAGTCTTTTTTTGGAGTAACAACATTTTTGATCTCTTGACCTTCATGTTGGAATTTGACTTGCTTGAGAAACTTTAATCTTTCCCTATAATCACAATCAGCTGATGGGGGCATCAGTGTTACACAAACACAGCTTGTTCCTGAGAAAATTTACACTAATTCCTAATTATCTTTACTTGAAGAAGGGCATGGCCATTCATTCTCACAAACTTGAATCTCCTTTACCAAAGGATGCTTTGTGGCATGTTGGTTGAAATTGGACTGGTGAAGAAGGTTGCTCAGTAAAATTCGGCTATAGCAAAGTTCTGGGGACCTCAGAATTTACTTCGCTATATCCGTTATTCGTTATGTCCGTATAACAAATTCGTTAAAGAATACATATCGACTTCGCAATATAGATTTCTTTCCTTGAAGTATGACTACCAAATGTATTTAGGGAAGTATAAAATTTACCTTGGAGTTCAAAAATTTTCGGATGAATAGGTTATAAATATATTTACTTACAAAGTAAACATCAGTTCAATATTTTAAAAACTAAATTCTATGAAAATTCGCTGTAAAAATATGTAAATCTCGTTATTTTTAACTTCTAGGGGACACAGAACCAGTTCGTTATAACGGTTAACCGTAAATTCATTATATCCGAGTTCGTTATATCCGTAATATTTTACAAGGAATTGTTAAGAATTTGGCCGGGATTGCAAAAAAACTTCGCTATATCCGTAAATTCATTATATCTGTGTTCGTACTAAACGAGTTTTACTGTATTTCATTTGCTTAAATATGGAGAAGAAGTCAAAAATGTAAAAAGTTAACACACAGAAAGTGAGACAGCTGGATAGATTGACAAACAAACTTCAATCACATTCAAACCGTTCATGGTAGCTCAGTCGGTAAAGCGCTGGCTCCGTGATCGGGAGGTCTTGAGTTCGAATCTCGGCCTTGACTGACCTAAGTCGATAAAAAAAAAAAATGGGTAGCAACTGTTCCTTCGCCATGCGCTCGACACTTTGAAGTGAAAGTTGCGGGTCCTTCGGATGAGACCTTAAAAACTGAGGCCCCGTGTCACGGCAGTTTCCATTTATCATCTTTTTCTTTACACGAGATCGAGGCTATAAATGAAAGCAAAACCAGCATGGTCTTTTGACCTATTAAATTTACAACTGGGGCAGAGTTAGGTAGAAAATATTAAGAAACAGATAAAGACAAGCCAAATATGAAAAATTTCGACAGAAAGAATTCAAACACAGTTGGGGAAAGCGGTAAATCTAGTACTTCTGACTGTCCCGGATTTCGTTTTCTTTCCTCGATCGTGTTGATATCTTTATTATCGATGCACAGAAATTCTTCAATTTTCTAGACTCATTTTCTAATATAATTCCCAAATGCATAAATGTTTCAAAAAATTACATTTACTATGCTGAATTAGCATTGTCACCTGCCCAAAAGCGATGAAATCTAGTATTGTTATAACTTATAAATGCAAAAAACGAAAATGGAAGAGGATTTGGAAATGGAAATTGAATGTTATATTATAAAGTAAATAGATGTAATGAAGTAAATAAATGTTGTGCTTTTTTTTTTAATTTTGCGACTTACTACATGTTTTTCGGACCGGCAAAAATCACTTCAGACCGGCGTATTTTGTCTTCTTGCCAGTCCGAATGACTGGTTATCTGAAAAAGTTTTCCACAACTCTGGACACAGTCACTGTGTGTGTGTGGGGGGGGGGGGGGGGGGGGTTGGAGGGAGCATTTTTGAGATTCTACGATTGTCATTCAACCAGTGAAAATAATATTGTTAACGTATATTTTCAGTTTACATGTATATCATGATATGAAAACCACTGAACAAAACTGAGAATTAACATATCCTTTCATACTGCTTAGAAAATATGGAAACGAATTCCTTACTGAATAATCCAAAAACAAACAGTGCGTTTAATTTACTACTACCAAATATATTTCCAGTAATTTATTTCATTTCCTGCACTAATCTTTTTAACCCTTTTGCTGTTTTAAAATTGTCTGATACAACAGACATAAAAACATAAAAAGGTTTAAAAGTGCGGATTACTAAGAATACTTTTTTGGCACTTGCAACCCCCCCCCCCCCATTTTCAACCAAATTTTTATCCATGAGAAAATGATGTGTAGGCTACAGCCTTTCTGCCTAAACGCCACTGGTCGAAAACGTGAAAAGTTTACAGGATGGACGGACGGAAAGACAGACAAATAGATGGACTACAGACAAAATGTTGTCAGAAAAGGTCGCTTGAGTTTTCAGCTCATGTGAGCTAACAACGCAAATGCCGCATTTGGCGTTCACCGAATACACAACTTATGTACAAATCGTGAAATTCAAAGAAATGCACAATTATAAATTAATGATTCACATAAATGCAGAATAGGTAACAAGTAGCAAATATACATAATACAAACCTGTATGACAGCAAAGGATAGGATCTCAAGAATAAAATGTGACACAATAGCTGTCTGCATTACGCACCAAGCTGCAGCGTGATGAATGACGTCAGTTTCAGTCTTGGCTATGTCCAAAAAAATGCGCTCTGACAAAATTGGAAAATAATATAAAATAATTGATTTGCACTTGTCAACATTCATTTATTTCATGTTAGTAAATTTATTTTATTATTAAAACAATTTGAAAAAAAATCATTTGAACAGATATCGCCAAACACCTTAACTCCGTCACTACCCTAACTGCGTCACTTTCGGGAAACTCCGCGCTGTTTGTAAACGAAAACGATTGTGACGTCATTTTTTACATGCTGAAAATCTACAATCAAGTGTCGATTAATTTTTACTGTCAAGTTCAACAATGCGTCAAAAATAAAAACAATTACACGTGATCAATTGTATCTATAATATTCTATATGAAATCAGTAAGTACTTTTTCCTTTATGTGCTATTCCATCGATACCTCCAACAGGTGTGTCAATTTGCTCCTTTTTACATGTCAGTCATATTTATGAAGGTCTTTGCCAAAGGATTAATATGACATACCATATTGAATTCGGCTACAAATATTTTATTTTTCGTCCGAATTCGGCTAAAAATATTTTATTTTTCGTCCCAATTTGCCCTAATACGCTACACGTTGGAGATAATGTAGCGTGACGTTATTACATATAAAATACGTTATATTAACGTTATTTTCTCTCTTTTTGATAGTTTTCCTAAATTACAATTTTAATACTTTTTTATATCATCAAAATTAATTTTCTATGTTTAAAAGTTTAAGATGAAGGGAGAAAAAAAAACTAAACTAGAAAAAATTTCTGATTAAACCGTTGACATATTGTAGAGGGCCTTGGTGACGGAGTTAGGGTTCATTGGACGTAATGTACACGGATGTGTTACGCGTTCTATTTGTAGTAGTTTTGTTTAAGTTCAAAAACTGAATTTTTTAAAATAGTTCTGAAAACAATGTTTAAGTTCATTACTAAGTGTAGTAAACATGAAACAAATCAAAAAAATAATTCAGAGAGTAACCTGACGTGTTTTCCGCTTATGGTGACGGAGTTTGGGTAGTAGGGGATATATTTATTTCAAAATGCACCATGGATTCCCGAAAAAGGATAAACACTCAAAAAAATTCTTTGTATCAAGTTTCTGAAAAAAGTTTTTATTAAAATTATACTTATACATGTTATAAGTTAATCTAAGATGCATGTGAAGTAAACGGGTAAGTTTTCAGTGCGGAATATATATATTTATGTACATATGACATCGAGTAGGAATATTTACTTCCATAGTGACGTCATAGAACAGAAACGTCACAAAACAATAGGAATTTCGGGAAAACACATTTTTCCTTTCGACAGAAGGAATTTTCTGTAGTTCAGATTCAATTATAACAAAGAAAGGGCGTATATTACCAGATAAAAACCATTTTAAGGGAAATATTTCCACAATGGGATGCACTTGCTCAACCGAAGCAGTGCCGATTGTGGAAATTCGTCGAAGAAGACGAACAATCAAGGAAAGAATTGTTAGCTTCTTTTCAAGAAAGAATCGACCAAGAGAGAATCCGGATCCGGATCCACAAGAGGAAACGGAGGAAGAGACCGTCTCAATGAATGCTCAAGCTGGGGATAACGAATCGGATATAAGCCAAGAAGAGAACACTTCTCTGCCATTGTATGAAATAGACCCTCCTTTGCCCACTAGGACATATTCTGATGTGTCTATAACTGGCATGATCGATATATTCGAGAAAAGCAGGAGCAAGAAATCTGTCAGCAGCACTACTTTTACCATTAAACGAAATGACTCAGATTCCGATCTGTCCTGTCCGATAACACCACGTGATTCCCAGGCAGGACAGAGAAACGTGTCCTCAGAGAAATGCAGCTCTGACCGGGAAAGCATCGACTACAAATCCCCACTGGAGAAGCCGAGCCAAAAGCTGAAGTTTAGCTATCCATGCTATCGAGTAGAAACTTCGAACAAGGTAAAATCACCCACTATCTGCATTGGCGCCATTGTCTCAGAGGAAAACATCAGTGAAACAGCTGAGAGAGGAACCTCTAGGAAGACCAACAACGGAACTGCTGCAAAGAGCAACGCATATGACGCATCAAACAAAAGTAACAGCTATGAATCTACAGGAATCAAACAGGAGCCTGTAAGGAAATGGGATAGCGGTAAAGACTCCCAAAGGAACACTAGTACTTTCGAGAGTGCAGGAACAAGTGCCAGTGGATCTGCTTCTACAAGCCATGACAATAACATCCCGAAAGATGCCAGCGCTGGCCCATCCACTTGGACCAGTACTAAAATGTATGGCAATTCCCGCCAGCAGACCAGGAAGGAGATGGAAATGGCACTTCTAGCCGCTGAAAATAAACCAATCCACCGCCCATCCTACGTCATCGATACTCGTAATGTGAAAATCCGCCCAAGAGCAGCTAAGGGCAATCGCAAGCCGCCCATTGAATCTCACAACAGTGCAACAGCTCTAACCTACAACAATCTGCAAAGCTGTATGCGCGAATTCAACCGAGATGTAGACAGGTTGTTTGAATCCCAGCCACAGCAGACTCAGCCAAGCCATAAGCCCTACAACATCAACAAGCGGCCCAAAGCAGCCCGCGGCGTGAGGACCCTGCAGACCACTGACATTTGCGGAAACACCAGTAGTTTTTCCAGTGGCAGCTATAGCCTGCGTCCCCAGCTTACTATGCCAGGACTGAGGCTCCCAGAACAGGACGCTCTGGAGAAATTCATGTTGTCTCAGAGGACCAAGGAGGAGCAGAGGACACAGGGCAAGGATAAGGGCAAAGATCACGATGAGGACAAGTAAGAGGGCAAGCGCAGGGATAGGGGAAAGGTAAACAAGTACATAATTTATATATTACACGAAGTTTGTTTTGCGAATTCTAGGCTTTAATAATTTACATTTAATGTACATGTTTGCTTGCGCAAATCTTTCTTTCTTTGTTGGTTTACGCACTCTCGAGAATTTTTCACTCATTATATGGAGAAGCCACCATTTGCCGGTGGAGAGCTGCAAACTTTGACCTATGCTTGGCACTCAGGGCCATTGAGCAGCGAGGGATCTTTTTCGTGCCAGCACCTTCTGCGATACGGGACCTCGGTTTATACCGTCTCATCCGAAGGACCGGTCTCCATGTCCCACAGTGGGATTCGAACCCGCAACGTAAGCTTGCGCGGATTAAAATGGGGACAAGACTATGCAGCAAAGAAATGTTGCCCCCCTTTCCCGAATCTGAAATAAAGATGAAGAAATCATATTTTTTTTCTTGAATTAGAATGTCAAAGTAAACGATCGTTTTCATGCATATGGGTTCTTGAAGGGGGGTGGGGGGTGGGGTGGGGGGGGTATATGTAACATTGTTACCCAGGCAAGCTGTACGAATTACTCTAAGTGATTTTGTATTCATATCAATAAATATAAAAATCTTATGTACATATATTTCAACTTACTATTTATATAGATTGATAAATTAAAAGTATCAATACTTATGAATAGATACTGACAATGAATATATATATTAGATCACGATTTGCTATCATATCTGGTTTATATTAGCTAAATTTTAATAATCCTTTTCAGAACTAGGTCAACAGCAAGCATAATTTCAACACACAGTTAACAAGAACACAGTTTTATCAACAATTTGTCCATAATTACACGGAGCTGCAGAACGGGTATTTCCTAATCAGCTCTAAAAACGGATGTAATTTATTTGGGGGGGGGGGTGCTTAAATTCTTTGTTTAACTTCTGATTTTTGTTTTACTACATCTCCTTATACTTCTTACAAATTTTCGGATGCCTTTAGTTAATACCTTTTAAATCTTTGAAACTATATACACCCGTACATGCAGTTTGATACATAAGCCTCTACATATCCTCTCATTGGTTAAGCATATTTTTCCTATCAGTAATGTTCTCTGCCTTCTATTTTAATATGTATAATGTATTTCACCTTTTAAGTCATTTTTGAAATGAATGCAGAAAGTATTAGAGCCACTCAAAATTTCAAATATTAGTCTTTCTCTGTAGCTGTGGTGATGTTTGTTTTTTGAACGTTTTTACCCGTATTTCTGATATTTACCATGTACATGCGTGTACTTTCGTATGGTTGGGAACAATATTTTTTAGCTATTTAATCAGGTGTGAAATGAGATAATTATATTTCGATATGATTTTGAATTTTAAAGAAACCAATCTTTAGAGTTAATGCATGTGCAGATTTTCGGTCGGGTTGAAGTACAAGTTATACTAGTCACTGTATATATATAATCGCCCAGGATCTGTGCATTTTTATTGAATTGTAAATTCTGCCGCCGCGGAATGTTTCAATTAACCTTTCTTAAATTTTTGATCTAGACTTTTTATTGTATATGTCGATTTTTCATGCTTATGCTTGCTAGGTAATATTTTGTTAGTTACATGTAGGTTCTTTGCTTAGTAAGTGTGCATGGTATGGTTTGTTATGTGTGGGTGTGTGTGTGTGTGTGTGGTGGGGGGGGGGAGGGGGAGGGTGTGTATGTGTGTTTCTTGTGTCAGTTATTGATTTTTTTTTTCAAACGCCACTCTTTAGATAAGTTTTAGTCACAAAACATTGTCGGTATGTCAGTATGGCAGATTCGGAAAATTATGTGTTTTTATAGCAGCTGCTAGAAACTTGTACATGTATATTGAATTTTCCTCATATGTAAAAACCGACCGTTAAAATCTCCCCTTCCTTCGCCCAAAGGGCAAAGAAACAAATACAGAAAGTATCTTGATCTATGGAAAAGAATTTGCATGTAAATTTGCTTAAATCATTTTTGTCGTAAAACCCTATATATATATATATATATATATATATATATATATATATATATATATATATATATATATATATATATATATATATATATATATATATATATCAGAGAGGTAGACAAAAAGGGGGTTGAGGTGACTGGTGGAAAAAGGTGCATTTTTTAAAATTATTATTTCATGTTTTTATTGTAAACTTTTAGGTGTTAGACATTGTGAGTGTGTGGGTGAGAGGAAGTATGAAAGACTGTAAGAATGTGTAAAGTTAAAAGAAAAATGGAAAAGAAAAAAAAAATATAAGATATGCAAAATAATGAAAAAAGTATGAAAAATTAAAGAAAAAAAACTTTCTATAAAAATTACAAGATACACAAAACACAAATAAAAAATATAAAATATAAAGTTAAGTGTGTATATATGGGTGCGTGTTAGAGAGTGTGGAAGTGAGTGAAAAAGTGTATTTCTTGGAGAAAAAAAAAACAAAAAATTATAAGATATACAAAAAAATAATCAAAAAATTATAAAGTTCACAAAAAAATCCTTCTATAAAAACTAATAAAATATTTTTTTTAAAAATTTAAAAAATATTTTTTTTTAAATTTATTTATTTTTAATTTTTGTAAAGTGCCTTCAGTGTTAGCAAGGTAAAATATCATGTATTGAACCCTTAAATAAAAAGGACATGAAAGTTTTTACTCTAGAAGAGTATTTTTTTCCTGTTTGTGTAGGCTCATAGATAATCTACTATTCATGTACATACAAGTTTGTACTTTTTTGAATGCGAATTTACTTGCACGATCGAATCTGCACGACGTGAGGATCGAACTTTTTTTTTCTACAGAAGAAAATTACCAAGTACAAATACAACACAAATATCTCAAGGTATATTGTTTTAAGTGAAACTTGAGGGTCAAAAAATGTGATTAAATGGTGCTACCAATTTTTTAAACATTAATATGATACTCAAAATTGCTGTACCTTTAGTATCTACCTTTTGTAAATGTTTACAGTGTTCATGTTTTGTAAATGTTTACAGTGTTTTCATGTTTTGTAAATGTTTACAGTGTTTTCATGTTTTGTAAATGTTTACAGTGTTTTCATGTTAAAATAAAAACCCTGATATTGTAAATGGTGCTACAATTTTTTGGGTCTTATCTGATACCCACATTGCTGTACATTTAATTTAAATCTTTTTAGTGTTATTTTGTATTGAAAACATCAATATAAACACGTATACCCAGTCTCTTGTATTTTTTCTGTATATACAGTCCATCCTTCTTATCTTGTACTGGATTGATGTTTCCAAGGAAAAAAAAAAAAACAGAAACATAAGTTTGAGGATACATAAAGAGGCCCATGGGCCAAATCACTCACCTGAGCCCTTTGGCTTTAGAAAAGTAGAAATCAATTCAGTACTGAAAAGTTTGAATATATAAGTGGTTCCAACCTAGGGTGGGGGGAAGGGGGGACGATTTGAATAAACTTGAATCTATGCTACATTTCTATGTTAAAGATTGATCTATAATGGCCTGCCCAACGCCCATGGGATATAATTTGAACAAATATGAATCTACACAACCTGAGAATGCTTTTGCATTAATGAAATGTGAAGATAACGTACATTAATCATGCTGAAAGTCCAATAATCAAACAATACAAAGTGTGAGCAGAGCAAACGTGGACCTCTGAAAAACAGAGGTAGGATCAGGTGCCATGGAGAAGTGAGCATTCCTTGTTGACCGGTCACACCTGGCGCATGCTCTTTTTCATGATTGGGTAAAGGGAACATTCCATAGACAATTCAGTGTGAAAATAATTGCTTAACAGTTCGTATGAAAGATGTCAGTCAACATTTGACTTATTGATAAATTATACGTGTAGCTGCAAACAAGGTCATTGTATCAAACATGGAATTTGCGAAATGTTGACTTTAAACGGGATTCTAGATATCCTTGTATCACAACCTTATTAGTCAATAGCCTGCCTCTTTTCAGAAATTAATCATATGTAGAACATGCTCTTGCGTATCTAATCAACTAGGAAACATAAATCCACATGCAGGTTATAATGGTATACTGCTGTATCAATAAGGGAAGGTGACGAATTATATGACTTATTATGCCTTTGCTGTTCTTGAGAAGAGAATTTTTAAACGTATTTCCTATACATTCCTATGTATAAAATTCATCCCATATTTTTCCCAACCCTATCCCTGGTGTCCTGATTTGAACAATCTTGAATCTACACTACTTGAGGATGCTTCTGTATTGATATGACTAGTAATGGCTTTACTGTTCTTGAGAAGAAGATTTTTTAAAGATTTTTCCTATGTAAAACCTCGATCCCGTATTGTTGCCCCACCCTACCCTTGGGGTTCATGCTTTGAACAAACTTAAGTCTACACTGTGTAATGAAGCTTTCATGAAAGTTTCATTTTATCTGGCCCAGCGGTTCTTGAGAAGAAGATTTTTAAAAGATGTCGTAACATTTTCACTAATTTTTAATTATCTCCCCTTGAAAGAGTGTGGCCCTTCATGTGCACAAATTTAAACCCTCTTCACTAAAGAATGCTTTGTGCAAGTTTGGTTGAAATTGGCCTAGTGGTTCTGGAGAAGAAGTCTAAAATGTGAAAAGTTTACAGACATCGGATGAAAGACAGACACAGACAGATGCTGGACACTTTTCAATCAGAAAAGCTCACTTGTGCCTTCAACTTAGGTAAGGTGAAAATTAAGTAGTTTGGGTTTCCAGCTTAATTTGAAATATCTACAGTATTAAAAATATCAATGTTCCAAATACAAGAGTACAAATGTATGTGCATGTAGTCACGTTGTTAACCTGTAAGACGCCATGTAGTGTACATTACTCTATAAATAGTGAAACTTGTCTAATCCGGATGTTGTGTATTCCAAAATCTTGCCTAACATGATAAAAATTTTACCTCTTTTTCAATAAATTCAAATGTTAAGAATATTCTCTAATCCAGAATGTTAATTTATCCAGCAAATCTTGGTGTCCGGATTAGATAACATATATAAGTTTATGTGACGGAAATTTGGTACGGACAGATGCATGGATAAACAGGAAGTTGACATCGGATTTGTACAAAAATGAATCGCATCATATAACATGCCTAGTTAAAGAGTGTGCTAAAATTTCAAGCATCTGTGATGAGTAGTTGCTGAGAAAACTGCAATGAAAATTTTTTTACGGACAGACACATGGACACACAGACAGACACACAAGAGTTAAACAGTATACCCCCCTCTCCTTCCCAGCGTGGGTATAAAAATACAAATTTAAATATAAATTTCAAACAGTATCAATAAAATTAGATGATTAATTATTGATTCAAGTGTTCTTTAAAAAACAAAACACCAAAGATGAAGTCTATGTTTAATACATTTCTGAATAACATGTTGTTCACTAAAATGGATTCTGACTTTCTCCATAATGAGTTCTGTCTCTTGTTTGTATTCATCTCCATACTTGAAATTTTATGGACATAATGAAAAAGGTACTTGGACTTGTGTATATGTTAATGGTAATTAGTATATACACATTCGTGAAATACATCTGCCTCAAAAAAGACAATCCATAACACAGCATCAATTTTTTATTCCTCATCTTCTAAAAGGATTTATTTTATAATTATTGATTTATCAAGCTGTTCATAAGTTCACAAGCAAAACAAAACAACAATCTTGTTTGATTTCTGTTCCATTACAGGAATGGAAATATTTCTTGAAAACTTTGAGGTGTACCAGTTTGACAGAGTTTAACAATCTTCAGTCCTGAGTACCACGTCAAGGTTTCCGGAAGCGTTTGAACAGAGGGTGAGAGTGACTGCTGGGTAAGGCTGACCTTTTACCCTTGAACTCCATGTAGAGGCTGTCGTCTGCTCCTGACATTGAGGACATACTTCCAACTGTCCTGCTCACCTAACAATGGAGAAAGGAGGGGTAAAAAATGGCAGTTTATGTCAGGGCAAAAGCACAGGGACTGTGTTTATCCTAGTGTTATCCTATTAGAAAAATAACTTTGTGTGTTGGGGGGGGGGGGGGTTGTCAACAAAACATAAAATAAAACTAAATTTCTATGAAATTCAACAAACAAGAACAAATTGGACAGAAAAACTACTATTCTTCTATACAAATATGATAGAATTGGATTTTAATATCACAGACATCAAGTACATATGTCCATATATCCTTTCCCTAATACTTATACAAAATCAGTAGTATAAAACATGAAATGTTTTACTAAGTACATGTATATCTAAGATACTCTCTCTCTCTCTCTCTCTCTCTCTCTCTCTCTCTCTCTCTCTATATATATATATATATATATATAATTGCTGTATTAAAGACTGTTATCACACTTCAAATACAAAGATACCACGTTGACATTTGGATTATGTACAAGTTTCAAGTTTCAAGTTTTTATTTAAGACAAAGACCCCAAAAGGTAAATAAATTAAACTGGGAAATTTCAAATTTACATGAAAGTACGATACTGCAAACTCATTCCAAAACATGTACTACTGACATGCATGAATATGCATGTATTAGCATAAATTATAAACAAGAGGCCCATGGGCCACAATGCACAATGCTGTTCTTCAGAAGACCTCCCGTTTGTAATATTTATTGCGGCCCAACCCTACCCCCGGGGGCCATGATTTGAACAATTTAGGATCTACACTACCCAAGAATGCTTCCACATAAGTTTCAGTTTTTCTGGCCCAGTGGTTCTAGAGAAGAAAATTTTTAAAAATTTTGCCTATATATTTCAGTGTAACATTTTGATTCCCTATTGTGGCCCCGCCCTACCCCAGGGGGCCATGATTTGAAAAATTTAGAATCTACACTACCCAAGGATGCTTCCACATAAGTTTCAGCTTTTCTGGCCCAGAAGATTTTCAAAGATTTTGCCTATATATTTCAATGTAAAACTTTGATTCCCTACTGTGGTCCCGCCCTACCCCCGGAGGCTATGATTTGCACAATTTAGAATCTACACTATCCAAGGATGCTTCCACATAAGTTTGTCCTTTTCTGGCCCAGTGGTTCTTGAGAAGAAAATTTTCAAAGATTTTGCCTATATATTTCAATGTAAAACTTTGATTCCCTATTGTGGCCCCGCCCTACCCCCGGGGGCCATGATTTGAACAATTTAGAATCTACACTACCCAAGGATGCTTCCACAAAAGTTTCAGCTTTTCTGGCCCTGTGGTTTTTGAGAAGAAGATTTTTTAATGACCCCACCTTATTTTTGTCGTTTCTTGATTATCTCCCCTTGTAAGGGGGGTTGGCCCTTCATTTTAACATCTTAATCTCCCCTTTACCCAAGAATGCTCTGTACCAACTTTGGTTAAAATTGGCTCAGTGGTTCTTGAGAAGAAGTTGAAAATGTGAAAAGCTTACAGACGGACGGACAGACAGACAGACAGACGGACGGACGACGGACAATAGGTGATCTGAAAAACTCGCTTGAGCTTTCAGCTCAGGTGAGCTAAAAATCGATACAAAATGTGAAAATCTTACCAGTTTTTTCTGAGACTTGGTATCGAGATACTCTCTGTAAAATTCTGGGGCCATAAGACACCATACCTACAATTACAGTGAAACTCATAAAGTACCCCTACCATACATAAATGTATATCTACATACTTCTATTTAGTAAGTAATGGTTTAATGTATTCTGATGATCCAATGAGATTTTTTTTACTCTAAAGAGACAATAGCCAAATAAAACTTAATACAGTAAAACACGCGTATAGCGAAAACTATTATAGTGAATTGATGCTTGTAGCAAGTGATTTTCATTCCCTTAGGCTTTAAAATGTATTGAACACCTAACGGATGTAATAAATTACTCTTATAGCGAAGCAAATTTGTCCGCCCCTGGCACTTCGTTATAAGCATGTTTTACTGTATACTGGATTTATCAGGAACAAGTGTAACAGATTGGACTTCAAATTTTCCAGGTTTCAGTCTTTCAAGCAAGATCTCTCACACTAAACATTAAAACCAATGCCAAATCTATGATGCTACATGTCTTTTTTCCTACCTCTGCACACTGCACTCTAGCAATGTATCCATTGTTTTGTAGTTCCATCAAGTTTGCCTCATACAGCTTTGGTCCAATCAGAAAGTTCAGGTATGCTATTTTATCATCCTCTCGTACCAATGTGGCGGTCAGTCCCAGCTTACATTGGGCATTCACAATGGTCAGGACTTGTCTGAACATACAGGCAGGTATCTCCTGCACCTCTGTTTAAATACAACCATACTCTCTACATGTACATGTCTACAGGTATAATGAATGGCATCATACCGAAAAGGCTGGAACCTAAGAAAGAAGATACTGTAAAAATGTTTAAGTTTACGTGTTAAAGTTTTCTCGGTTTCCTATGCTGGTACATTTATCATCATACAATGATATACAATTATGAGTAATTGTAATTCGTTGCTTGTGTTTGTCTTACATTTATTTCATGTTGTGACGACAAAAAATTTCGACCTTAGAAGCGTGCATTCTGAAGTCATTTCATTTTAAATATGGCTCTCGATCAGTCAAGATCTCAATTTTGTTTGAAACAAGTATAAATATAATATATTCATTAACCTGGTCATTCTTTAGCTGAAATTGCATCACCTAAATCCTTGACTGGTTACAATGAAACATACTGGAAGCATCGTTCATGCGTCTCCAATCAATATAGGGCATAGATGTAGTTGAAAAGAAATCTGCTCCAAACCTTTAATCTGGGATGCTGACGTTGACAACATTACTTAAGCCTCCCCCAACTCTGTTGAATGAACTAAAAATACAAAAAGTTTACAGATGGATCAGGACAGATTCAAAGTTGTCCTGTAATTAAGTCATCAATATAAAGAGACATTAAAAAAAATCAGCTCATTACTTACAAACATAACATAAAAAAGTCCAGCAAGCTATGACAGAATGACAAACACAAACGGGTAACACTATCTGCCACACAGCGGGGGGCACAAAGTATTTTTAGCATAAAGCAAATTGCATCTGCTCTGAAAGTTTTATAAAAATAGAAAGGTCATCCGCAGAAATTGAAGAACCGGATTAAAATACTTCATTGGCAATGCAGTGCATATAAATCATTGGCATATGCAAGTCGTTTTACAAAATACGTGTAAATGTTTTGAATAAAGCAAAGTATTAAATCAAGAATAAACCACTCAAAGTATATCCTACGTCATTTCTTTGTCAACTTGTTAAGTTTTCCAGTGTGACAGCTTGCTTAAGTCTAGCAGGCAATCTTGTTTATTTATCTATAAAGTATATTTGCTCAATGTTTAGGATTTCTATTCAAAAAATATATAGTCAATCCTGATTATCTCGAACGCAGTGGGATTAAGAAAAATCTTTGAGCTATCGATGGATTCAAGATATTGAGGGTAAAATACTTAAAGAATAAGTAGTTTGGACTTCCAAATCACTTCAACATATTCATGGTATTTGAGTATCGGTGTTTGAGATACCAAAGTTCAACTGTATATCACCGGGGAAAATAAGTATAAAAACTTTCCGGCAACAATGAAACATAAAAATACTAACGATGGAATAGCACTTTATTATAACTTAGGTCGGTAGGGGGAATTCTGGAAATCCTAAAATTGCAACCAAATAATCCGAAGCCTAGGACTTTACTGATTAACAATGATGCATGTAACATTTAAATAATAAAGTATAACAATGACAGTTAGCACAATTTTGAGCATGAGTGACAGATGGCTTAGATAGATAACTCATGACATGTTGAGTAAATTGATTAAATTGACACATTTTGAGTTACATGGTAATTAGCATAATTTAAGTCTTTCGTGTTGTTTTAAGTAATTACAATAGATTAAAAGTATATTTCAAAGACAGTTAAAAGATGCCATTAAAATTCTTTTTATCAAAATTTACACCGTAATAATTCCCTCTCGCTTCAAAAAATGAGACGTCCTCGTCTCAGGAATCACCGGAAATTGGCATGTGGAACACTAGGTTATTGGTACCAGTAATGGGGAACTCGCTAGCTGGAAAGGTTCGGGATCTGACCACTGCAAAATATATGCAGTGGGCCTGGGCGTTCTTATACCCTTAGGATTCATCCACCATTTATGACCGCGTAGTTTGGATCTAAAAAGATGTGTTGTTGATCGGGCAAGAGGGAATTGGCGGGGAAATGAGTGGCGCAATAGGCCGGAAGTAGTAAAGCCGTATTCCTAGGGCTCTTCTCGAAAACAGATATAAAAGTCCAAAGTAACTAGGAATTGGTTTCCGAATTTATTAACGAAATGATTAACATGGAACAACAATAGACAGTAACCAGTTGGATATGGCCATAGCCTCCAAACTGTTAAAAGAAGAAATAGTTAGAACATGATGGGGAACGAGTCGGACGTGGCCGGTAGTACACCTGAGGCCTGTTCAACAGAGCGAACGTTCGCGAGCGCTCGCGAACATTTCTGTTGGAGGGATAAGGAATTTAGGCGAGCGCTCGCGAACGTTCGCTCTGTTGAACAGGCCTCCCGGCCTCCGAACTGTCCAGTAAAATTTGACAATGGTATTTAAGAGGAATTGAACAATGAGTTGAAAATGACAGGTGTTGACAATGAGTAAAAGTGACACAGGTGACAATAAATGAAATGTTTTGATGGCATGGGCATAAAGAACACCGATAATTAAATTACATAATGTTTCTATAAGGGATTAAAAGGTCCTAGGGCATTAACACTCTGCCCCTTTGTCAGCCGACAAGAGTCACTCAGTAATTATTTGAACACTTAATAACTTAATAACTTAACATGAAAAAGATTTGTAAAATGCAAATTTTAAAACCAAATAATTTCAGAATATTAAATATCACATTAAAACAAAAATTAAATATAACATTTAGAGTCCCAAATGAATTATGAAAAAAAGCAAGTCAATTTCACACGGTGATATGTATCTTAAATGACACAAAAAGGTCAAACATGTACTATATAAAATGAAAGTAGAGGTGACGGGATTAATTTTTCTGAACTAATTATGGCACCTAAAACAATATTTTTCAAATCTTAATTACCTGTGAAAATGGAATTTTCAACTCTAAAAATGTTTACACTTTCTGAATCAATATATTTTGTTGATCATTCTAACGTTAAAATACACATGGCTTAAAAAAAATCTTTAAAATTTTCTTGTCATCCCCAAGACCTTTGTCTCTTAAATGTTTTCGATTTCACAACTCTACAATGCAGTCACCTTTCACCTTTCAGTTTACGAAATGGCATAGTTTTATCCATTTAAAAAAATTGGAAAATGAAATTCCAGAATTCTTCCTTGTATATGGTAGATCATAAAGATAATGCTATATATTAAAATTAAGTAGTGGCTGTGAATTTTCTGTACTAATTATATCAACTGAAACTTTTAAAAACTTCCTCGAAATTTTAATATTTAATTCCTTGTAAAAGAAAAAACAACTTAACATGGACACTAGTAGAACTTCACAAATGTAAGTTTTAATGACAGCAGTATAGTACTCTTAAACTGCCTATACACAGTTTCTGAATCAGTATATTTCAGTTTCTTGACAAATGTATATTATTATAGTATATAACGCATGACACAAAAAAAACTTACATTTAAATTTCCTAGTACGTTACTACATTCTTTCAAATAATTTGAGAACAATTTAAATGATACATTTTAAACATTCTTTTATTTAAATAGTAAATTTACACTTAACTTTTTAAAAGGTGACCTTCAGTGATGTTTTATTTTTTAATATGCTGAAGATCATGTTGAAATAAAAGTGAAGGGAAAAAAACCGCACCAAAATCTGTGCAAAATTAACAGAGATATGGATTTCACATCTGAGCGATTTTCTGAAACGCTTTGTTTTCGGGCCTTGACCGGTGTGACGTACGTCGCAACATGTACCGACCAAATTAAATGCAAAGAAAACAGTGGAGTAAAAATGATATTTTGAGTATTTTTTTAAAAATTATTTTAAGGGACTTTTGTGAATACAAAATTCATAGTGACTGTAGTATTTTTTCCTTTTTTGTAATTATAGTATAGGGAATATTTTTCCAATATTTTTTGTGTGTAGCTCATATTAAGTGACGATACTACGAATCGTGGAAAAGTAAAAGAGTCATGTTTTTAATAATTGCCCAATGGGAATCAAAGGATTTTACTATTTCTTGCTACATCATGTCTTTTTTCCCTTCGAATATTGTTAAGACGATTTTAAATTGCTACTTTAAGCAATAACCAAGGACAACATACTCGTAGTATACACAGACGTTCAAAAGGAAGAATTTCTACTTAAATTTAACTTAAATTAAATCAACTTAAATTTACTTAAATCTACTTAAATCTTTTAATAAGTACTGATATGATCCTTGCTGTAGTATATTCTCTTTTTGTTTTTGAATGAATGAAAATTAAGAATATGTATTATATAATATGAATTTAGTATAAGGGAGCATGTAGAATTCATATGTCAGCGAGAAAGAGAAAAAAATATTATCTTTTAAATCCCCCTTCCCTATACAATGATATCTGATTCAACCAAATGTTAATTCATTTTGTATGCTTCGTAACTATATTTACTATATCATTCACAACCTTTTCGTTTTAAACTGGATAAATGTTTACTAATACTTTTAACATCAGTCAAAATCTCAGTAAGAATTATTTTGTTACATAAAATTTGATTCCAACCAATTTTTGTTTAATTTTACATTCATCTTCGTTACATATATTTATAATATCGGTCACAACCGTTCTATCATAGACTTGATTGGTGTCTTTTTTTCACTTCCGTCGAAATCTATTTGGGTTTTACCGTTCACGGTAGCTCAGTCGGTAGAGCGCTCGCTCCGTAATCGGAAGGTCGTGAGTTCGAATCTCGGCCGCGACTGACCTAAGTTGATAAAAAAAAAAATAGGTAGCAACTGTTCCTTCGCCACTTTGAGTGAAAGTTGCGGGTCCCTCAGATGAGACCTTAAAATCCAAGGCCCCGTGTAACGGAAGGCGTTGGCACGATAAAGATTCCTCACTGCTCAATGGCCCTGAGTGCCAAGTAAAGGTCAAAATTTTAAGCCCTTCACCGGTATATGGTGACGTCTCTATATGAGTGAAAAATTCTCGAATGGGACGTAAAACAACATACAATCAATCAATCAATCAAAAGCCAATGTGACTTGAATCATTCTTGTGATCATGTCAATTTCACATCCTTGTCATAAATATATATTGGGTCATACATGAAGCTGGAGTGCCTGAGCGTTGTGTGTTATCACCCCTTTCAATTCTTCGGTTTTGACAAGAGGAAGTCTACACTTACTGGACAAAACTGCCAATTTCAACAATCACCACTACACTTTTAATTTAAACTTTTATTTCCAACTATGCGTTGAATTATCTAATAAATGAATATTTTCATGGAATTTCAAACTCTCTTCTTATTTGGCATTTTTTATAAAACCTCCTACGACCGTGGATATTCTGTACAAGTACCGCTTACTGATTGTAATACAAGTTTTGAAACCTTGTTTCCGAATCCATTAAACATCTGATTAGAGGGGGGATATCTTAACTACTGATTTTTCTTCAGTAATCAAGGACTATAGGTTACGACTAATTGGAGAAACAGAGCCTCTATTGTTCTGCTCTTTGATTTTATGTATACATATATATAAATCTTGCATATAAAACGCTGTATTATGTTTTTTAAAACCATATCAAAGAAATCTGAAGACTAGAAAAGAGAGTTACGATACTGAAGGGGGGGGGGGTATTTAAAATTCATTCAGCATTGCAACCAAGCTAAATAATATTTAGTATCGTAAATTTTGAATTTATATGCATGTACAGTAAATTTATTTTGTTCAGTGATGAAAATTTATATCATTAAAAATTTATTTGATTTTTAATTATTCATATTGTCTTCAATTTCAGAATAATGGAATAAAGAGAATATATAAGGTTATGACTTTGTAGTAAAATTCTGGTGCTATTGTTGTCGATAACTGTACATGGTAGCAAATATCAAATTTAAATATAGAGCAATCTCCGTCTATACCCATCTTCGCTAGCCAAGGGTTTCTGATACGCTACTCTCCTCATAAACCCTTGGCATACGGTGCTGACAAAAGACGGGATTGTTTTTGTCACGTGATCATGATTACACACAGATTGCGTCATCGACAAAAATAAAAAGCGTATTTAAAAAAAAAAAAAAAATTTTTAAAGAATAATTAACAAGAAGGTATTGAGTTATGTTAATTTGTTATTTAAACATGTAAAAATGCAAATCTACATCTTCAGTATAGATTCTTAATCACATATTTTGCAAGTTGCTTTAGAAATTGGATGACACCATATTCCTATTCATAGAATGGCATGTTATCTTACGGATCATTGTTTACTTGCGTTTTACATTACCGATATTAAAGAGTCAAGATATATCCCGAACGCAAATATCGTCATTTACAAAAAACAATTGCTGATTGGTCGAACGATGTCGATCAACTCCAATCACAACTTGAGAAAAAAATCCCAACTTTTTTAACACCGCATGCCAAGAGCTTATGAGGAGAGTCAGCGTATCAGAAGCCCTTGGCTAGCGAAGATGGTCCTATTTCAAGCGGGATAATTCGTAAGTGGACAGGCTACATCCCAGAAAATTGTCAATTAAATCCGATTATAATGAAGTCATGTGAAAATATAAATTAATAAAGTCATTGTTTAATATAAGACACCCAAAATATAGAATTAAAATGGCATTCCTGTGTTTCCCTTGGGTATTTTGATGAATCTTCTGCATTTCAGTGATTCTTTTTTCCAGTCAGATTTGTTAGACTGTAGGCTGTTTTGTAAGCTATATCTCTTGCAGAATTGGCTACTATTTCATACTGATAAGGTTTGATATAAAGCTCAAATTATTTCGTCTTTTTTTAAAAAAAAAGTTTTAGATCCTTGCCACATATTCAAACAAGTGTCTTCCTTTTTATTTGAGTTAATTTCATTGTCATTTAAACTGACCCACTTCTGGGGTACATGTTGTGACGTCACACTAGTAGAGCCTCGTTATCGATCATTTCGCTTGACTGAATTTTCAAAACAGGTTTAAAAAATCCATTTTTAAAGCGCAACAACGTCATTAATTATGCATAGATTTCGATACGTTTTTTCCCTGTAGTTTTATTTTATCATGCCTTACTATTTCAAAAAATAAAACTTTACTGCAAGTACCCTTTAATTTATCAATGTTGATTACAACTATATACAAGTATATTAATTTCCCCAGTAAGACAGCCATACAGCATATATCAGAGTCAGTGTATGTGGGAATGTGTCATGAAGTGGGGACTTCACAACTGGTTGCCATGAGGAGAGATGTCATAGACATCTGGGATACAACGATAAATCAAATGAGAGCAAATTATATAGACATTTCAATAGAGAGTGGAAGTCGAAGAGAAGGATTCAGAATGAAGGGATCAGATGTAGATAGTATGTGCTGGCCAAATGATAGGCGTGTGATTTGGGAATTATCGCAGTCTCAGTATTACAACACACGTAGACAAAAACTGATCCTCTGTGACTGTTCTGAGAGTCCACCAGGGTTTACTTTGTTATATTTACCGTCAACAAACATGCACACAGAAATGCGGACAGTTTGTTTTAGAATGTATAACAGACATTATATTTCTAGTTCTAAATACAGACAGATGAGTTGTTGTTTAAGACCATATCTCTCCACTCCACATGGACCCTGTGCCAGTGGAAATTTTGGCTCATTAGAATGGGATAATGCTTTCTGTTTTGTTAGTGACTTTTGGCCTCCGTCTGCATCCTCATGGATAGACAGATGTCACTCATGACCCAAGCCTCATATTGTTGATGATATAGTAGAAAATGGATGTCACTTTGTAGCAATCGGACATAAACTAGGAAGACATGAAGACCATGAATGGAGAATTTCTTTCTCCCTAGCAGAACAAAAACTTGTATATGCTATGAATCACTGTCAATTCTTAATTTACGGCTTGCTTAAATTGTTCTTAAAAGAAATAATTAACAATGGATTTGGTGATGATGATAAATTACTGTGTTCCTATCACATGAAGACAGCAGTTTTCTGGGTGATTCAACAAAATACAATACTTCACTGGTGTCCACAAAATCTCTTGGAGGGTTTCTGGGTCTGTTTTAAACTCATCCTCAAATGAGTGTATGAGGGAATATGTCCAAACTTTTTCATTCCAGATAACAACATGTTTCTGAGTAAAATTCATGGCAACAAACAACATCAACTATTTATTACACTGTATGGGTTGTATGAGAAGGGTATAGCATTCCTGCTACACAGTCCTTTCATGAGGTCTTATATCGTAAATGTCCTCCATTACCCCAGACTCTCCATCTGTACAGATGAACATACTCTGATTTCTGAGGCTAGCTTTGATGAAAACTTATATATTGAAACACAAAGCCATTATGTATTCATCGAATTGAACATACAAAGGTATATTTGGTGTTTACATACAATAGAACAGATAATAGGTTCACCCCTCCTGACACAGTATCAAGTCCTAAGGCTACAAAGACTCACAGCTTTTCTCCTTCAGGAAATTGCTTTTATATTACACATGGAGAATTACACACATGAAAACAAACTGAGGTATAGAGCTGAAAAAATGTCCTTTCACATGCTGAAATTAGCAGTCAAATTTGGTTGTATTTCTGACATGATGTACATAGCCATGTATTATTACAAGACACTTAGATATATAAAAGCTTTATCCATTTTAGAGAAGATCAAGGTCAAGTTAGCACAGCCATATCTGATGTATAGGTTGAATGTAGATAAAGACATGTATACTGAGGCTGTTGGAGGACAGTCCTGGTCTAAAAAGATGAAACAGGCTGTAGCAATGGATATTGTTCTTGACAATAAAATCCATTACATCAGTGAATTAATACCAGAACAACAATCTTCTCTACAGAATGGGTGTTTTATATCAATTGTCCCGCTCTTTATACTGTTACACATGCTAGAGATCTTGTGCTACAGACATGTAGACACAATGAGAGCACAAACAGTTCTAGATGATCTACAGACCTTAGTTCACTATGATGAGGGTCAGCTTCTAGATCCAATTCTCAGAGACATAATCTGGCAGATTCTGGGGATCTGTCAACAGGTGACAGGGAACCTCCAAGCTGCTCTATACTCATACCAACAATCTCTCAGTCAAGAACCATGCATCAGAATACGAACAGCTACACAAATGAGAATACATGAAATCTGTTTATGGAATCAATAAAGTAGTAAAATAAATCTTAATTGTTTGTAGTAGTTCACCTGATAGAGATTATAATCTATATCATGCAATTAACAGTACATTGTATTTCTTGAGGAAGATGTGAATCAATGCAAAATGAAATAAAGTTGAACTTTTTAAGCTTTCAAAGGAAAACAAAATTATTAGAGTACATATATTGAAGTTACATTGAATTTTGCTGTGATTTCTTTTACTGAAGTTGTAAACTTAAACCATACAAATACACAATATATTATTACAGTGTGTGCCAGGAACAATGTAACAATTGAATTAAGAAATAAAATTGGCATATTTTATTTTTTATTTATTTATTTATTTATTTTATTTATTTATTTTTTTTTTTTTTTTGGATGTTGCAGGATAATCTCTGAGGTTGAGAAATGTCCTTTTGAAATACATGTATAAAAGGTGAAGCATTAATTAATAGAGCCCTGCCATGCAACAGAACACTTGACAGTAGTCAAGAATTTAAAAATTCTATTTAAAACACTGTACGTGTACATAAATTGGCATATTCAAAATTTAGCGCAATCAAGGGGTATGTAATTGTTGGCGTAATCATGAATTAGCGCTACACATGTCCGTGTCGTGTATTGTATTTATTTGTTAAATGACTTCTTAGCGGTATTCATGAATTAGCGCATCGTTGTCCGTGCCAAAGCCGCTAAAATATGAAGCCCGCTTTTTTAAGTACACATACAGTACCCTTGCTTATAGCAACTACCCTCCGAGATGCAAAGGTGCAGAAAAGGTTTCCAATAAAATAATGCATTTTTGCTATAGATTCAACACAGCCATGTCCTAGCACCAACACCCTGCTGGAGGGGCCATGGAATTCACAATGTTTGAAAAGGCACCTTTGCTCGCTTAACTATGCACTTAGTTCATCTGCTAAACACTCAGGAGCAGAGAAGATTTTCAAATAGATATTGCATTTTCACTAGAAAATTAATAGAGCCCCAATCTAACACCAGAGCCCCTTAACCGGGGAGCCGAGAAATTCACAATTTTGGAAGAAGCACCCTTGCTTAACATAACCATCATCTAGTTCTGCTGAAAATACAGAGCCCCAACCTGACTCCAGAAACCCTGACATCTGGGGCCATGAAATTTACAATTTTGGAAGAAACACCTTTGCTCATTATAACTATACACTTTCTTTGTTTGCTTAATACTCAGGAGCAGAGAAGAAGATTTTCAATGAAATAATGCATTTTCACTAGATAATCAGTAGAGCCCCCTCCCCCTTCCTCTACCATCACCACCAAAACCTCTGCTGATCCTGAGGCCACAAATTTCACAAATCTGGAGAAAGTTCCTTTGCTCATCATAAATATGCACCTAGTTCTTCTGCTAGATATATATATATAAGGGGCGAGAAGAAAATGTTTAAAAGAATTTATGTATTTTCAGTATATCCTTATCCTTACTCCAGATCCTAACCATGGGGCCATGGATTTCATAATTTTGGTTAAAGGTTTAATAATTATTACAATCATACCAACAGACTGACTGCTTGATGACTAGGCCTAAAGAAGAAGCCCCTTAGGCCCAGAAAGGGAGGGGGCAGGGATAATGAAATTCATAATTTTTGTTCCCCTTCACCCATATATGATATATGCCAAAATTGGTTGTAATTCAACAGATCCAGAGATAATGATGAAAATAATCAAAAGTTTTCGACCAAGAGATTACACATTGCCATTGTTACCCCATGTGACGGTACATATTGTCGTTTTGTAAATATTGTCGTCGGCGACAATATGTACCTAGCCTCACTGCACATATTGTCGTCCATCGGTACATATTGTCGCCGACTGAAAAATCACATATGTACATACCGGTATTGTCGCTGGCGACATTATGTGCCTCATCCTCACTGTACATATTGTCGCCCCACAGAAATTGTTGTTTAAAGATTTCTTTTGTTTTTTTTTTTTTTTGGTAGTTTTGTGAATGTAATTGGTCTCTGAACAACACTGACGTGACTCGAATGCTATTTTATGCAGCGTGATTGTGACGGTACATTTTGTCATCCCGTTCATATTGTCGCCGGCGACAATGTGTACCTTCCCTCACTGCGCATATTGTCGTCCATCAGTGTTATTGTGTATGTTAAGTTAATTATTTAATTATGAAATTTTACCTGTGGACTAAGTATCTACAAGTTAAACAAACAAAATTTACCAAAGCAAAATTAAAAAAAAAAAATCAAACCACCAAGCGTGGGAGGGGGGGGGGGGCGGTACTACATCTGTCTTTGGTGTTTGAGAAGATATTTAAAGATTTTCTGTATATATATTCTTAAGTAAAACTCACCCATTGTGGCCCCACATTACCCCTGGGGTTATGACTTGAACAAAGTTGATTTTGCTTTTGTTTGTTTGTTGTTAAAATGTCCCTCTCGAGAATTTTTCATTCATATTGAGACGTCACCACTTACCGATGGAGGGCTGCAAATTTAGACCTATACTTGGCACTCAGGATCATTGAGCAGTGAGGGATCTTTTTTTGTGCTAGCATCTCAAAATTGAACGTACGCTATGAAGCTTTCACATAAGTATCATCTCTTCTGACCCAATAGTTCTTGTAAAGAAGATTTTGAAAGATTTTTTTTTCTAAATATTCTATGAAAAACTAAAATCATCTATTGTAGCCACACCTTTCCCACGAGGGATATGATCTGAATAAAACTGAATCTACACTTTCTAGTGAAGCTTTCACACAAGTTTCAACTTTTCTGACACAGTGGTTTTTTTGAAGATTTTTAGAAGTCACTAAATTTTCACTTATTCTTAACTACTTCCCTTAAAAGAGGGCATGACCCTTCATTTGAACAAACTTGAATCCCCTTTATCCACAGATGCAAGTGTGGCAAGTTTGGTTGAAATCGGCCCAGTAGTTCTTGAGATGAAGGAAATAATGAATAGTTTACAGACAGACGGACGGTCAGACAAAATGTGATCAATAAAGCTCACCTGAACTTTAGTTCAGGTGATCTAAAAATGTTCTTTTTTGCGTTATTCTTATATTATTGTTAACAATAATTTATATTTATAATATTATATCAGCACATGATCATATATAAGAATAACGCAAAAAATAATTTCCAAATAATCATTACTATTGAACAAAAAAACATACCTGTATTCACTCACCAAGTATTTATTACAAGAAAAAAGAATAGCTGATTTATCAGATATCTCAAGAATTACGGTATCTTGATATGTCATAGTGATAAACTTCAATCTTGGACACAATTTTCTGACCAAAAAGTTTTCTCCCTACAGTACTGTGAGTAATGCTGTCTGTCTCCCTCCGTGCGTGTATGTGTTTGTCAATCTCTCTTTCTTTTCTCAAGTAAATATTCGTCAAAACAATATATCGACGACAATATATGCCGACCTTGACTGTACATATTGTCGCCGACGACAATATGTGCTGGTGCTTGGCTGTACATTTTGTCGTCCATTATCCAGGAGGAAAATAAGGCTCGTCTCGGTACATATTGTCGCCGGCGACAATATGTACCGATGGACGACAATATGTACCGTCACATCCCACCCTAACCCCAGAGGTCATGATCTGAAAAATTTGAATCTGCACTACCTGAGGATGCTTCCATATAGATATGACCAATCATGGTTTTGCTAAGTTCTTGAGAAAAACTTTTTTATAGATCCAATCTACATATATCCATGTAAAACTTTGATCACCTATTGTGGCCACTCTCCACCCCTGGGGATCATGATTTGAACAACTTGAGTGCACACTACCTGAGGATAATTCCTAATAAATATGACTAATCATGGCTTTGTTGTTCTTGAGAAGATTTTTAAAGATTTTTCCTATTTATAACAATTAAACTTTGTACCCCACAGTGGCCCCACCCTAGCCCCTGGGGTCATGATTTGTACAAACTTAAATCTACACTATATTAGGACGCTTTCATATAAGATTAATCTTTTTTGTCCCAGTAGATTTTAAAATGACCCCACCAACTAATTCTTAATTATCTCCCCTTATAAGAGGGAGTGGTCCTTCATTTGAACAAACTTGGATCCCCTTTACCAAAGGATACTCTGTGCCATGTTTGGCTGATTTTGGTGCAGTGGTTCTGGAGAAGAAAATGAAAATGTGAAAAGTTTACGACAACCCCAATGCCAACAATGCCAACGACAAACAATGGACAAATTTTGATCAGAAAAGCTCACTAGAGCCTTCTGCTCAGGTGAGCTAATAACAGCTAGCTGGAGTAATGGATGTCAGTAGCTGATGCTGTAGCTTATCAAGTCTTCAGGTACATATTCCTTGTCTCATGATCACCGAGTGATTTATCCCTGGCATTCTTTTAGAGTTATTTTTCCTGTGAAACTACTGAAAACCCATGTACTGTATACCAACTTATAATTGCGTGCGATAAATTTCCGTGATCTTCCTTTACTGGTTAATATTTCGCATGACAAACTTTTTATTTCAATGTGTATTCAGGGCTCAATATATTTTTTTTCCTTCTTGTCCATTCAGACAAACGACCAAAACATTTACTTGTCCGAACTTCAACTTCACTTGTCTGAAAATTTTTTCAATAATGATCTAATTCTGTCAACTTGAAAACTAAAATAAGGCCACACCAGTTTAATTTCTTGTTCGTCGGACATGTGATGAAAAAAGTACGAAGGGGCGAGCGGTTAAATAATAATATTATTACTTTTTTGTAGACAAAATTTTTTAGGCGGGGCGTGAAAATATTGGAGCGATTTGCAGAGTAAGCAGATTTAAAAATACGAAAAATAGAGCGGAAATGGAATAGAAAATAACACAGAATTTCCATGGTGCGGGAAATTGAAATTAATATTATTTGTACAGTTTTGTTTAAATATGGGCGCACGGGTCCGACGAACAAAATATTTTATTGGTGTGGCCTAAAGTCCATTATATGTGCTTGATTGATTCGTGATGTTATTGATACATGTAAATACAACAATCACATCAAAACAGAATTTTATCTAGACTTTCTGTCCTGACAACAACATAAATGTTCACTCAAAGTGAAATTGTCAACATCAAACAGAATCCAAACTAAGCAAGATCCATGCTTTGCAGTAGTATGAAATTAGTAAACTTTGATCCCAATCGAGTGTGAACTCAGTATTACATAGTGATCGATATCTGGATCGAAGTTGGATTTTATGTACTGCTTCCAATCTTTAAACTTAAAAACTTTCAACAGTCGTTCTTTACATTATTTGGAGACTTCTTTACATTAAAATGCACTTGTCCAATCGGACAAGCGCCCAGCAATATTCACTTCTCCATAATCTATTTTCACTTGTACCGAGCAAGCAGACAAGCTTTAATGTTAAGCTCTGGTATTTCTGATGAAAAAGAAGTCTGTGAGCAAATGCTCACTAGTAATATTGCCGCTCTGATGTGAATATACACTCTCATGTGTATATACATTCTCATGTGTATATACATAAGTTCAGTTGCTATGGAAATTTGGTACGGACAGACATATGGATAAACAGGAAGTTGACATTGAATTTATACAAAAATCTCACCATATGGCATGCAAAAACAAAGAGATTGCTAAAAATTTCAAGCATCTGCCTTGAAAAAACTTGGTATGGACAGATGCACAGATAAACAGGAAGTTGGATTTGTACAAAAATGAATCCCACCATATGGCATGCCTAGACAAAGAGTTTGCTTAAATATCATACATCTGCAATGAGTAGTTGTTGAGAAAACTGGGACAAAAATTTGTAAGGGACAGACACACAGACAGACACACAAAGGTAAAACAGTATACCTCCTCTCCTTCCAAGTGGGGGTATAAAAATACAAATTTAAATATTTCAAACAGTATCAGTAAAATTAGATGATTAAATATTGATTGAAGTGTTCTTTAAAAAAAAACACCAAAGATGAAGTCTATCTTTAATACATGCATTTCGGAATAACATGTTGTTCACTAAAAATGGATTTTGACCTTTTCCATCATCTGTATGTACTGTAACGTATTTACATTAATCACAGGGATCGTACCTGGTCAATTCCAGGGTTTGGGGTGTTCAACATTAACTGATTAAAAACTGATTGGTATAATTTAAGTGGACTGCCGAAATATACAAATATATCCTAACCTTATCTAGGTAAACAATAATCAAATGGTGAATCAATATAGCAATCGGAGGCAAGCAATGGTATTCCTAACCTAACACTAATTAAAATAGAGCCCAGTCGCCCTCAGACTACCGCATATACTGTAGGATGCCTTATTCAGGACGGACAGTATATGTGATAGCCCTTCAACCACTACACTCACTGTAGGATGCCTTATTCAGGACGGACAATGAGTATAGCAGCCTGGACAGACTGATCAGCCGATGCAGACGAGCTAACTTTATGGCTAGCCTCTTTACTGAAGGACAACCTCTTTGTGGCAGGCCTTATATCTGGTTTGTCAAACCTCAAATGGCCTTCCAAATTCACTCTCAAACTGTATCACAGGCGAGGAATTAAAAACCGTAAATACTACACTTACACTCGTCTTCACCGTTCGGCTGGATCTTCACAAATAACAACAGACGACTACGAAGTCTCGGTATATATACCCTACTAATGTCACGTGATGTCAACAGTGACTAATTGAGAAATCGGCATGGTCGTGCCTTAAAATTCCGTAATCATTACACTACCCATGCCTCCGATGACATGCGTCCCGCATGTACAACATAGAAACTAACTAATTGTATTATTTAGAAAAAGGTATAATGAACAACCAAATTTTTTTTTTTTTAAAGTTATATTCAAAGAATTCCTTTCTTCTGTATTCTAGAACCATATTATACAACTATGTACAATAATGTGCAGCAAAAGTCAGCAGAATTCTGTCTTCTCCTCAACCACTTCTTCAATGTCAATGTCACCCTCACGAAATCTCTTAACCCGCCTGGTCACAATGGTCTTCTGACTAGCATCTGTCTGGATTCCGATGTCCACCATGGATATCTTCCTCTTACAACTGACACATCTTGAGTCCTGTGTGCCTTCAACTTGTGGTGTACTGGTGGAATGAGGAATCTTAACCTTAGGAATGTGAGGTCTAGTGGGTGCTGTCTGTTTCCTTATGACTCTACCCTCCAGCAGCTGATCATTAGTGACCCTTTCCTCTTTCTGTGGTTGAGAATCTTTCGACTCTTCCTCATCACTACTGTCAGTGGACAGAGTACCAATTATGTCCCCATAATCTTGTTTGAGCCAATCCTCCTCTGACAGTTCAGCATCTTCCGCACTTTTACTCCTACTCGACTCTCCACTCTTCTCGGGCTTGCCATCAAGCTTGATGGGTTCCTCAATCAGGCCAAGGTGGCTTCTTTTTTCATGTCTCTTGACATTTATCTGCTTATTGCTTGAGTAGCTGCAAAAGGTGCACTTAAATGTTCTCATAGCACACTGTAGAACATGACTTTTGTAATCCTCTTCGGATCTTGCCATGTAGGTACACATGGGGCACCTACGACATTGCCCTGGAGTAACTTTTGTCTTCGCCATCTACAATAAATGAACAAAGCATGCATTACGTGTTTATAATATTTCTTATGAACAGCTATCATAGTATCATTACATGTCAGTTTCATAATCATGCAACCAGATCGGTGGCTTACGAGCCCTACTTGGACGAATATTACTCGCTGGATTAGTATCAGGGAGGATATCATCATTACTAGCTTGTTGATCTGAATCAGATTTTTCTTGACCCACATTATCATCCATCAAGTCATCAGTTTCACTATGTAGTATGTCATCACTTTCGCCTGATAGAATTTGCATGCGCTTTTTGCGCATTCTATCTACATGAATGACTTGATCTTAACCTCTTGGGCCACAATTTACAAGGTATGTCAAATTCGACATCTTTTTCCTAACCTTGTAGGGACCCTGCCAAAACTGGTTAACTTAGGTGATGTTCCGGGTTTTCTCCTTGGGAAATAAACATACACCTCCTCGCCAGGTTCAAACTTTTTCCACATTAACTTGCGGTCATGATAATGCTTCTGTCTGGCCATTGACTGATTCATTTTGTTCCTAACAAATGAATGGGCTCTTTCAAGACGTTCCTGCAATTCCCACACCCATTTATTGCTTGGCGTGTCCTTTATTTGAGGTGGCATCTCATACTGGAGATCCAATGGTGTAGCAACCTCCCTTCCAAACATCATCATGTTTGGTGTCATACCGGTTGTTTCGTGTACTGAACTGCGGTAGGCCATCATAATGAAAGGTAAATGCACATCCCAGTCATTATGATGATCATTTACGAACGCACTGAGCATTGTTGTGAGCGTTCTGTTAAAACGCTCAACCATCCCGTCAGACTGGGGATGGTACGGGGTGGTATGCGTTTTCTGGATGTCTAGCAATTTACACATTTCTTTAAATAGATTACTTTCATATTGTGGTCCTTGGTCGGAATGTACCACAGCTGGTACTCCAAATCTTGTAATAACCTCCTCAACAATCTTTGCTGCGACTGTGGACGCTTCCATATTAGGTATTGCAAAGCATTCAGTCCACTTTGTGAAGTAGTCTGAAACTACTAGGATATATCGATTTCCATTGACAGTCACAGGTAGCTCTCCAAGAAGGTCAGTGGCAATTCTTTCAAATGGATAGCCAGAATATACCAACTTCATTGGAGCCTTGTTGCTTGGGATAGGTGCTTTCTGTCTAGTACATACTTCACAACCAGCAATGTAGGAATGTACATCTCTTTGCAGACCAGGCCAATAGTAAGACTGTCGAATTCGGGCCAGTGTTTTGTGAATACCAAGATGGCCTGCGGATCTACAATCATGGTAGTGCTTTAACACAGTTCTCCTTTCACTACTGGGCACAATGGCTTGTAGAATATCTTGCCTTGTAATTAAATCAGTCCATTTCCTGCAGAGGACTTCATCATTAATGACAAGCCTGTCCCACTGGGCACAAAGAGATTTCACAGTGACTGACTCTGAGGACACTACATCTTTGTTTGGCCTACTTTTGACTGTTAACCAAGCTTTTACTTTAGATATGTCTTTGTCATCATCCTGTAGGCATTTCAATGGCTTTTGCAGTAACAACTGGTCATCTACTTTAGTACGGCAGATACTCATATGGTCAGTTGCACAATGTTCAACTTTACATTGTCTACAAGGTGCTCGACTAAGACCGTCTGCATTGCCATGCAATCTTCCTGGTCGATGTTCAATGGTAAAGTCATATGTAGAGAGAACATCCATCCATCGGACGAGCTGTCCCTCAGGATCTTTAAAGTTCATTAGCCACCTGAGTGAGCTATGATCTGTACGTAATGTAAATTGACGACCATACAAGTAATGCCGAAAGTATTTCACAAAGTGAACTGCAGCCAATAGTTCCTTCCTAGTAACACAATATTTCCTTTCAGATTTTGTCAGACTCCTGCTTGCAAAAGCAATAGGCCGCTCAATACCCTCTTGCATCTGAGACAATACTGCACCAATAGCAAAACTGCTGGCATCAGTGTCCAAAATAAACCTTGCGCTGAAATCTGGATGGGCAAGTACTGGTGAGGTTGACAATTCTTTACGTAGTAAATCAAACGCTTCCTGGCATTTGTCACTCCAATTAAAATGTGCTCCTTTCTTTGTTAAATCATGAAGTGGCTTGGCTATTAATGCAAAGTTAGCTACGAAACGCCTGTAGTAGCTACAGAATCCGAGGAATGATCTGAGCTCTGATACATCGGAGGGAACTTCCCATTCCTGTACAACTTCAATTTTATCCGGACTTGTTGATATCCCCTTTTGGGACACAATGTGCCCTAAATATTCTACCTCTGTAGCAAACAATGAGCACTTTCTGGCTTTCAGCTTAAGGCCAGCTGCTACTAAGCGGTCGAACACCACAGTAAGATTTTTAATCATATCATCTACAGTTTCTCCAACTACAATGATATCATCAAGGTATACAAGGCAAATTTGCCATTGTAGACCTCTCAGGACCGTTTCCATTAATCGCTCGAAAGTCGCCGGGGCGTTGCAAAGCCCAAATGGCATGACTTTGAAGTTGTATAGGCCCTTTCTGGTCGCAAACGCTGTCTTTTCTCTGTCATTGGTAGCCACTTCGACTTGCCAATACCCAGCATTTAGATCTAAGGTCGAAAAATACTTTTTTCCTGACAGCTGATCAAGGGAGTCATCGATTCTTGGGAGTGGGTATGCATCTTTAATGGTTACATTATTTAACTTCCTGTAATCGACACAAAACCTTGTGGTCCCATCCTTCTTCTTTACTAACACGACTGGGGATGACCATGGACTTGTACATTCCTCTATTATTTCCCTTTTTAGCATATCATCGATATGACGGTCGGTCTCCTCCTGCATATGAATGGGCATGCGCCTTGGAGGCTGTTTAATTGGTGTGGCTGTTCCAGTGTTTATGGTATGCTCGGTAACTTTGGTTTGGCCTAAATCAGCGTCTGAGGCAGCAAACAGATGTGAATACTTCAAAAGCATGTTTTTAACAGCCTTGGCATTGTCTGCAGTCAGTCCTGCTACTGACCTTGCATACAAATCCTTAAGATGGTCTGAGAATTTTCTCTTGTTATCCTGCAAGTAGTTTCTCTTATCATAGACGTTCTCAATGGCAGACAAAGTAGCTACAAATGTTCCCTTATATAATGTTTGTGTTTCTGCTGAAAGGTTCATCAGTCTAACAGGTGCTACTTTGTTGCCTTCTATTAAAGTTCTGGCCACTAAACCTCTATCAGATTTTAAGAAACGGTCAGATGACTCGACGATACCAAATTTTGGTACCTTCTCAAAGACAGGAGGTATAACATTGCCCATAGTAACAATTTCACTGTAAGGTGGGACACTTACATTCTCAGCTAAGGTAATCCTACAACATCCTATTTTTCCCTCAAAAGCAAGTTTTACACGCTTGCCTCTAATGATCATACAAGAGTTTGTCAAATCAATCAAGCATTCATTGTTTGTCATAAAATCAAGACCAAGTATACCATCAACACCAGTGTCTGCTACTGCAAATGTTTGGCTAAACGTTGAGTCCGCTATTGTAAGGGAAATTGAAAGACACCCTTCTACTTTCATGGCAGTACAATCAGCCATTAAGATGGGCTTGCTAACTTCAGCAAGTCTTGGGTGCGGATCATTAAGAACAGAATGTAGTATGTCTGGTGAAATAATACTGAGGGTTGCACCAGTATCTACAAGTAGTTTAACCCTATAACCATTAATAATTGCTTCAATAAATATACCAGCTTCACCAGCCTTTCGACTGATGCCTGTCCTGTTGGCTGTGCTATCCTTTTGCTTAACATTCTGATGTTCATTTCTTACAGGTACTGGCCTTTGTCTAGTATTGGTACTTGCCGTGCCTTGTATCGCATTTTTATACTTGAAACAGTTCTTCTTCATATGACCTTTCTTTTTACAGTAATGACAGGTCACACCAGCAGAGGAAGGCTTTGTAGAGCTTTGTTTCTCCATTCTTATCTTGATAGATTGCATTTCCTTTTGGATATCCTGAACTGCTTTCAGTAGGGAAGTAATAGTATCTCCTTGGTCTGCCTTTTCCTCTGGCTTCACCTCCCTCAAATACCCTTTGCTCTCTGTTAAACGTCGTTCAGCTGAATTAAATGCGTCTAATTCAACAGCATGCCTAATTGCGTCATTCAAGTCCACTGGCCGGGCTTGTTTAATGCGCAGTCGCACGTCACTTTCCCTCAGGGCATCAATGAACTGTTCTTTTGCCAGAGTTTCTCTCACTTCCACAGGGGCGGTTGGGTAGGCCAAGTTTGCCAGTCGACGCATGTCCTGTCCAAGTTCTGGTAATGACTCTGTAGCCTTTTGCCTTCTTTCCCTCAACTGAGCCCTATATAATTCTGTCTGGTTGGACGGCAAAAATCTCTCTTCAAGTGCTTTACTTAAGAGTCTGTTGTTGCATCTGTCTACCGCTGGTAGATTTCCAAGCACACTCTGTGCTTGACCTCTCAAAGCAACGGCTAAGTACATCCCCCTCTCAGCCAGAGTCCATCTGTTCAGTTCTGCACAGACATCAAAGTGAGACTTAAAATCAGCCCATGACGAACTTCCATCAAATTTATCTGGTTTCACCATGGCGTTTTTCCGTTTGTCTGCCTGTGTTATATTCTCAGGGCGGCGTGTTGTAATGTTTGTCTCATTCAACAAAGGGAAATCGTGTCTGGATGTACTAGCATGGTATGGTGTGCTCGTGATAGAAAACCTATCTGGCTCGCCGTTATCAGTTCTTCTTAAATCGCTAAGATTGTCAGGCCTAGTATACATATTTGGTAGGGTGCTCGTCCTAACAGTTTTTGGTCTTGCGCCCTCACTCGTGTAATCTTGGTCATCAATGGTAGTCCGCCTACTTTCAGGCAGTCCTGAATCTCTGGCGACTGTCCTTGCTTGACCTTTATTAATACTAGCCTGAATCCTACTTATTTCCTGCTCTAAGGCAGTCATCTCAGCATTCATGTCACTCTCAGACATATCAATAATTTTCAAAAATAAATTACTCGTCAAAAATCAACAAAGACAAAAAGATAACATATGTAAACTTTAATGATTGAATGCAACCCCAAATCCCGACGCTGCCACCAAATTTTTGTAACGTATTTACATTAATCACAGGGATCGTACCTGGTCAATTCCAGGGTTTGGGGTGTTCAACATTAACTGATTAAAAACTGATTGGTATAATTTAAGTGGACTGCCGAAATATACAAATATGTCCTAACCTTATCTAGGTAAACAATAATCAAATGGTGAATCAATATAACAATCGGAGGCAAGCAATGGTAGTCCTAACCTAACACTAATTAAAATAGAGCCCAGTCGCCCTCAGACTACCGCATATACTGTAGGATGCCTTATTCAGGACGGACAGTATATGTGATAGCCCTTCAACCACTACACTCACTGTAGGATGCCTTATTCAGGACGGACAATGAGTATAGCAGCCTGGACAGACTGATCAGCCGATGCAGACGAGCTAACTTTATGGCTAGCCTCTTTACTGAAGGACAACCTCTTTGTGGCAGGCCTTATATCTGGTTTGTCAAACCTCAAATGGCCTTCCAAATTCACTCTCAAACTGTATCACAGGCGAGGAATTAAAAACCGTAAATACTACACTTACACTCGTCTTCACCGTTCGGCTGGATCTTCACAAATAACAACAGACGACTGCGAAGTCTCGGTATATATACCCTACTAATGTCACGTGATGTCAACAGTGACTAATTGAGAAATCGGCATGGTCGTGCCTTAAAATTCCGTAATCATAACAGTACCTCCATAATCGTCATTTATAGATATAGTAAAAGGTACTTGTATATGTTAATGGTAATTGGCACACAAACTCATATGTGAAACACATTTGCCTAAAAAAACACACCATCAATTTTTTTAATCCTCATCTTCTAAAAGGATTATTGATTTATCAAGCTGTTCACAAGCATAACAGAACAATAATCCTCTGTTTGATTTCTTTATCAATACAAGAATGGAAAAATTTCCTGAAAACTTTGAGGTGTACCAGTTTAACACAGTTTAACAATCTTCATTCCTGAGTACCACGTCAAGTTTTCCTGAAGCGTTGAACAGAGGGTGAGAGTGATTGCTGGGTAAGGTTGACCTTTTACCCTTGAACTCCATGTAGAGGCTGTCGTCTGCTCCCGACATAGAGGACATACTAGTACTTCCAACTTTCCTGCTCACCTAACAATGGAGAAAAGAGGGTTCAAAAAATGGCAGTTTATGTCAGGGCAAAAGCACAGGGACAACATGGACGAAGACATTTTTAGTGTTATCCTATTAGAAAATAACTTTGTGTGTTAGTGGGGGGGGGGGGGGGGGGTTCAACAAAACACAAAATAAAAGTAAACTCCTATGAAATTCAACAAACAAGAACAAACTGGTCAGAAAAACTACTATTAATAATAATAATAATAATAATAATACTTTATTTAAAGAAGGTAACCCGATTAGTGCAAGCACTATTCTTCCCCGGGGCCTTCTGTAGACAAAAATCAATATACATACATATACAGATACACACAATCAATAAATAATCATGAATTATTGCGACATTGTTTTACATATTTTTTAACTTGGTGCTTGAAAACATTGAGTGTTGGAGACATTTTTATGTATACAGGTAAATCATTCCACAACATAGCACCAGAGTATTGGAAGGAATTTTCAAAGAGTTTACATTTATGAACTGGTACACACAGGTCTAAGTTGGATTCAGATCGAAGATTGTATCGATTATTACACTGGAAATCAAACATACTATTTAAATAAGTAGGGTTAGAGTTAAACAGTGATTTATATTACAAAACACATTTATTTACAGTAAGTTGCCCATACACTGTAAACCAATCAAGTTTCTCAAAGAGAGGTTGTGAGGGCGCATCAGGGGGAGCATCTAAAATATACCTTGCAGCACGTTTTTGAAGCTTATGAACTCGGTCAAGATTTGAGTGAGATGTATTACCCCATACGGTTAAACAATAATCAATTGAAGGCATAATATAAGCATTATAAAACAGTTTGATCGTTTGAATAGGGAGAAACTTTTTAATTCTACGGAGGGCAGAAATTTTACGTTACAGCGTTTTACACACATGGTCAATATGTATATTGTATTGTAAGGAATTATCTAAATAAACTCCGAGGATTTTTTCATTTGATACAATGTCTAGTTTTTGGTTTGATACGCATAGATTAAATTCATGCTCAGAGAAATTTGATCTCTTTTGATGTGTACCGACTAACATGCATTTAGTTTTTGTAGCATTCAGAACCATTTGATTCTGAGAACACCACTTTTCTATACAAGCTATATCCGTTGATAATGCATCTACAATAGTACGGGAATCTTTGCTGGATGCATGTAAAGTGGCATCATCTGCAAATAAGTCTATTTTGGATTTTGTAATACATAATGGAAGATCATTAATGTAAAATAAAAACAGAAGAGGTCCTAGTATAGACCCCTGTGGAACTCCCGCTGTGACTTGCTGATAAGATGAATGTTTGTTGGACAGATGGGCACTTTGAAGTCTGTCACTTAAGTATGATCGGAACCATTGTAAAGTTACTGCATCAAAATTATAACATTGTAGTTTTTTAAGTAGAATATCATGATTTACAAGGTCAAAAGCTTTACTGAAGTCAAGAAAAACAGTACCAACAAGTTTTCCTTGGTCCATTTCATTTAATCATTCATCTGTAATTTTTGTAAGGGCTGTTTGGCAAGAATGTAGTTCTCTGAAACCTGATTGAGATTCTACTATTAGATCAAAGTCTGAAAAAAGAGATCGTATAAACTTTGCCACATGTTTTTCAATAATCTTGGATAATGTTGGTAAAATGGAAATGGGTCTATAGTTATTTGGATCTAATCTGTTTCCTTTTTTATAGACTGGAGTAACTTTTGCAAGTTTAAAACTCTCAGGGAAAATGTCAGATGTGATACTTGTATTTATAATATTTATAATATGGGTCACAGGTTTATGTATTATTTGTGAAGTAACTTTCAATAGACCGGTGATATCGACACCTGAAGATTTACTAATATCTAGTTTATTGAGTAAAGATAATACTTCGTCATGACTAATAAGCGGAATACCAAACATGTCTGTGCCCAATTTAGACTTTACAAAGTCCAAAAGACCTGTAAAGTCATTTTCCTCCTTACTTACGCCTGCAAGAAGTTCTGCAGAAATATTTGAAAAATGAGAATTAAACATTTCTACTATTTCTTGTGTATCCTCTGTGATATTATTATTTTTTGCAAGTGCGGCTGGAATATAATTATGTGATTTAGAAGCTAAATTGTTTAATACATCCCACATCTGTTTTGGATTTTTGTTTTGTTCTATAGTTGTTTTGTAATAACTAATCTTGGCGTTTTCAATAAGTGATGTTACTTTATTGCGCCATATTTTGAAATTTTCGAAGTCTATTTTTATGAAGGTTATCGCGCATGTGTTGTGCTTGCAGAATTTCTTGAGTTAACCATTTAGGTCTTGTGTCGTGCTTAACTCTTTTTGTTTTTACTTTTGCATGTTTATCTAATACAGCATTAAAAAGTGAATAAAATTTCCTTAGTGCTTCATTTGGGTCAGAGAATAATTCTAATGATTGGAAATGTACCTCTTTTAAGTTTGCAAGAAAATTATTTTCATTAAATTGTTTGAAGTCTCTGTAGGTTATTTCTGTGTGTTTGAACTTGTTGACATTATTATTTAATTTTCTTGTAAAACAATCAGGATAGTGGTCAGATACTGCAATTGATGGTACTGCAGATTCACATATGTTTTCTGGTAGGGTAGTATATATATGGTCAATAAGGGTTGATGAGGTATTTGTTATTCTTGTAGGTGTATTAATTAGTTGTGTGAAGTCATATTCTTCAAAAGCAGATGTCCAGTATCTTGGGGGGTCTTTGATAAGGTCGATATTAAAGTCACCTGTTAGAATAATTTCAGCATCATCACAGCGGGATGCACAGTTTATCTCCTGTGTTAGACTTTCTACCCAGCAGGTGGCGGCTGATGGGGGCCTATATGCGGTACAATAAAAAATTGGTTTTGAATTTGGGATATTAATTTCAAGCCATATTGTTTCAATGTTACCTACTTCAAAATCATTTCGACGTTTGTAATGCAAATTATTGGAAACATAAACTATTAATCCTCCCCCTGATTTCAATAATCTATCCTTTCTCTCAAAATTAAATCCTTCAATATCTAATTCACAGTTGTCTGTTTGCTCATTTAAAAATGTTTCACAGATACCAAATACATCCATGGAGCGATACCCTGATAAAAGAATCTTAAGTTGGTCAATTTTAGGCAAGATATGACATATATTTAGATTCCCAAATCTAAGACCTTTCTTGATGAGTCCAAAATTATTTAAATATTTATTTGAAGTTGACTTTCGTGATTGATCATTATTTTCAGAAATTTTTGAATTAGAATTTTGTTTTGACGAACTAGTAATCAAGGATGTACAAGGTTTCTTATGAAATACTTTTTTTGACAGAATTTACATCATAGTTACTAATTGACTGCGCAGGAAACATAAAGCTATTAGCTAGAACCGATCCTACTGATAGGTCATTGGTATTGTATACACTACAGATATATGAACATTTGCATGAAATTTCACCACATTCACCACAAAGATTGTTTAGAACACTAAAAGGGTTTGAATTTAAGGGGGTAGGTCGTTCGGCATTTTCCTCTTTGCCGAATTCCTAGTAAGAACAGTGTTTTACTTTGTGACCCGGGGAGTTGCAGTTCCAGCAGACAATCTTATATCCGTGTCGACAATTCTGAGATGAGTGGCCAGTCTCACCACAGTAGAAACACACGTTCATATTTCCAGGCATACTTTGTGTGTCATTTAAACGTCGCGCTTTAATGATCGGAACGTGAGCATCGTAGGCTTTCAGGAGAGTCGATGTTCCCTTGTCAGATAAATGAATTCCTTCCTTCCAGAACAGATCCGAAGATTGGAACATATTTCGGAATGAGATAATATTCACACTGTATTCCTCACAAACAAATTTAATTATTTCATTCATGTGGGAAACATTTGCATCTCTTCGTGGTGGAATTTCCGAGATAAAAATTTCGGTACATGGTGATCTCCTCTGGATGTCAAGCACAATTTCGGTAAGATCACATTCACTGCTCTCAATTTCTCTGTTGCTGGCAGCATCATTTCCACCAGCAAGGATGATGATTGACCGGAAGGGTGTTAGGTCAATTCCCTGAAGAATCCGTCTGATATCAGACAGCCGAGCCCCTCGGTTTGTACGGACCGCAACATTTCTCAGTAATCCACGGGTTCGGATTCGCTGGAGGATTGAACTTCCTATTACAAGTACAGACTTTCCGGATGGAACGTCAGTCACCAGTTGTTGGTTCTTTTGTCTGTTGAAAGTTTTCTGCTCTCTTTATGCTGACATGGTTTCTGGGGAAGTTGAGGATTCTCTCGTCTCCACTCTAGTACACTGTGTATGTCTTGACATGCCTTGTACTTTGGTATCCTTAATGTCCCGTGTATCAACAGCTTTAGTTTTCATAAGTGGTTCCTTTGTTTGAGTAGTTGCATCTACTGAATGAGTGTTATTAATTTGAAGAGTATGTAACTCCATTTTCAATCTGGCAACTTCCTCAGAGAGATCAGTAACAGACTGTGTCAGTTTTTGAATAATTTGAAAGCTGTTGCAGTTCTGCCATGGTCTGCTTTCCATATCTTGTAATTTACAAGGTTTAGGGGTGGAGGTATTTTGTGGCTCAAGCATCCCTTCAATTTTACTAACCTCGGTTATTGGCAGATGAGGAATTTGTCCAATGAATTCTCTAAGCCAAGTAGATCTTTCACTCCCTTGGACATGGATTGTTTGAGTTGATTTGTATAGTGTAGCCGTAACATTGCCATTTCTTGATTTATAGATATTTCCATTTTTAAAACCAGTTTTGGTAAACAAAAGGTCATTGTTTAGAATGGTCATAATGTCTTCAGACTTATCCTCATCATAGTTCAAGGTAATGCTCTGTTGATTGAATTTCACTCGTAAGAAATCTGGTACATCAATTAAGGAATCTTCATCATCAGCATTGGAATTTCCTTGTGAAAATGAAAGTCCAAAAGTATCCAAAATAGATTTGAACAGACTTGTATTTTCATTCAGATTACTTGATTTCATTATTTACCATGATCAGCAGCATAGGTAATTACTGATAAGAAGGAGCATTGAAAAACACGTCTGGTCACCTTGAGAGCTTATCAGCTATTCTTCTATACAAATATGATAGAATTGGATTTTAACATCACAGACATAGAGTACGTACGTCCATATATCCTTTCCATAATTCTTATACAAAATCAGTGGTATAAAACATGAAATGTTTCATTAAGTACATGTATATCTAAGATACAATATATATATATATATATATATATATATATATATATATATATATATATATATATATATATATATATATATATATATATATATATATATATATATATATAAACGTTCTGTTCAGCAAAGTTTTTTTTCACTGAGATCTTTTTTTTTTTCTTTATATATAAATATAAATAAAACATTCATAAACAGTATTTTATATACTTATTCAACTTTATGGCGTAACTCTTCAGAGCGAAGACATTGTTTGAGAAGACGATGATTTTGTCGTTACGTCTTTCGTCATAAGCCCTGAAAATAAGATTGTTTATGTTACATATATAAAGTATTTATTTGAACAGTTTTGTTCAGGAAGTCATAAGAACCCTTCGGTTTTATGTATTTAGAATATACTTGTGGCTTCTCAAATATATGGAATGAACGGGCCTTTCTAAATATTAAATGGCTAAAAAACTATAGTTGAACAACATCTTAAGGATCAGTACATATAGAAATGGCAAAGTGATATGCGCGATTCGTCTAAAGGTCATATGTATAGTATCTTCAAAACAGAATTTGGATTTGAAAAAACATTTAGACTTACTACCTAAAAAAAATTAGAACAATTCTAATTAAATTAAGAACTGCAAATCATCGTCTCCCAATTGAGACTGGGAGATGGTTTGGAAGTCCCAAAAATGATAGACTTTCTAAATATGTGCAATAATGGACAAATAGCAGATGAGTATCACTATATTTTAGAGTGTCAATTTTTCTCAGAATGCAGAAAAAAAGTATCTACCTAGTAAATATTGTAATAGTCCAAATTTCTACAAATTTTCAGAATTGTTGTCAACTGCTGACTCCAAGGTATTAATCAAACTATGCAGCTACATAGATAGGGCATATGAACAAGTCTGTCCTCCATAATTATTTTTTTTACTTTATAATTTGAATGTATTTCCGCCATTTCACGTGCATCTTGTATATTGTTTTTGTATATATTGTACACAGAACCTCATTTTCCATTAATTGGTTTGAGTGAATAAATTGAACTTGAACTTGAACTTGTGATATCTAATGAGAAACTGACAAGCTCGGAACTTGTTATGATTATAACCACTGCCATCAATTGTAAAAAAAAAAGGTAATTACATTAAATTGGGACATTTCAAATACACATTAAAATACTATACTGCAAACTCATTCCAAAACATGTACGACTGACATGCATATGTATTAGCATTAATTTTAAAGATCGATACAAAATGTGAAAGTCTTACCAGTTTTTCTAAGACTTGGAATTGGAATACTCTCTGTAAAATTCTGGGGCCATAGGACATAGGACACCATACCCACAATTACAGTGAAACTCAAAAGGTACTTCTACCATACATAAATGTATATGTACATACTTCTATTTAGTAAGTAATGGTTTAATGTATTCTGATGACCCAATGAGATTTTTTTTTGCTCTAAAGAGACAATAGCCAAATAAAACTTAATACAGTAAAACACGCGTATATAGTGAAACTCTTATAGTGAATTGATGCTTGTAGCGAAGTGATTTTCATTCCCTTAGGCTTTAAAATGTATTGAACACTTGAAGGATGTAATAAATTACTCTTATAGCGAAGCAAATTTGTCCGCCCTTGCATTTCGTTATAAGCACGTTTTACTGTATACTGGATATATCAGAAACAAGTGTTACAGACTGGACTTCAAATTTTCCAGGTTTCAGTCTTTCCAGCAAGTTCTCTCACACTAAACATTAAAACCAATGCCAAATCTCTGATGTTACACGTCTTTTTTCCTACCTCTGCACACTAGACTCTAGCAATGTATCCACTGTTCTGTAGTTCCATCCAGTTTGCCTCATACAGCTTTGGTCCAATTAGAAAGTTCGGGTCTGCTATTTTATCATCGGTCAGTCCCAGCTTACAGTGGGCATTCACAATGGTCAGGACTTGTCTGAACATACAGGCAGGTATCGCCTGCACCTCTGTTTAAATACAACCATACTCTCTACATGTACATGTCTACAGATATAATGAATGGCATCATACCGGAAAGGCTGATCCCTAAGAAAGAAGATACTGTAAAAATGTTTAAGTTAACGTGTTTTCTCGATTTTCTATGCTGGTACATTTATTATCATACAAATGAGTAATTGTAATTCGTTGTTTGCGTTTGTCTTACATTTATTTCATGTTGGGATGACAAAAAATTTCGACCTTAGAAGCGTGCATTCTGAAGTCATTTCATTTTAAATATGGCTCTCGATCAGTCAAGATCTCAATTTTGTTTGAAACAAGTATAAATCTAATATATTCATTAACTTGGTCATTCTTTAGCTGAAATTGCATCACCTAAATCCTTTACTGGTTACAATGAAACATACTGGAAGGATCGTCCATGCGTCTCCAATCAATATAGGGCATAGATGTACTTGAAAAGAAATCTGCTCCAAACCTTTAATCTGGGATCCTGACATTGACAGTATTACTTAAGCTCCCCCAACTCTGTTGAATGAACTAAAAATGTTAAAAGTTTACAGATGGGCCAGGAGAGATTCAAAGTTGTCCTGTAATTAAGTCATCAATATAAAGAGACATTCAAAATAATCAGCTCATTACTTACAAGCATAACATAAAAAAGTCCAGGAAGCTATGACAGAATGACAAACACAAACGGGTAACACTATCTGCCACACAGCGGGGGGCACAAAGTATTTTTAGCATAAAGCAAATTGCATCTCCTCTAAAAGTTTTATAAAAATAGAAAGGTCATCTGCAGAAATTGAAGAACCGGATTAAAATACTTCATTGGCAATGCAGTGCATATAAACCATTGGCATATGCAAGACTTTTTACAAAATACGTGTAAATGTTTTGAATAAAGCAAAGTGTTAAATCAAGAATAAACCACTCAAAGTATATTCTAAGTCATTTCTTTGTCAACTTGTTAAGTTTTCCAGTGTGACAGCTTGCTGAAGTCTAGCAGGCAATCTTGTTTATTTATCTATAAAGTATATTAGCTCAATGTTTAGGATTTCTATTCAAAAAATATATAGTCAATCCTGATTATCTCGAACGCAGTGGGATTAAGAAAAATCTTTGAGCTATCGATGGATTCAAGATATTGAGGGTAAAATACTTAAAGAATAAGTAGTTTGGACTTCCAAATCACTTCAACATATTCATGGTATTTGAGATATCGGTGCTTGAGATACCAAAGTTCAACTGTATATCACCGGGGAAAATAAGTATAAAAACTTTCCGGCAACAATGAAACATAAAAATGCTAACGATGGAATAGCACTTTATTATAACTTAGGTCGGTGAGGCGAATTCTGGAAATCCAAAAATTGCACCCGAATAATCCGAAGCCTAGGACTTAACTGATTAACAATGATGCATGTAACATATAAATAATAAAGTATAACAATGACAGTTAGCACAATTTTGAGCATGAGTGACAGATGGCTTAGATAGAATAACTCATGACATGTTGAGTAAATTGATTAAATTGACACATTTTGAGTTACATGGTAATTAGCATAATTTAAGTCTTTCGTGTTGTTTTAAGTAATTACAATAGATTAAAAGTATATTTCAAAGACAGTTAAAAGATGCCATTAAAATTCTTTTTATCAAAATTTACACCGTAATAATTCCCTCTCGCTTCAAAAAATGAGACTTCCTCGTCTCAGGAATCACCGGAAATTGGCATGTGGAACACTAGGTTATTGGTACCAGTAATGGGGAACTCGCTAGCTGGAAAGGTTCGGGATCTGACCACTGCAAAATATATGCAGTGGGCCTGGGCGTTCTTATACCCTTAGGATTCATCCACCATTTATGACCGCGTAGTTTGGATCTAAAAAGATGTGTTGTTGATCGGGCAAGAGGGAATTGGCGGGGAAATGAGTGGCGCAATGGGCCGGAAGTAGTAAAGCCGTATTCCTAGGGCTCTTCTCGAAAACAGATATAAAAGTCCAAAGTAACGAGGAATTGGTTTCCGAATTTATTAACGAAATGATTAACATGGAACAACAATAGACAGTAACCAGTTGGATATGGCCATAGCCTCCAAACTGTTAAAAGAAGAAATAGTTAGAACATGATGGGGAACGAGTCGAACGTGGCCGGTAGAGGCCTGTTCAACAGAGCGAACGTTCGCGAGCGCTCGCGAACATTTCTGTTGGAGGGATAAGGAATTTAGGCGAGCGCTCGCGAACGTTCGCTTTGTTGAACAGGCCTCCCGGCCTCCGAACTGTCCAGTAAAATTTGACAATGGTATTTAAGAGGAATTGAACAATGAGTTAAAAATGACAGGTGTTGACAATGAGTAAAAGTGACACAGGTGACAATAAATGAAATGTTTTGATGGCATGGGCATAAAGAACACCGATAATTAAATTACATAATGTTTCTATAAGGGATTAAAAGGTCCTAGGGCATTAACACTCTGCCCCTTTGTAAGCCGACAAGAGTCACTCAGCAATTATATGAACACTTAATAACTTAATAACTTAACATGAAAAAGATTTGTAAAATGCAAATTTTAAAACCAAATAATTTCAGAATATTAAATATCACATTAAAACAAAAATTAAATATAACATTTAGAGTCCAAAATGAATTATGAAAAAAAAAAACAAGTCAATTTCACACGGTGATATGTATCTTAAATGACACAAAAAGGTCAAACATGTACTATATAAAATGAAAGTAGAGGTGACGGGATTAATTTTTCTGAACTAATTATGGCACCTAAAACAATATTTTTCAAATCTTAATTACCTGTGAAAATGGAATTTTCAACTCTAAAAATGTTTACACTTTCTGAATCAATATATTTTGTTGACCATTCTAACGTTAAAATACACATGGCTTAAAAAAAATCTTTAAAATTTTCTTGTCATCCCCAAGACCTTTGTCTCTTAAATGTTTTCGATTTCACAACTCTACAATGCAGTCACCTTTCAGTTTACGAAATGGCATAGTTTTATTCATTAAAAAAAGTGGAAAATGAAATTCCAGATTTCTTCCTTGTATATGGTAGATCATAAAGATAATGCTATATATTAAAATTAAGTAATGGCTGTGAATTTTCTGTACTAATTATATCAACTGAAACTTTTAAAAACTTCCTCGAAATTTTAATATTTAATTCCTTGTAAAAGAAAAAACAACTAAACATGGACACTAGTAGAACTTCACAAATGTAAGTTTTAATGACAGCAGTATATTACTCTTAAACTGCCTATACACAGTTTCTGAATCAGTATATTTCAGTTTCTTGACAAATGTATATTATTATACTATATAACGCATGGCACAAAAAAAACTTACATTTAAATTTCCTAGTACGTTACTACATTCTTTCAAATAAGTTGAGAACAATTTAAATGATACATTTTAAACATTCTTTTATTTAAATAGTAAATTTACACTTAACTTTTTAAAAGGTGACCTTCAGTGATGTTTTATTTTTTAATATGCTGAAGATCATGTTGAAATAAAAGTGAAGGAAAAAAAAAAACGCACCAAAATCTATGCAAAATTAACGGAGATATGGATTTCACATCTGAGCGATTTTCTGAAACGCTTTGTTTTCGGGCCTTGACCGGTGTGACGTACGTCGCAACATGTACCGACCAAATTAAATGCAAAGAAAACAGTGGAGTAAAAATGATATTTTGAGTATTTTTTTAAATTTATTTTAAGGGACATTTGTGAATACAAAATTCATAGTGACTGTAGTATTATATCCTTTTTTGTAATCATAGTGTAGGGAATATTTTTTTCAATATTTTTTGTGTGTACCTCATATTAAGTGACGATACTACGGATCGCGGAAAAGTTAGAGTCATGTTTTTAATAATTGCCCAATGGGAATCAAAGGATTTTACTATATCTTGCTACATCATGTCTTTTTTCCCTTCGAATATTGTTAAGACGATTTTAAATTGCTACTTTAAGCAATAACCAAGGACAACATACTCGTAGTATACACAGACGTTCAAAAGGAAGAATTTCTACTTAAATTTAACTTAAATTAAATCAACTTAAATTTACTTAAATCTACTTAAATCTTTTAATAAGCACTGATATGATCCTTGCTGTAGTATTTTCTCTTTTTGTTTTTGAATGAATGAAAATTAAGAATATGTATTCTATTATATGAATTTAGTATAAGGGAGCATGTAGAATTCATATGTCAGCGAGAAAGAGAAAAATATTTCCTCTTTTAAACCCCCTTCCCTATACAGTGATATCTGATTCAACCAAATGTTAATTCATTTTGTATGCTTCGTAACTATATTTAATATATCATTCACAACCTTTTCGTTTTAAACTGGATAAATGTTTACTAATACTTTTAACATCAGTCAAAATCTCAGTAAGAATTATTTTGTTACATAAAATCTGATTCCAACCAATTTTTGTTTAATTTTACATTCATCTTCGTTATATATATTTATAATATCGGTCACAACTGTTCTATCATAGACTTGATTGGTGTCTTTCTTTTTTTTTTTACTTCCGTCGAAATCTATTTGGGTTTTACCGTTCACGGTAGCTCAGTCGGTAGAGCGCTCGCTCGGAAGGTCGTGAGTTCGAATCTCGGCCGCGACTGACCTAAGTTGATAAAAAAAAAAAAGGTAGCAACTGTTCCTTCGCCACTTTGAAGTGAAAGTTGCGGGTCCCTCAGATGAGACCTTAAAATCCAAGGCCCCGTGTAACGGAAGGCGTTGGCAAGATAAAGATTCCTCACTGCTCAATGGCGCTGAGTGCCAAATAAAGGTCAAAATATTAAGCCCTTCACCGGTATATGGTGACGTCTCTATATGAGTGAAAAATTCTCGAATGGGACGTAAAACAACATACAATCAATCAATCAATCAAAAGCCAATGTGACTTGAATCATTCTTGTGATCATGTCAATTTCACACCCTTGTCATAAATATATAGTGGGACATACATGAAGCTGGAGTGCCTGAGGCGCTGTGTGTTTATCACCCCTTTCAATTCTTCGGTTTTGACAAGAGGAAGTCTACACTTACTGGACAAAACATGCCAATTTCAACAATCACCACTACACTTTTAATTTAAACTTTTATTTCCAACTATGCGTTGAATTATCTAATAAATGAATATTTTTATGGAATTTCAAACTCTCTTCTTATTTGGCATTTTTTATAAAACCTCCTACGACCGTGGATATTCTGTACAAGTACCGCTTACTGATTATAATACAAGTTTTGAAACTTTGTTTCCGAATCCATTAAACATCTGATTAGAGGGGGGATATCTTAACTACTGATTTTTCTTCAGTAATCAAGGATAGGTTACGACTAATTGGAGAAACAGAGCCTCTATAGTTCTGCTCTTTGATTTTATGTATACATATATATAAATCTTGCATATAAAACGCTGTATTATGTTTTTAAAACCATATCAAAGAAATCTGAAGACTAGAAAAGAGAGTTACAATACTGAAGGGGGGGTATTTAAAATTCATTCAGCATTGCAACCACGCTAAATAATATTTAGTATAATCGTAAATTTTGAATTTATATGCATGTACAGTAAATTTATTTTGTTCAGTGATGAAAATTTATATCATTAAAAATTTATTTGAGTTTTAATTATTCATATTGTCTTCAATTTTAGAATAATGGAATAAAGAGAATATATAAGGTTATGACTTTGTAGTAAAATTCTGGTGCTATTGTTGTCGATAACTGTACATGGTAGCAAATATCAAATTTAAATATAGAGCAATTTCCGTCTATACCCATCTTCGCTAGCCAAGGGTTTCTGATACGCTACTCTCCTCATAAACCCTTGGCATACGGTGCTGACAAAAGACGGGATTGTTTTTGTCACGTGATCATGATTACACACAGATTGCGTCATCGACAAAAATAAAAAGCGTATTTAAAAAAAAAAAAATTTTTAAAGAATAATTAACAAGAAGGTATTGAGTTATGTTAATTTGTTATTTAAACATGTAAAAATGCAAATCTACATCTTCAGTATAGATTCTTAATCACATATTTTGCAAGTTGCTTTAGAAATTGGATGACACCATATGGCTATTCATAGAATGGCATGTTATCTTACGGATCATTGTTTACTTGCGTTTTACATTACCGATATTAAAGAGTCAAGATATATCCCGAACGCAAATATCGTCATTTACAAAAAATAATTGCTGATTGGTCGAACGATGTCGATCAACTCCAATCACAACTTGAGAAAAAAATCCCAACTTTTTTTAACACCGCATGCCAAGAGCTTATGAGGAGAGTCAGCGTATCAGAAGCCCTTGGCTAGCGAAGATGGTCTATACCAGAAAATTGTCAATTAAATCCGATTATAATGAAGTCATGTGAAAATATAAATTAATAAAGTCATTGTTTAATATAAGACACCCAAAATATAGAATTAAAATGGCATTCCTGTGTTTCCCTTGGGTATTTTGATGAATCTTCTGCATTTCAGTGATTCTTTTTTCCAGTCATATTTGTTAGACTGTAGGCTGTTTTTGTAAGCTATATCTCTTGCAGAATTGGCTACTATTTCATACTGATAAGGTTTGATATAAAGCTCAAATTATTTCGTCTTTTAAAAAAAAAAAAGTTTTAGATCCTTGCCACATATTCAAACAAGTGTCTTCCTTTTTATTTGAGTTAATTTCATTGTCATTTAAACTGACCCACTTCTGGGGTACATGTTGTGACGTCACACTAGTAGAGCCTCGTTTTCGATCATTTCGCTTGACTGAATTTTCAAAACAGGTTTAAAAAATCCATTTTTAAAGCGCAACAACTTCATTAATTATGCATAGATTTCGATACGTTTTTTCCCTGTAGTTTTATTTTATCATGCCTTACTATTTCAAAAAATAAAACTTTACTGCAAGTACCCTTTAATTTATCAATGTTGATTACAACTATATACAAGTATATTAATTTCCCCAGTAAGACAGCCATACAGCATATATCAGAGTCAGTGTATGTGGGAATGTGTCATGAAGTGGGGACTTCACAACTGGTTGCCATGAGGAGAGATGCCATGGACATCTGGGATACAACGATAAATCAACAGAGAACAAATAATGAGGACAGTTCAATGGTGAGTGGAAGTCGAAGAGAAGGATTCAGAATGAAGGGATCAGATATAGATTTAATGTGCTGGCCAAATGATAGGCGTGTGATTTGGGAATTATCGCAGTCTCAGTATTACAACACACGTAGACAAAAACTGATCCTCTGTGACTGTTCTGAGAGTCCACCAGGGTTTACTTTGTTATATTTACCGTCAACAAACATGCACACAGAAATGCGGACAGTTTGTTTTAGAATGTATAACAGACATTATATTTCTAGTTCTAAATACAGACAGATGAGTTGTCGTTTAAGACCATATATCTCCACTCCACATGGACCCTGTGCCAGTGGAAATTGGGGATCATTAGAATGGGATAATGCTTTCTGTTTTGTTAGTGACTTTTGGCCTCCGTCTGCATCCTCATGGATAGACAGATGTCACTCATGGCCCAAGCCTCATATTGTTGATGATATAGTAGAAAATGGATGTCACTTTGTAGCAATCGGACATAAACTAGGAAGACATGAAGACCATGAATGGAGAATTTCTTTCTCCCTGGCAGAACAAAAACTTGTATATGCTATGAATCACTGTCAATTCTTAATTTACGGCTTGCTTAAATTGTTCTTAAAAGGAATAATTAACAATGGACTTGGTGATGATGATAAATTACTGTGTTCCTATCACATGAAGACAGCAGTTTTCTGGGTGATTCAACAAAATACAATACTTCACTGGTGTCCACAAAATCTCTTGGAGGGTTTCTGGGTCTGTTTTAAACTCATCCTCAAATGGGTGTATGAGGGAATATGTCCAAACTTTTTCATTCCAGATAACAACATGTTTCTGAGTAAAATTCATTGCAACAAACAACATCAACTATTTATTACATTGTATGGGTTGTATGAGAAGGGTATAGCATTCCTGCTACACAGTCCTTTCATGAGGTCTTATATCGTAAATGTCCTCCATTACCCCAGACTCTCCATCTGTACAGATGAACATACTCTGATTTCTGAGGCTAGCTTTGATGAAAACTTATATATTGAAACACAAAGCCATTATGTATTCATCGAATTGAACATACAAAGGTATATTTGGTGTTTACATACAATAGAACAGATAATAGGTTCACCCCTTCTGACACAGTATCAAGTCCTAAGGCTACAAAGACTCACAGCTTTTCTCCTTCAGGAAATTGCTTTTATATTACACATGGAGAATTACACACATGAAAACAAACTGAGGTATAGAGCTGAAAAAATGTCCTTTCACATGCTGAAATTAGCAGTCAAATTTGGTTGTATTTCTGACATGATGTACATAGCCATGTATTATTACAAGACACTTAGATATATAGAAGCTTTATCCATTTTAGAGAAGATCAAGGTCAAGTTAGCACAGCCATATCTGATGTATAGGTTGAATGCAGATAAAGACATGTATACTGAGGCCGTTGGAGGACAGTCCTGGTCTAAAAAGATGAAACAGGCTGTAGCAATGGATATTCTTCTTGACAATAAAATCCATTTCATCAGTGAATTAATACCAGAACAACAATCTTCTCTACAGAATGGGTGTTTTATATCAATTGTCCCGCTCTTTATACTGTTACACATGCTAGAGATCTTGTGCTGCAGACATGTAGACACAATGAGAGCACAAACAGTTCTAGATGATCTACAGACCTTAGTTCACTATGATGAGGGTCAGCTTCTAGATCCAATTCTCAGAGACATAATCTGGCAGATTCTGGGGATCTGTCAACAGGTGACTGGGAACCTCCAAGCTGCTCTATACTCATACCAACAATCTCTCAGTCAAGAACCATGCATCAAAATACGAACAGCTACACAAATGAGAATACATGAAATCAGTTTATGGAATCAATAAAGTAGTAAAATAAATCTTAATTGTTTGTAGTTGTTCACCTGATAGAGATTATAATCTATATCATGCAATTCACAGTACATTGTATTTCTTGAGGAAGATGTGAATCAATGCAAAATGAAATAAAGTTGAACTTTTTAAGCTTTCAAAGGAAAACAAAATTATTAGAGTACATATATTGTAGTCACATTGAATTTTGCTGTGATTTCTTTTACTGAAGTTGTAAACTTAAACCATCCAAATACACAATATATTATTACAGTGTGTGCCAGGAACAATGTAACAATTGAATTAAGAAATAAAATTGGCATTTCTTATTTTTTATTTATTTATTTATTTATTTTATTTTTTATTTTTTTTTTTTTTTTTGGATGTTGCAGGATAATCTCTGAGGTTGAGAAATGTCCTTTTGAAATACATGTATAAAAGGTGAAGCATTAATTAATAGAGACCTGCCAAGCAACAGAACACTTGACAGTAGTCAAGAATTTAAAAAAATCTATTTAAAACACTGTACGTGTACATAAATTGGCATATTCAAAATTTAGCGCAATCAAGGGGTATGTAGTTGTTGGCGTAATCATGAATTAGCGCTACACATGTCCGTGCCGTGTATTGTATTTATTTAAGTAAATGACTTCTTAGCGGTATTCATGAATTAGCGCATCGTTGTCCACGCCAAAGCCGCTAAAATATGAAGCTCGCTTTTTTAAGTACACATACAGTACCCTTGCTTATAGCAACTACCCTCCTAGATGCAAAGGTGCAGAAAAGGTTTCCAATAAAATAATGCATTTTTGCTATAGATTCAACACAGCCATGTCCTAGCACCAACACCCTGCTGGAGGGGCCATAAAATTCACAATTTTTGAAAAGGCACCTTTGCTCGCTTAACTATGCACTTAGTACATCTACTAAACACTCAGGAGCAGAGAAGATTTTCAAATAGATATTGCATTTTCACTAGAAAATTAATAGAGCCCCAATCTAACACCAGAGCCCCTTAACCGGGGAGCCGAGAAATTCACAATTTTGGAAGAAGCACCCTTGCTTAACATAACCATCATCTAGTTCTGCTGAAAATACAGAGCCCCACCCTAACTCCAGAAACCCTTACACCTGGGGCCATGAAATTTACAATTTTGGAAGAAACACCTTTGCTCATTATAACTATACACTTTCTTTGTTTGCTTAATATTCAGGAGCAGAGAAGAAGATTTTCAATGAAATAATGCATTTTCACTAGATAATCAGTAGAGCCCCCTCCCCCTTCCTCTACCATCGCCACCAAAACCTCTGCTGATCCTGAGGCCACAAATTTCACAAATCTGGAGGAAGTTCCTTTGCTCATCATAAATATGCACCTAGTTCTTCTGCTAGATATATATATATATATATAAGGGGCGAGAAGAAAATGTTTAAAAGAATTTATGTATTTTCAGTATATCCTTATCCTTACTCCAGATCCTAACCATGGGGCCATGGATTTCATAATTTTGGTGAAAGGTTCAATAATTATTACAATCATACCAACAGACTGACTGCTTGATGACTAGGCCTAAAGAAGAAGCCCCTTAGGCCCAGAAAAGGAGGGGGCAGGGATAATAAAATTCATAATTTTTGTTCCCCTTCACCCATATATGATATATGCCAAAATTGGTCGTAACTTGTTCAACAAATCCAGAGATAAAGATGAAAATACTCAAAAGTTTTCGACCAAGAGATTACACATTGCCATTGTTACCCCATGTGACGGTACATATTGTCGTTTTGTAAATATTGTCGTCGGCGACAATATGTACCTAGCCTCACTGCACAAATTTTCGTCCATCGGTACATATTGTCGCCGACTGAAGAGTCACATATGTACATACCGGTATTGTCGCTGGCGACATTATGTGCCTTATCCTCACTGTACATATTGTCGCCCCACAGAAATTGTTGTTTAAAGATTTCTTTTGCTGTTTTTTGGTAGTTTTGTGAATGTAATTGGTCTCTGAACCACACTGACGCGACTCGAATGCTATTTTATGCAGCGTGATTGTGACGGTACATTTTGTCATCCCGTTCATATTGTCGCCGGCGACAATGTGTACCTTCCCTCACTGCGCATATTGTCGTCCATCAGTGTTATTGTGTATGTTAAGTTAATTATTTAATTATGAAATTTTACCTGTGGACTAAGTATATACAAGTTAAACAAACAAAATTTACCAAAGCAAAATTAAAAAAAAAATCAAACCACCAAGCGTGGGAGGGGGGAGGGCGGTACTACATCTGTCTTTGGTGTTTGAGAAGATATTTAAAGATTTTCTGTATATATATTCTTAAGTAAAACTCACCCATTGTGGCCCCACATTACCCCTGGGGTAATGACTTGAACAAAGTTGATTTTGCTTTTGTTTGTTTGTTGTTAAAATGTCCCTCTCGAGAATTTTTCATTCATATTGAGACGTCACCACTTACCAGTGGAGGGCTGCAAATTTAGACCTATACTTGGCACTCAGGATCATTGAGCAGTGAGGGATCTTTTTTTGTGCTAGCATCTCAAAATTGAACGTACGCTATGAAGCTTTCACATAGGTATCATCTCTTCTGACCCAGTAGTTCTTGTAAAGAAGATTTTGAAAGATTTTTTTTCCTAAATATTCTATGAAAAACTAAGATCATCTATTGTAGCCACACCTATCCCCCGAGGGATATGATCTGAATAAAACTGAATCTACACTTTCTAGTGAAGCTTTCACACAAGTTTCAACTTTTCTGACACAGTGGTTTTTGTGAAGATTTTTAGAAGTCACTAAATTTTCACTTATTCTTAACTAATTCCCTTAAAAGAGGGCATGACCCTTCATTTGAACAAACTTGAATCCCCTTTATCCACAGATGCAAGTGTGGCAAGTTTGGTTGAAATAGGCCCAGTAGTTCTTGAGATGAAACTGAAATAATGAATAGTTTACAGACAGACGGACGATCAGACAAAATGTGATCAATAAAGCTCACTTGAACTTTACTTCAGGTGATCTAAAAATGTTCTTTTTTGCGTTATTCTTATATTATTGTTAACAATAAATTATATTTATAATATTATATCAGCACATGATCATATATAAGAATAACGCAAAAAATAATTTCCAAATAATCATTACTACTGAACAAAAAAACATACCTGTATTCACTCACCAAGTATATATTACAAGAAAAAAGAATAGCTGATTTATAGATATCTCAAGAATTACGGTATCTTGATATGTCATAGTGATAAACATCAATCTTGGACACAATTTTCTGACCAAAAAGTTTTCTCCCTACAATATTGTGAGTAATGCTGTCTGTCTCCCTCCGTGCGTGTATGTGTTTGTCAATCTCTCTTTCTTTTCTCAAGTAAATATTCGTCAAAACAATATATCGACGACAATATATGCCGACCTTGACTGTACATATTGTCGCTGACGACAATATGTGCTGGTGCTTGACTGTACATTTTGTCGTCCATTATGCAGGAGGAAAATAAGGCTCGTCTCGGTATATATTGTCGCCGGCGACAATATGTACCGATGGACGACAATATGTGCAGTGAGGGTAGGTACATATTGTCGCCGACGACAATATGTACAAAACGACAATATGTACCGTCACACCCCACCCTAGCCCCAAGGGTCATGATCTGAAAAATTTGAATCTGCACTACAGGAGGATGCTTCCATATAAATATGACCAATCATGGCTTTGCTAAGTTCTTGAGAAAAATTTTTTATAGATCCATCCTACATATTTTCATGTAAAACTTTGATCACCTATTGTGGCCACTCCCCACCCCTTGGGATCATGATTTGAACAAACTTAAATGCACACTACCTGAGGATGCTTCCTAATAAATATGACTTATCACGGCTTTGCTGTTCTTGAGAAGATTTTTAAAGATTTTTCCTATTTATAACAATTAAACTTTGTACCATATAGTGGCCCCACCCTAGCCCCCGGGGTCATGATTTGTACAAACTTAAATCTACAGTATATTAGGAAGCTTTCATATAAGATTTATCTTTTTTGTCCCAGTAGTTCTTGAGAAGAAGATTTTAAAATGACCCCACCCACTTTTTACTAATTCTTAGTTATCTCCCCTTATAAGAGGGAGTGGTCCTTCATTTGAACAAACTTGGATCCCCTTTACCAAAGGATACTCTGTGCCATGTTTGGCTGATTTTGGTGCAGTGGTTCTGGAGAAGAAGATGAAAATGTGAAAAGTTTACGACAACCCCAACGACAACAATGCCAACAACAAACAATGGACAAATTTTGATCAGAAAAGCTCACTAGAGCCTTCTGCTCAGGTGAGCTAATAACAGCTAGCTGGAGTAATGGATGTCAGTAGCTGATGCTGCAGCTTATCAAGTCTTCAGGTACATATTCCTTGTCTCATGATCACTGAGTGATTTATCCCTGGCATTCTTTTAGAGTTACTGTGAAACTACTGAAAACCCATGTACTGTATACCAACTTATAATTGCGTGCGATAAATTTCCGTGATCTTCCTTTACTGGTTAATATTTCGCATGACAAACTTTTTATTTCAATGTGTATTCAGGGCTCTATATATTTTTTTTCCTTCTTGTCCATTCAGACAAACGACCAAAACATTTACTTGTCCGAACTTCAACTTCACTTGTCTGAAATTTTTTTCAATAATGATCTAATTCTGTCAACTTGAAAACTAAAATAAGGCCACACCAATTTAATTTCTTGTTCGTCGGACATGTGATGAGGGGGCGAGCGGTTAAATAATAACATTATTACTTTTTTGTAGACAAAATTTTTTTAGGCGGGGTGTGAAAAAATTTGAGCGGACAATTATTTTTTTTTCTGATTTGCAGAGTAAGCAGATTTAAAAATACGAAAAATAGAGCGGAAATGGAATAGAAAATAACACAGAATTTCCATGGTGCGGGAAATTGAAATTAATATTATTTGTACAGTTTTGTTTAAATATGGGCGCACGGGTCCGACGAACAAAATATTTTATTGGTGTGGCCTAAAGTCCATTATATGTGCTTGATTGATTCGTGATGTTATTGATACATGTAAATACAACAAACACATAAAACAGAATTTTATCTAGACTTTCTGTCCTGACAACAACATAAATGTTCACTCAAAGTGAAATTGTCAACATCAAACAGAATCCAAACTTAGCAAGATCCATGCTTTGCAGTAGTATGAAATTAGTAAGCTTTGATCCCAATCGAGTGTGAACTCAGTATTACATAGTGATCAATATCTGGATCGAAGTTTGATTTTATGTACTGCTACCAATCTTTAAACCTAAAACTTTCAACAGTCGTTCTTTATATTATTTGGAGACTTCTTTACATTAAAATGCACTTGTCCAATCGGACAAGCGCCCAGCAATATTTACTTCTCCATACCGGTAATTTATTTTCACTTGTACCAAACAAGCAGAAAAGCTTTAATGTTGAGCTCTGGTATTTCTGATGAAAAAGAAGTCTGTGAGCAAATGCTCACTAGTAAAATTGCCGCTCTGATGTGAATATACACTCTCATATGTATATACATTCTCATGTTTATATACATAAGTTCAGTTGCTATGGAAATTTGGTACGGACAGACGCATGGATAAACAGGAAGTTGACGTTGAATTTATACAAAAATCTCACCATATAGCATGCAAAAACAAAGAGTTTGCTAAAATTTCAAGCATCTGCCATGAGAAAATTTGGTATGGACAGATGCACAGATAAACAGGAAGTTGGATTTGTACAAAAATGAATCCCACCATATGGCATGCCTAGACAAAGAGTTTGCTTAAATATCATACATCTGCAATGAGTAGTTGTTGAGAAAACTGGGACAAAAATTTGTTAGGGACAGACACACAGACAGACACACAAAGGTAAAACAGTATACCCCCTCTCCTTCCAAGTGGGGGTATAAAAATACAAATTTAAATATTTCAAACAGTATCAGTAAAATTATAGATGATTAAATATTGATTCAAGTGTTCTTTAAAAAAAACAGAACACCAAAGATGAAGTCTATGCTTTAATACATGCATTTCTGAATAACATGTTGTTCACTAAAAATGGATTTTGACCTTTTCCATCATCTGTATGTACCTCCATAATCGTCATTTATAGATATAGTAAAAGGTACTTGTATATGTTAATGGTAATTGGCACACATACTCATATGTGAAACACATGTGCCTAGAAAAACACACCATCAATTTTTTTTTCTTCATCCTCTAAAAGGATTATTGATTTATCAAGTTGTTCACAAGCATAACAGAACAATAATCCTCTGTTTGATTTCTTTTTCATTGTAAGAATGGAAAAATTTCCTGAAAACTTTGAGGTGTACCAGTTTAACACAGTTTAGCAATCTTCACTCCTGAGTACCACGTCATGTTTTCCTGAAGCGTTTGAACAGAGGGTGAGAGTGACTGCTGGGTAAAGCTGACCTTTTACCCTTGAACTCCATGTAGAGGCTGTCGTCTGCTCCTGACATTGAGGACATACTTCCAACTTTCCTGCTCACCTAACAATGGAGAAAAGAGGGGTCAAAAATGGCAGTTTGTGTCAGGGCAAAAGCACAGGGACAATATGGACAAAGACATTTTTAGTTTTATCCTATCGGAAAATAACTGTGTGTGTTAGTGGGGGGGGGGGGGGGGGGGTCAACAAAACACAAAATAAAATTAAATTCATATATAAAATTAATGTGCAAGAACAAATTAGACAGAAAAACTACTATTCTTCCACACAAAAATAATAAAATTAGATTTTAACATCACAGACATAAAATACAAAACCTCTGTAATTACTGAATATTACAAAAACCTTTTACCAGCAAGACATAACCCTGTCTATTACAGGTGAGAAACTTATTCCCCCCAAATGGCTCTTACCTGTGAGAAGCCTCCCTCCCCGGCCACTCTCTCCTCCTCTGCGTCCTGCTCTGTGGCAGCGCACACTTTCTGTAACAGCTGAGCTTGTTCCTCCTTTGTATCATATGCCAGATTCTCCTATTAAATATGATAAGTTTTGTCAGCAATATATAACTGAATCTTTTCCCAATTTTGTAAACTGCTTGGTTTCTCAATGGTTATGAGGGCAATTCCTTTTCATCTGACTCACAAAATATATGAGCTGAAGTCAGCTGAAGTATAGAGCGACTTTTGATGTCACATGACTGAATAGGTACATTTCTTTGAAGATATCCTATATACATTTCAGTTAAACTTGAATCTAAATTTAAAGATACATCTTACTGCTTAGTCATTATTTAACACTCTTTACCTTATCCATGCCTTCAAGCTTGGTAATGACTTTGTAGGCATAGCCCTGATTCACCAAAAATCTCTGCCTTTTTAATGAAAAATGCATCTCCATTGTATCTTGTGAAACCAGGGAGTAGAAAAAGGCATTGTATTCTTCTGCTACAGCTCCTACCAAAAGTATACAGCATTTCATATAAACCTCCATTACAGATGCTACTAAAAGTATAGAACATATATATACTGAACAGAATTTATAAAAAAGATCTTTGCTACAGATCCTACCAATGGTATGCAGTATGTATTTCACACTCTGCCCCACTCAGTGGGTATCCTACAGTGTACCTTTTTTTGCCCTTAGAATTCGTCCCATCCTCTGAGCCTCCTGTCTACGAGAGCCCCCATGGGCAGAAATCTGGATCAAAACATTGGCCTCCGGGAGATCAAAAGAAGTATCAGCCACCTGCAAAGAGTTTAACAAAGATTATGCTTAAAATAAAGCTATCCTAATATGCTCCCCCTAATACATATATATCTTGTATAAAAAACATGAAATATTTTCATGAAATCACACATATCAAAGATACAGTACCAACCAGACCCAACCTGACACCAAAGCAGTCCCGGAAAGCAGTCCCCGGGACTGCTTTGGGACCGCTCTGGGACTGCTGTGGGACTGCTCTGGGACCGCTGTGGGACTGCTCTGGGACCGCTATGGGACTGCTCTGGGACTGCTGTGGGACTGCTCTAGAAAGCAGACCCAGCAGTCCCAGCAGTCCCTGGGACTGCTTTCTGGGACTGCTTTGTTCACTCATGCGTGAAAAAGGCTCTGAGTGACATGATAGCTCCGCACCTTGTGTATTCTGAATTTGCAGCTCCTTGTTGTTGTTTTGTTTACTTTCTGCAGAGAGGTGTTTAAGATAAAAACAAATATAAAAAACAAGTATTAATTTCTTACAAAAATTAAATAAATAGAGATAGTTATACATGTAATTACTAAATGTCTTCAGAGGGCTGTAAATTTACACAATTGTAGTCTAGAATTAATTTTAAGAAAATAAAAGTAGTTAAAAAGGGAAGTCAGGGGATGGTTTTTATCCCTTAAATTAAACTTCAATACAGGTGTTTGAAAAAAAATTATCTAGGCCTATTTAATAAATTAATGCTGTCAAATTACATATGTACTCAAAGTTTGCCTTAGTACTATTTAAAAAAAAAACCAAACAAACAAAAAACAAACAAACTTGTCATTTCAGTAAGATACATGTATACAGATGAACGTACTGTACTGGATTTTTTTTTTCTTAATTGAAAAAGCTAATACCATGCTTAAAAAAGAGCACTCCATGCAATTTTTTCCACCCTCAAATAAAACCTAATGATTTATTTAATGACAGTGAAATAAAATTATTCTACCATTCTTCTGTCTCATAATATGTCACATGATATGAAAATATCGGGAATTGTGACTTGTTTCTTATTTCTTTTGTTTGTATTTACCTGGCCGATTAATACAATGAGATTGTATAAAATGGTGTCAACACCTGAGGTTTCAATCGCCTTTGGGCATAATTAGCAGAAAGTCAAAGCATGTTATTTGGGTATCAGTGTTACACATCACTGAACACTCTGGTCAACATTGACACCAATTTCAATCTATGTTATGCAAAAAATCTTAGTTTCAATAATTGTGTATAAATTTATTTCGGGATTAATTAATTTTGAACATAATCTGAGAGTTCCATTTGCGTGATTTACAGATGTACACTCGAACATTTATATTGAGAATCTAAAGATAATTAAATTGGGAAGTCATTGAAAATAATCAAGACTGAAATATAATATTCGGCAATGTTTAACAAAGAATTTTTCAAAAGCTCCAATACTTAAGAAAAATGCATTCAGAGTATAGTATGGGAATCAGCCTTGCTCTATAATTATTATTATCTATTTAAAGCTTATTCTGATATAAAATAAACAATTCAAGTTTAATTTTCTATATAAAAAAAATTGAAAACCAATATCAATCACAAAAAATGAAGAAATTGGTTTATTTTGGTTAAAAAATTAATATACCAAATAATTGTGTTTTATATTCATGTTATTAATAGGTGTGAACGTCTTCTTCATTCAATAATTATAATTTGTTTCTATACGCGTACTGTGATTTTCTTTACAGTTCAGAAATGACAGTCGCGTAAGAATTGTAAATATTTGTTGATACTACTCAGAAAGAATTGCTCATCAATTTCAACTGCCTTTTATATAGCTACATTGTTTATTGGTAATCTCATTCTGAGTAAGCTCCGCCCATTAAATTAATAAACCCCGCCCACTGGGACTGCTGGGACTGCTTTCTGGGACTGCTGGGACTGCTCTGGGACCACTCTGGGACTGCTTTAGCAGTCCCAGAAAGCAGTCCCCAGGACTGCTCTGGGACTGCTTTGTGTCAGGTTGGGTCTGGTTGGTACTGTACAATATATTCATAATTTCTGTATTAGAATGACATCACACCTTAGAAACAAAGATGGTGTTGACTTTTGGATTATGGACAAAGTTCTGCAAGATCTGCATTCTCTCCCCTTGTGAAGTTGGTCCGTACAGGTATGGTCTGAAAAGCACAGAAAATGAGCATATTTGATTGAAAAAAATTCAGAAAAAAGTGTGCCACAAGGACCTATTAGAAAGACAACTCAAAACAACCTTCAGCGATATCTTTTTTACTTTGGAATCCATATATTTCCCATTCAAACTCCTTTTAGTTCAAAACTTTTTATAAGAAAGCTAAATAGAGAGTATCAAATATAACAACAGCATTCAAAAAGAGTATTAAACTTACTTATTCAACTTAATGGCGTAGCTTTTCAGAGCGAAGACATTGTCTGAGAAGACGATGATTTTGTCGTTTCGTCTTTCATGATATCTAATGAGAAACTGACAAGCTCGGAACTTGTTAGGATTAACCACTGCAAGCAGCTGTGAGAAAAATTATTTAATGTTTCATAAATTGCAAAATTTTGAATATTCATTTACTTATGAGTTGCAAACTCATCCCAATACTACTGACACATATGCTTAATAATAAAGATCAGTGGCAAATTTGAAAATTCTTACCAGTTTTTTCTGAGACTTGGTATTGAGATACTCTCTGTAAAATTCTGGGGCCATAGGACACCATACCTATAACATATACATGAAATACATCATATGTACCCATGCATGTGTGTACATTTAATAAGCATTGGTTTAAAATCACCTCTTGTTACAATATATTTCTTACACATGTAAATAAACTCAGAAAGAGAGAGAGAGAGAATAGCCGACTAAAAATCAACATACTGGATTAACCAGAGAAATATTTTGCAGAAAAAAATCTGCAGGTTTCAGTTTTTGCAGCACATTCTCTCAAACAAGAAAAGCAATCCCAATGCTAAACTTCTGATACTACATGTCTTTCTTCCTACCTCTGCACACTGCACTCTAGCAATGTATCCATTGTTCTGTAGTTCCATCCAATTCGCCTCATACAGCTTTGGTCCAATCAGAAAGTTCAGGTCTGCTATTTTATCATCCTCTCGTACCAATGTGGCAGTCAGTCCCAGCTTACAGTGGGCATTTACAATTGTCAGGACACGTCTGAACATACGGGCAGGTATTGTCTGCACCTCTGTTTATTCAATAAACATAAGCAACACATGCTATATAAATTTAAGTTTTTTATGTACATGTCTAGAGGCATAAAACTGAAATGCTTTAAATGTAAGACAGCAGATATGAGAAACATACCTCCATCAAAAATAAGTTTGTCCTTAAAAATCATAACCTAAGTATATAGATATTCTCTACCCATAATGCTTCATTCACTGTAACCCAGAAATGTTTTAAGCATAATTTGCACCCAGCTTAAATTGACTCTTATCAGAGGAACAGTAAAACTACATCTGCAGGTGGTAAAAAATGGTGGGCAGGTTTCGAGTCTGTGTTTAATACAAATTTTCTGATGTCATCAAAATACACTTACCATTTAATATACACTTACCATCTAAAATACACTTAACCATCTAAAATACACTCACCGTCTAGAATCATGATTCCCCACTCCTGACTCTGCATCCACTCCATGACTTTTTCTGCCTCCCAGGAACGTTTGGTGGAATGAGCCAACATAGAATAGGTACTGATGAGTATAGATGACCCTGACCGCAATAAAAAAAAATTAAAGTGACCTCATTTCATTTAACAATGCTTATCTATTAAAATAATGTCAATGTGTTTGATGGGTTCATTGTGTAAAATCTGTATATTTGAAGGAACATCTTTGCCTGATGAGCTTTTAAACTGACAAAAGAATATAACATTAAACAAATAGGGAGTATGTTTTCTTGTACCATAATTTGAAATTCAATACATGTACAGTCGAAGCTCTTGACTCCAAATTCAATGGAACCCAAGAAAAAATTTTGAAATATCCAAGGATTTCAGATACTGAGGTTTAAATACATTAAGAAAAGGGGGTTGGGACTTGCCAATCACTTCGACATATCCATGACGTTGGAGATACCAAGGTTAAGCTTATATACTAAAATAGTCCACCTACCTATAGGTTTGTCCTTTGCATCCGATGTGAACCTACATATAATGCTGTCATCCGCTGTAGACCACATCTTAAACTAAAAAATACAACATTACAATGTTATTACAATCTTTCTCTATGTATACAAATATACATGTACATACAGTCAACCTTGTTATCTCAATCTCCATGGGACCGAGAAAACTTCGAGATATCTGAGGATTCAAGATATCTGGGGTAAAATACTTATAGAATAAGGGGTTGGGACTTCACAATCACTTCAACATATCCATGGTATTCCAGATATCCATGTTCGAGATACCGAAGTTCAACTGTATTTTCTTTTTTAAGAGAAACCTACAGAGATTTTTTTTCTAATGATAAAACATGGAAGAATTTTTTTTTATATGTAATAGAAAAGCTTCAAGATTTCTGATCAATATGCTAAGGCCTTCAAAGATGAATGTACATACATGTACAAGAAAATGTTAAGCACAAAAAAATGTTGTGCTGGATGTACCTGTTGCTTCCATTGTTCCACTGCAACCCCTGACGTGGCCAGACATATTGTTCTCTTCCTAACAGTGCAGGCTGCTGTCACTCCCACCAGAGTCTTACCAGCACCTGTGTCACATACATTGTCCCAATATTACATGTACATGTAGGTATAACCTGCTCCTTTGTCAAATCAGTATATACATACTTAGTGTATATACATGTATATTACATTTAATATAATAAATCTGATGGATAATCCATCACAGACTGTTTAAAAATGGTCTATGGTCCTTGGATGCTTTCATTTGTAACTAAGTATGTATGCATGACACACTACATCTCAACTAGAGAAAAATTTTAGGCTTTGCTCTGTTTTATGCAAAGCTCAAGATAGATTCTACACATTTAATACATATTCTTTGATGATTTACCACATGGTAGTACAATGACTCCAGAGCGGGCTCTACCATTACCAAACATCTTCCTCAGGCTCTTCTCTTGGTAAGGTCTCAGGATTGTGGACGGTTTAAGATCAATGCTGAAAAAAAGCCCACACACATGGTTCAATAAAGTAATATTCTTACCTGATTTGTTAAATAACAGTTCATCTTTTAACTATCACCACTAAGGCCTTAAAAAATTAATAACTTGGTTCTCAGGCTTGCCTGCATCTCATTTAACAATGTGCATTGCCCATATTTATTATCAAATGAATACATGTAAAATAAAATTTCTCTCATGCTTGTACGGTGCAAAAAAAAAAAATTGTGGAATCCCCGACAACATTTTAGATACTCCCATCAGTAAAACGTTTGACAAACATGAAGATGATACAGACTAGTGGTCCTGTTAAAAATCGCAAATATGGCTGTCGAGTTAACAGGTTAAGGCATCAAGATTAAGTTTAGTCATGATGGAATTGATTTCAGTGCAAATTCATAAGGGAATGACTGTAATACTTCTATGGCACATAGTGAGGGTTTTCTGAAGGTTGTTCCATGCTAGAACTCTATAACACTATCAAAGAATGACTCCCTCAACCTTGGAACTTGGATATTTCCAGAAAAGCTTCGGCAAGTTTTGCTGATTTCATTTAGTGTGGGTAAACCAAATACCTTTGAATGAATTTGACAATGTTAAATAAAATCATAAGCACTATTTATAGTGCTGAAACACTCTTAGTTTACTTGTGATACGTAAGCAATTGACAAGATGCATCACATCTAAAAGTGTCGAGTTCTGTAAGTTTAAGTTTAAAGCCTCCCTTCTGCATTTATTTTTGACAAAACTAGCCTGAAAACCAAGTTATTAATTTTTTAAGGCCTAATTCATGAAAAACAATTATTATTTACAATTAAAAGGGATCTTAATTTCATTTTGTTCATACTTTTGAGAGAAAAGAAGATCTTTACCAGATGAGATAATAACATTAGTACTGATATATAGTTCACTTACTTGATGTCTGGATTGACCGTGTCGTTTTTGAAGTCATATTCGGCCAGTAATGGGTACTCTAGTTCTATGCATCTGAAAAAATTGAGGGAAAATAAAACACAACTTCATAAAACTTTATGACAACTTCTCTCCTTACCAAAATGAATCAATAAATAAATAAAAACAAAAAAAAGAAAGAAAGAAAGGAAGAAATTGAATAAATAAATAAAATCTATTTTGAAAATCTAAATACTTCCATTCAGATTTTGCTTATAAATACAAGGAAATTTTATTATTTTATAACATTGCCCTCTGACCTTTTCTGTATGACCTCTATTTTCTCCTGTTTGACCTCGAATGACACGGTTTTGGTATCCTCCTCTTCATCTTCGTCTTTGTCCATTTTATCATAGTACGCGTAGATATCGTCAGGCACCTCCTCTTCAGGTGCCTCCTCGGTTTTTGTCTCTCCTTCTGTGGGGGCACTGGAGGAGGTGCTGGGTCCACGTTTGGCCAGCTAAACAGTAATAAGGGTTACAATAACTTATCTATAACACTAGCATAAGAAGTCAATCAACGTACACAAAAATTTTTAATTTTCAATAGCTAAATCTTGTTTATGTCTGTCCATCAAATGAGCCATTGGCTCTGATGAGCTAAAAATCCAAATTTAGTATCAATTTTCTCTTAAACTCAAGTAAATGCAATTTTTACTGAAAATTTTTCGTAGCATAATTTTAGCTAACCTGTAGAGCAGACTTTGAGGACACCTTGTCAGTAAGTAGGTCAGTCTCATCTGCCCGGAATCTACACTCCTGTATGACTGGATCCTTCAGGAGTATCTGGATCACCTCCTAAAAATTTAATAAAGATCACATGATATCAGGTCAGTCTTTGACTATCTAGTTCACCTCCTAAAATTTCAACACAGGGATTAAATGACCATGTCAGTGTTTAACTATCTGGGTCACTTCCTATGTTTTGACAGATGCATGTACATGTGTATCATTCATACAATTATGTATTTAAGATGATTTCATTATGTAATTATATATATCTGGACTTTGTCATATACATTGACAAAAATATTGGAAGATCTTTTTGAGATATATCTACATATGTACCTAGTTGACATCAAAGGATGTCAGAACAACTTAATTATATTACATAATATGTATTTGTAACTGGAGAACATCATTTCCATAACATTTAAGTAATGGTGGATCTATATGGGTGATAAATTCAATTGTATTAAATTCACCATATAATAAATACATTGACCTAATGATTTATTTTATTTTGTTTTTTTAAGATCAAAGGAAAGCTAACTTTCTACTTCAGACATTTTGTAAATTATCCAAAGTAAAAGTATCTACTAAATTATCCACTGTGATACTTACCGGGTGCTGGCTCTCTACATAATATTTGTTATGTTTAAGTACCAGCTTCACTTTTCCATAACTCAAAGTACACAACTGAAAAAAGAAAAAAATATTGTCAAAATTTTCAGATATTTCTCCAGGTTAATCAGGTATTAAAAGTAGCCTTTTTGGCTTAATTCTACTTCCATGTATAAGAACCTAATTTTGGTTCACATTTGTGAGTGATTCTCAGTCACTAAAGTCATGGTCTGTTAAACAAGGCATCTAGTATCTGTTACAGTAATTATCTGTTACAGTAATTATCCATTACAGTAATTATCTGTTACAGTAATTATCCAGTACAGTAATTATCTGTTACAGTAATTATACATTACAGTAAATGTACTTCATGTAAATCTAACATCAGGACAACTTTTACTCAAATTCAATATCATCACTTCCAGATTTGTTTTTTTAATTTTGAAAACTGTCAAGACTCCTCTTATGATTTTTGTACTAGAAGATTTTAATGATTTGAAAGAAACTAAAAAATCTGAAAATACATTGATTCCTAAGCACTAGTACTGTTTGACACAGCAATATCAATTTGCAAAAAAAAAAAAAAAAACATTTACCAGGTACACATACAGTTAAATTTCGGTATCTTGAACACTGATATCTTGAATATCATGGATATGTCGAAGTGATTGGAAGTCCCAACCCCATACTCTTTAAGTACTTTACCCTGGATGTCTCGAACCCTGGTATATCTTGAAGTGTTTTCTCCGTCCCATTGAGTTTGAGATAACAAGGTTTTACTGTATTGTTACATTTTATGTCTATTGTGTACTAGTACCTGTATAAATTCCTCTATTCCTTTAGGTAGTGATGTTTTACAAAGTCGTCGCAGGTATTCTATGATGTCATTGGTTTCGAGGCCGACAGACACCGCAGCATAGAGGGAGTAGGCCGTCAACTTATACTCATGTATAAACTCCGGACGACACACAGGCTGAGAAATTAAGTAAAGTTACTATCAGAAAAGGTGATAAAAGTTTTTTTGTTTGTTTGTTGTTGTTGGTTTTTTTTTTTTTACATATGTGTGCCTATTGTAGATTCCTTATTTTATATGAGTATTTATTATCATCAAAATGCCTTGTAGTTGTTTGATTGCAAGAAAATGAATTTGCCAAAGGACTTGATCATGACTTTTGAAAGTTGTATATGAAAATTAAAGGGAAATTTTTTTTCCGCAAGTGATACTTCTTGTGTTAATAAATTCCTTGTGTATATTTAGTCAATAGTATGTATCTTCTTAACACTTACACAATTTGCCTTAACTTTATTAGAACGAAAAAAAAAAATCTGGGCCTATATGACATAGTTCTTGAGTAACTTTTTTCTTATTGAAGATTAAATTTCGTAAACATTGACCTATTTTGACACATGTCACAATCTAATAAAAGTAAAAAATTCTATAAATAATCCACCCCTATTCATTCAATGAAGACCTACCTCTGAGATGGCAATTAAGAAGTCATGTGCATGTTTATATACTGGAGAAAATGACTCAAGAAAGATATGGCCATTAGGAGCCTGAAAGAGAAGAATAATGATTCATCATCTGCATAATACATAAAAAAAATTAATACTACAATGTATATAGAAAAGGTAAAATGAAAAACTGCATAGGTCAAATTTTTTCTATGGTTCAAAATTTGTGGTGTGAAGAAAAAAAATTAAGGATTTCATTGTTGAAGAAATGAACTGCGAGTCTGAAGATGCACACAGTCAAGGACATATAGTACTTAATAATAGGAGAAAGAGAATTAATATTATTCCCTAACTTCACACTTCCTATTTTACTAGATGTAATATACTTTGCAGAGAGTAACACTATCATGACCTATTTCATGTCTACCAATTAAAGAAACAGATGGTAAAGCCCTCTAGCTTACCACAAACAGAGAGTAAATACTCCAGCTTACCACAAACAGAAGGTAAAGCCCTCCTGTTTACCACAAACAGAGGGTTAAGCTCTCCAGATTACCACAAACAGAGTGGTAAAGCCCTCCAGCTTACCACAAACAGAGGGTAAATACTCCAGCTTACCACAAACAGAGGGTAAAGTCCTCCAGCTTACCACAAACAGAGGGTTAAGCTCTCTAGCTTACCACAAACAGAGGCCTTGAGCTGTGATCTGGCTTCAGAACAAGTTCTGATCTGTAGTCTTTGGCACCAAATTCATCTTCTTTACCTGCATCATCTACTGAACGAGTGGCAGCCTCAGGAACTGAAAAATGAAAATTATATATCCTAATTTGGCAATAAAGAAATTAATTCCTGTTTTTAACAGGTATCAATCAAATCTCAATCAAATAAAAAAAAAAGAAATATATATATTTTTTAAATACTGCTTTGAATTCTAATTTTGAAAATTTTGAACACATGAAAAATCCCAATTTTCAAAATCAAAAATTGTAGTCTAACAGTAATACATTGCATAATTGAAGCAGTTTTTTTTTATAAACTTTTCATGGGCTCACATAGGATGAATCTGCACCATTCAGTCAACTGAATTACCACTTAAAGGTCTGGAAAGGTGGGTGAATGACAAATTCAAGCCACCTTTCAGTTAACCGAGTGGCATTTTATCTTGTGTCACCCAAAGGTATTTAGGGAATTCGAAAGATCTTTCTAGCTATAGATGGATAAATTCCCAGATCAAATCTAAAGCTCTCACCCCCCACCCCCCTCTCCCCTTTCAGAAGTGCCTATCTGTTGTTAGATTATACTTCATGTAAGTGAAAGGCTAAACAACCAATGGCTCCAATTCAACTTTTGCACTTAATTTGGAAGAAGTTTTATTTTTGCAGTAGATTTATATAATCAGCATTTATCAGTCCTAGATTTACCTGCTGATGGGTCTGCATCATTTGTCTCTTCTTCCACATATTCCTCATACTCAACCTTTGCTTTCTTCGCTTTTCGCTCTTCTGCAAATATTGAAATGGAAACAATAAGAGCTGCAGCTTCATTTAAGAATAAAAAAAAGATTTATTCAGTACAAAATATTGATGTTACAAGACTTATCATAAAATTTATAATATATACTTTAAAAGCAAGCACAGCGAGTGGCACAAAGCACCGCTCACATTGCAAGCTATTAATTATGACAATACTTTGCCCGGGCAAAGAGAAAATTCGAACTATACACATTGATCCAAATGAATTTTTTCTGCAGTTATCTCAAGACTTACAATGCAACCCAAATGCATCATGCTGCTAACTTCTTTCTTGTGGTAACAACCATTCAGAAAGTTCAACAAAAAATGCACTTACCTTGATTTAATGAATATTGCAGATAAATAGTAGCTTATAATAACGTCGTATGTTAAAAAATTGCACATTCATGACTTAATTGACCCCTTTTTGGTACAGGGTCCTGTACCTTTTCAATTGGGAGTTTTAAATAGAAAAGGAGACAAAAATTTGGAAATATTGATGTCTCATATTAAAGTTTTGCTGTTGAATGAAGAATTACATTGAAGGCTTATTCCCTTTTTACATCTTTACAAATTATTAAAATCTCTCATTGAAGTTTTGCAAAAATGAAAAATACTGAAAAAATCAATCTGCTTGTAATTAGGGAATTTTTACTAAAATTTGGGGGGAAAAAGAGAGAATTTTCAAGTGGGCGTGCTGACAGGGTTCTTTTACCATACCTGGATGTATGGGTTGTTAAGCCCTGATTTTTCAGACTTTGCTACGGAAATACAGCTAACATATGACAGTCTAAACATTTCAAATGCAATTTGGAGAGGTGGACCTAGAGGTGGATATTAATTAAAACTGACAGGGGCTGACAAATAGATTTTTCAAGCACTTGCCCATGGGCAAGCGCATGGTCACAATTCCCTTGCCCTAATTCAATATTTACTTGCCCCATCATAAACTATCAATTAAAGATAACGCTTATGACAAAATAGTTTTCAATTTCATCTAAAACAACAAAACACATTCCCTTTCATTCTTTCATTGTAGTCTACTATCCAGCATTTCATATTCATCATAATGAATAAATATGTCACCAAATCAGAAAATTTTCGGTACTAAGAATCACCGAAATGCCCCGTAATCACCGTAATTTTGCAAACTTGAAAGTGTTGTTCTGAATATTGGTGACAGTTGAAAACTACCGCCAAAAAGTACGAAGTACCATACCATTCATGTCGCTATTGTAATTCAGCCCTTCACATGTCTTTTGCCATATGTTGACGGTGTACTTTTCATCAGCTCTGATCGTTTTTCTGCCGCATACTTGTTTAAACTTTCTCCATTTCCCCAATGCCAATTTATCTCTTTCGGTTCACTTAAACTTTCGGCAAGACTTGTAATGAATTGATAATGAAAGATCACTAAGTGTGACAAGCAAAGGAAGATAACTCTTAGGACAAAATAGTTTCGATTTCGTGTAAAATTAGGACATTTTTTTTAAATTATGGATTGATTTTTTAAAGTTACATGCCCATGGACAAGTGCCTATTAAAGATTCACTTGTCCATCTCTAAAATTCACCAGCCCCGGGCGTCGGGCAGTGGGATTTGTCAGCCCCTGACTGAACAACTTCGCTTGCCCGAACGGTCCCATAGTCAACATATTAGCACTCAACCCATTTAGCCCATTCCACAGGCTTTTGAATTCTGTGCCAAGGTGGACAAATCGTGGCCTTTATAACTTTTAAATTCTAATCTCCAATTGGGGTGGGTGGGGTTTAATTATGAGAATTTTCGTCATCTCAATCACTAAGTTATCCATATACATATTCTTTAATCACCAGGAGAGCAAAGAAATGTTTTCAACCATTTAAAACATTTCTATTCGCGAATATACTGATGGGTGAAATAATCACCATCAGCATTTTTACGAGAAGATTACCTCTATCTTTCTTGTCTTTCTTTCCCATTCTCTCTGGTTTTAAGTCGTCTCCATATGCAAAATTTGTTTATCATAACATTTTATAAGGGACAATAAAAAGAGAAAACTCGTCTTTATCGTGGAAAAAGGTAATCTAATGTGCTGTCCATGGGGACTCCGCGGTGTTTTCCAGTTATAATATTGAAAGAACGTACCCGACGTATTTATTTGAAACCAAACCCGATTCATATGATTTTAAGGAGGAATGCTAAATGCCAGAATTTTATTTAATGGATACCAAAATTTTATTTAATGGAACCAAGGACCTATATGCAAAAAAATTGAATAAATAATCAAACGCTAATTAGAAAATTTAAGAAAATATTAACTTCAAATCTGTGTTTAAGGGAGTATGGTACTGACAAGTCTAATTTCAGAGTAATTAAAACTCTAAAACATCCACATAAAATGAAAGAAGTACCTTTATATATTTCATAAAATATTATAAGAAAAGGTTCTAGTGAGTAAATCAAAAATTATGACGCACTAAAATAAGGGGGGTAACTCTGTATGATAAAGTGATATTTTTATAACCAATTTTTAAAAAAATGAGAACAACAATAAAAACAATATAAAAATATTTTTTTGAAAAAGATGTCATCCACAATATTGAAATTTTAATTTCAAAACAAAATAGTGCAAGAAAAAAGCCAAAAAGACAAATTAATTTTGATTCATTTATATCATGACAATTTATTGGGAAAATGGGTTCATGTATATGTACAACGTATTTTTTAATTATGAAAAAATAATTAAAAGTTTGATATCTTATGCTATATTTATAGTGATTTGCTTGCTTTACAAATTGCTAATAAAAATTTATAATGTTAGTGTGTAGTTTTGGAGTAATGTGCTCCCGAATTTCCTGACCCGAATTTCCTCTGCTCAAAAAGCTGTTATAAAATGTTAAAATAATGAGATTGCAATTTATTTACTTGCTTATAGTTTCTAACTCTCCTGATTTTGTCGTTTTAAACTCAAATTTTTATTATAGTTATTATTTTTCTCTTGTGACACGGCGGGCAATGCTTTTCACCTGATTTTTGCCGAACAATCCGAAAATCTTCCGATTTCCCGGTTGGGTTTTGTACATTATCGTGTACACGTCACTTCCAGTTTGCAACTCGTATACAAAATGCCGAATCGGAATCAAAGTTGAAAGTAGACTTGGAGGAGGTGTTTACAATTATCTATGAATTGTTTTGAACAAAAAAAAATAGAATTTGAAACTCCGGCTTATAATTTCTAACGTTTTCGTGGAACGGATGAAATAAAGTGAATTGACGAAGACAGAATGCTCGAGGTTAATGTACATTCGTTCTATAATTCTATGTCTCCATGTTTAATTTTAATTAATAATAAATCTTTGTCTTGAATGAATATTTTCCATCTTCAGCAATATTGAAAGATTAGATATGATTCAGTAACTATTAACTAACCAGCTATTAAACCCAGGTCCGTAGAATGCGGGGGGGGGGGGGGGTCTGAGTAAAGTATATTGTTGTAGTAAATTTTCCCTTAGATGCTAGTCTCCAATGTCGAGCACTAGCAAATTCCAGGATTTTGATAGTGAAATTGGGTGTTTTTTTATATTTGCTTGTCAGATTTTTGAGAAATATTGCCCCCTTCTTTGGTCTTTTTTTCCTTTATAAGATTTTGTTTGGGAAGTTGCCCCCCCCCCCCTTTTTTTTTTTAAATTGTTGCTACAAGTCTGACTAAACCATCATACATGCTGTTGAAGCTAGGGAAAATAGTGACACCACCACAATATACTACACTCAATATACTACACTGTACTTTGCTATGCATGTGTACAATATGGTGTAGAGTAACAGCAATATTTAACAAAATCAGATAAAATTTTAAGAGCAAAAACCACAAAGTACAAAAATAGTCCTTCACTAAAATAGATGAACTTATGTTTTATAATTTGAAGGGTTTTAAACTATTTATCTTAAATATCTTTTTCTAGTTTTCTTTTTATGGTTAAAATAACCTTTGTTTCTCTAATAATAAGTATCATAAGTTTACAAGTCAAGCAGTAAGCTTGTAGCAATGGTTTCAAAAGTTGGGGGGGGGCACCTTCCCCCAAAAAAATCTGTCAAGCAAAAAAAAAAAAAAAAAAAACTAAACTCACCAAAAATAGGGGGAGGGGCAACTTCCCAAAATAATCTGATGGGCAAGAAAAAAAAGAAACCAAACTAATTAAATGTCCATTTCGTGGAAATTGACAGTGCTTGACCTTGTAGCCACCGGGGGGGGGGGGGGGGGGGGGGGGGCAATCACTATAGCAAACTACTATACTCAGAAAAAGTAGGTCCCCTCGGCATTCTACGGGCTTGAGCAGCTTTGTAATACTGCACCTGACATAACTCTCACACACTGACAGGAGCTTATAAATGAAGATAAAAACTTACAGTACATGACGTGAGGCAGCTTATTACCTCCTCAATGTAACCATATGCATGAGGGACGGGAGATTATTAATACAAGAAAGTTGTAGGAGATTATACATTCATGACATTGGGTCAGATTATGACACAGATTTGAGTCATAAGCAATTTTTGTGTCAAGTATCAACTACCAATTAGCCTCCATTTGAGAGTAATAGACCAGGTACAAATAACACACCTTTTCTGCCAGAAGCCTTGAACTTGCTGGAACGACCTTGAGTCAAGGTCAGTTACTCAATACATACATGTAACCTTAGGTTATATGCAATATTTATGATCAGTATGAGCATCTCATGTTCTCCATACAAAATACAGGAATTCAATGTTTTTCTTAAAATGACATTTAACTTGATCAAAGGATCTTGAGTCAAGGTCACGGCACGCATTTGGGTCATTAGCAGTCCTTGTGTGCCATTTTCATCATTTTTCCAATGGAAAACCTTGTTAAAAATAAGGAAGATGAATTTCCCAGGTTCTACTCTTTTTTTTAACATGCAGTGTATTTAGCATCTGTTCATACAATGATAAGGTAATGAAATAATTTTTATAATGAAATGTATTTAATATTGCAAAATTCATGAGAATCAAAATACATAACATATTGAAAACTTATTTACTCTATCTACAATTAAAAAAAAAAAGAAAAATAATTTGTAATTTGACCAAATTTGAATTAATGAAAACTTATTACATTTAGTACCAAACACTGACATTGTATATAAAAATGATGATACAGACATGTATGGCAAATTCTGATAACACCAATAATGTATCCACAACTGATGTCATGGACATTTCAAACAGACTGAAGATATATGACTCTTTTCATATAAAACTCTGGGGTCTTTCAACTGCAAAAGTCTGCATTCTGAGATAGAATCCACTTTACTTTACTTTTTATAACGAGTCGCACACAGTTTTCAATTCACATCTTCCATCAATAACTCCATATCGAATTTGTTGGCAATGCCAGTTTTAAACTGCATTCAATAATACTGGGACATCATAGGAAATGATAGTGTATCCAGTGATTACACTTTTCTTGTCGTTACTCAAAACTTTAGTCTAATTCTGATTGTTACAAGAGAAACTTCTATGTTCACTTGTTATTGTACACCTTCATTCCATTTATTTTTAGACTTGTAATTTTGTCTGCCTGTTTATTGATTGTTCTTTGTGGAAAAAGTTGAAAACTTTTCTTGTCTCATTGCTGATATGATCATGATGTTCCCGCTCTCTGTAAGAAACAATAATCTTGTTTTAGTTATTAGTTCAGGTGATAAAATAATTTTCATTTTAATAACAATCAAATGATCTTGTCCACCTGATCTAGTCAATACAGGCCTACAGAATGGTTGTGTGTGTTGGGGGGGGGGGTCTGTCCTCCTAACTTTTTTCTGAGAATAGTATTTGGCTATAGAGTAAATTTTCATTAAGATGTCAGTTGCACCCCCCTTTTTTTTTTACTAGAGGTCTGCATCAATAAACTTGTTACATGTATATGGGCAGTTAGTGATTTCACATACCTAAACCTGTTGGCTTTATCTCAAACATGAAATGTTTAAGAAGTTAATAACTATGAAACATACAAGTTGTATGTCCCTATGATACTATAAATAAACAATAATTAAGTATGTTTGTATTTATGTATAATTCATAATATTTAATGTCAAACCATATATACCAGTTAGTATTCATCAGACAGTTACAATTCTTGCATATGGTTAGTGATGGGAAATTGGGATTTTTTTCATAATTGATTATTGGAATAATGGGATGCACTATAATCGAAAAAAAATTGATTAATTTCAAATATTATATTTCTTCAATTTCAAATGTAGAATAAATTGTTTAGAAATTCTGGAGTGATTTCCAAAATACATTTTTGAAATAGTTTGTATCATTGGATTCATTTATTAGATTATTATTTAGGATTTACTTAAATTCAAAGAAAAATGAATCAAAAATTAAAGGAATAATTTGCTTTTAACTAATATTTTGAGTAATCGATTATCTATAATCGGGGACCATTTCGATTAGACAATTGATTTAATCAATTAATCAATACCTCACTACATATGGTACTTTCAACTTTATCTAAAACTTGTCATGGGTATCAACTATGATATACATGTATTTGTCTAATAGTGACACATAGATCTAATTGACTGATTACATGTATTTTTATGTTTTTCTTCATACTGTAATATATCACTACACGTATAAAATACAATTTACTTGCTTACTAATTGTGAAATCTAGCCAATTATCAAAGAAAATAATCTAGTAAGTAAAGCCAAGAAAAATGATTGGTTAAACCTGCTTTGTTTCCACTTTTATCATGTTCATGCTTGAAAAATTTAGAGTTCCGGTAGGTACTGGTAGGTAGGGATGGGTATCGGCAAAAATTTTGTATCGTGATATATCACGATTTTCCCCCAAAAATATCACAATAAATCGTGATATTTTTACACGCAATATTTACTACAAATTTATATGAATTTCCATAACATTTCTTAAAAATATGCTATAAAAACATAACTTTACTTTTTAAATTTTCATTTATTTAATATAAAGCATGTTTTGATGCCATTGTTTAATTGTTTTCAACATTTTTTACACTTCTGTAATTGCCATTCAATAGTTTGAACAAATAAATGAATAATTTCCGGAATCTATAGTTATGTACCAAATACCGGTATTTTAGTCTCCGTATCACGATACGTATCACGCAATAAAAAAATCGAGATATACCGGTATACCGATAAAATCGCGCATCCCTACTGGTAGGCATATTTTTAATTTTTTTTTTTTTTTGCGTGGACTTTTTTAAATAAAACAACCAAGTAACACTGATGTCCAGTCTATGCGAAAGTTTTTTGGACCACACAGGACATTGGGTCCTGTGTAATCAATGAACACACAGGACCGAATCAATTTTTGTTGGACCAAAAAACCTAATTTACGTATTTGGATTTGTGAGAAATTTTTTACTTATAACAAACATTTACATGACTCCCCATCAAAATAATAATGCTCAAAACTGGACATAGACACATCGGACATTCTGGTCCGGTGTAAAAAATGACGCATCGGACCAGAGGCACTGCACATCGGTCAGGTCTGACGGTCCGATGTCTTTTGCATAGACTGGAAGTCAAAGAAATAGTGTTTTATTTATGGTGGAAATTTTTTATACATGCTATTATTGGGGAATTTAAAATGAATATTCATATTTTTCTTGAAAAAGCATTTAAAAAAAATTAGGGTCAGCTACAAAATAGGGTGGGTTCACTGGGTTGTGAAAGTGGAAACAATTTTGCCTAACAACACCACAGCCTAACATTTTGACAAATGTAAATGTACCTTAATGATAGCTGATGATCCATAAGTTGGATATCCACAGCATGAAAAAGCTGCTGAAATGGCATGGACATTTTAGAGCATCTGTCATATCACCCCCAGTTCCATAACCCTCCTTTCAAGTTTCCAGATAGCAGATATTAAGGGTTCCAGATCCTGTTCCATCTCAACTTCATGTTCAATGTCCACAATATTAGGGATACCTATTCAAATAATATACATGTACTACTAAATCTATATAGCTGAGATTTCTTCCCTATCACTGCATATATATATGTAAATGTAGATGCAGTATATACAAAACGAGTGTTTTATTTTATTTTTTGTGTGGTCTACATGATTATGATTGAGTTTCACATACTCTATAATATTCATGAACTCGGAAGAAAATTCAATTAAAAAAAATGATTATAGTCAAAATTGCAATTCAGACACTCCACCATCAACATAACTTGGAAATTAATAAGGAAAGAAATAATCTTAATAAAAAGAAAAGTCCTGTTTTAGGCCAAAGAATTTAGTGGTAAGTATTATTTTGTGTTGTAGTGTAGTGAATTTTTTATCTAGTATGTTTTGGAAGAAAATATTGTCTAGACAGTGTCCAACACCTTGCATCTGGTTACCTTCAAATTTCATTGAGTTATAACTGTGTCTCATATGACTTGACATTTATAATAAATTATTGTTTCTTTTAATATATTTTCTATGTTTGCTAAATTTAAAAGCATCAATACATACATGTAGACATGATAGAGTACATGAAACTCGAAATGTTTTTCAAAAATCAAGTGCACCTGAATAACATCAATAAATTTTTGATTTTTTATTGATTCACCAACATTCCAAAATGCAATCATGTCACACAATATAAAAATAAATTACAAAACAGAATTGTATATAAATCATGTAAATTACCCCCTCATGTGTGCACTGGTAACCAGTGGTATTGTTTTTATTATTATATAGTGTAGTGTTCTTTATCCCTTTTTCGAATCTATATTGCAAACAACAACTAAGGAAGAATATAACAAATTTTAATCTCAAAATCTCTGCTTTTTTTTTTTTGAAAAAAAAACTTTAACATGAATCGTCACTAATTTATAATGTTGTGTGTTCACTCATGCCCCCAATTCAGAAAAAAGTACCCAGTTCACTCATATATATATCTCTATCTTTTCTAATACCGGTATTTTGCTGAGCCACAATCACTTTTACTGAATTTCTGAGGTAATATTACTTAAATGGTGTCAAATACTAGAGACAAACCTGGGCAGATCGTTTTTGCTAGGCTAGAGTTGTCGTGCGTTTGTGATTCGAATGATGGGTTTAATCTTTGCACAGTAATTTTCAGTCAGACGCAGCTCACCATCGCCTTTTTTTGAGTCAAAGAAGCCTTGCTGTACCGCTGAATAGATTTGGTTGACGAAAATCCTCGTTTTCTCCGCATTTCATTCTTTTCGAAACATCCGCTTTATTTACATTACCGAAAAGTAAAATAAGTCGTAAAATTACCTCGACTTGTTGTTAGTTTGAATCCAATGAAACTTTAGTCACATTTTATATGATTTTATATCAAGTATATCTTTAAAATAAGTTGCATTGTAAATTTTATTTCCAACTCTACTAAAGAGATGAACGACATAAGATTCATTTACGTCATTCGGAGTTGCGCGGTGGATTCAAAATCGTCACTACCATACGTCCTTAAGCCCCTTTATAGATCCATTGAATAAAACTAATTGTGGTGTAGCATTCCACCTTAAATGAATTCAGTACGAGTATAGTCTCCATTGTCATGTACTGAGATTATCTTTTTTCTTTCAAATGTACACAAAATTAAGATATCTTAAAACTGGTGGTATAACTATTAGCCATATTCATTTAGATATGTAAATAAAACAGGATTTGAAAGTATAGCATAAATAAATCAGGGGCGTAGCTACATGTAGATACATGTAAGGCACTGGTGGATTAAGAAGGGCTTGGGGGGTTACGCCCCCTTAAATTTTCAGAAACTGGGTTACATATGTGTTAATATATTTAAAAAAAAAATGATTTTAAAATGTGCATATAAATTCATAAAATAAAAGCTTTGACTCTCTTGCAAAAGCAGCATTATTTGATTTTTAATTAATCATTTTTGCCACAATACAAACCTGCTATCAGTTTCCTAAAACAAGCAGAAAAATAAATAAATAAATAAATAAATAAATAAATAAATAAATAAATAAATAAATAAATGAATAAATGAATAAATAAATAAATAAATAAATAAATAAATAAAATCAAGACATTTTCTTAAAAAGATGTCAGTAGCTGTTCTTGTCTTTCAGAAATTCTTTTACGTGTACAGTTGTATTGTCATATGGAATACCCAAAGTCCAGATCGAGAAAGGGGTGTTTTAACACATCCTTTTTTATTTTATTGCTTATAGATTAAAATTAATTTATCACATTGTAAATTTCGAGTAAATTTATTTTTATTTTAGTGGAGTTAGGGGCGGTCATTTTTTCATGTTTTTTGCATTGAATTTCAATATTTGGGGAGATGGAAAAAATAAACCTAGTTCGAAGGAAAATTCCCTGAAAGAGATGTGTTTTAGAAATAATAACGCCTGTACGAACCGTTTTTCAAATTCTATAAAATATGGATACTCTTTTTGGATGTCTTTAAACGCCTTAAATTCATAAACCTCGGAAAATCAAGAGTAGTATGATTTTTTACATGTATATGTAAAAATGTCGATTGTGGATCGGCAAGAATTATACGCACTTTTTCTTCTGTGGCTGATGAAGACAACTTAAAGAATTTCTTGGGAAAATAATTGACAACGTCGCTTAGTGAAATGTCTGAAGCATTATTATTATTATTATTATTATTATTATTTTTTTTTTTTTTGTATAAATTTTTTTGAGAGGCCGTTTTAGGAATAAATCCGAAATTAACACAAATCTAAAATCATTCAAATTCAGGACATACTGAGGGCCTTATGGCAGCCCCTAAACCTCATGCCTCTGAAAAAAAAAAATAAATTAAGAATTCTATCCAACCAGGGATCCTCCCAATGGGGGGTATCCGTACCCCTACCTTGAAGTAAAAAAATCACATTTTAATACTTGCATGCATAATAAAGATTTTTGGTCTTTAGACACATATTGTATACATGTACATGTATTGCACCTCTTCCTGACAAGTTTCCAAATCTAGCCTATACATGTGCATAATAATTATTATATATAGATTATACCTATGTCAATTCTAATTTCTTAAAGGGAAAAGCTCCCAGATCTATATAGGTACTCTAAGCAACAGGTGAGAATCTAATGGACGAGAGAGAAAAATGATGCCCCCCCCCCCTTTTCAGTGGCAGGGGGATCTGGGACGAAGCCCTGGTGGGGCGGGGTCGAAGTCCCCGGAAACTTCTGAATTTTAGTGATTTGGGGAGTAAAATTTTACTTGATCTTATTATTAGCCTTCATAAGTGTATAGCTACATCCCCTCCTACAAACACATTTTAGTATATCAATAATCCAATCATGCAAAATTTCACAATCAGAATATTTGTTTCTAGTCAAACTTATTTGCTCGTCATTGCGTGATTTGCATGACTTTATCTACCACTATTTCTTGGATATGAGTCCCCCCACCCCCTGTCTTTCATCGTGTGTGACGATGCATCTCACCAATGCATGTCATTTCGCTTTTTGTAACTATCAATATATTTGCAATTAACTTTAGGTTTTCTGAGTCAGAATAACTGACTTTCCTTAATTCAGCAAATGACGGAGACAAGAAAATTAGATGTTTATATGTACATGTAAATTAATTTCAGTATCTTTAAATTTCATATAATACTATCAGTTAAAAAGAAAAAAAAGAAAAAAAAAGCTACATATGCATATTCCTTAAACGGCCTTTCTCAGATTCATATCTTTATCACAGAATTTTCCCTCCGAACTAGGCTTATTTTTTCATTTTCTCCAAATATATGCATCTACATTTATATATTGAAATTCAATGCAGAAACATTAAGAAATGAACCCCTAAATCAAATATGAATTTACTCTAATTTTACCATGTGATAAATTAATTTCACACTAAAATCAACACAATAAAAGAGTATGTATTATAAACACCACTTTTTCTGGACTTGGGTATTCTTGCTTCTTGCTTGAAACGTAATTCACACCACTTTTTCTGGACTTAATTGGGTATTCTTGCTTCTTGCTTGAAACGTAATTCACCTAATGCTGCTTTTGCAAGAGTGCCAAATCTTTTATTTGTAAATAAAACTCTTTCAACGTATTTTGATATTAACATTTTAATATCATGACAGTTTTCCCTTATATATTTATACACATAGAACCCATTTTTGGAAATTTTAGGGGAGGGGAGTGCGCCGCCCACGCCCCTCTAAATCCGCCAGTACCTTCCCCCTCTTTTCCAATGACCCCTGTGAGCAGGTTTTTTAAGACTTCGTGGGTTCGATGATCTTCCAATTTTATCAATGTAGAAAATGCATCAAAAGCGGAGCCAGGCAAATGAAGTTATCTTAAAACATGTCTATTTTGCCGTGTAGGTCTGTCTGTTCAGTTTGATTCCCCATTTTCTGTCATTAGTCGAAGCCCGTTCCACATCACTGAATAAACATCGTCTGTCGAATGGCCAAGAAAATCACGGTGGCAGAAGCGCGGAGACCTACTTTCATTATGTCGGAGTGTTACAGCTTAAATTTCTTTTGTGGAATTTACAGACGATGCAAATGATATATTTTATACAGGATTTAAAATGCCTGGAATTGTTGTTTTCAAAAGAAGATGGTCGGCAGGTTCCGATGATTTTGTTCTGCCAGCCTTGTTGTTGATGATTCTGCATGGAATATGGTGGGTTTTGTTTTTTAACCACAAATCACTGGATGATATTTAACATTTTAAGTAGCAATTAACTAAACTTAACCGTACAACAATAAGCTATTGTTGCTTAGGTGTGGAATTTTACTTTACTTCTTTTTTTCTCGTCGTAATACAGTTTATAAATTAGTAGCACATGTTGTTTATCATTTTTCTGGGGCGGATCAAAGATAATGCAGTACATTTCTATTATTTTAAGTTCAGGTATTATGCATCTGGTTTTTATACTGGCATCTTCCAACATCAAGGGATTCAAAGTTATATATAAAGAAATATTATGTGTTGCTGATATTTTTAGGAGAGAAAGCAGCAAGCCAGTCAAAGTATTCAATTTTGTGTCAAAAATTCTAAGTCAGTGTGTGTTAATTTGTAGTCTAATCATCATTCAGTTTCTTTGATAAAAGCTATGGTAATTCATGAATATTTCTCCAAGGATTCTATGTTTAGGAGTGCCAGTTTGATATTACTCACATAAAGGAGGGTGCCCAGTTCCTCCCATCCCCACCTTTTTTTGCCTCATCCCCCACCTCCTCCTACCCCCTTTTCTTTCTCACCCTGTCTTCTATCTCTTCTCATCCTATAATTATAAAGCCCCCCACCCCTTTTTTTTGTGAAATTATATTCTACATGTTTACTTAATTTGATACATTCTGGCATTCTACATTGTGTAAATTGTACCTTGTAAAAAAGTTACCATGACAATTAAAAAGCTACTACAAGGAGGTCTGATTATTGTAACAAAATCATTTTTATTCTAAGTTATGCATTTTTGGAAGGGGAGAAATGAATCAGATATTGCTTATATATTTAAAATACCATAGTCCAACACTAGAAAATTTCTGCATATTAAACTTGGTAGGAGATCTTTGACCTCTGAGTTCCTTGAGATCTCTGGCTCACACAGGTCAACAGGGGATGCTTACACCTCCTATGCACCTGATCCAACCTCTGGAATTTCCAGGGGTCCGTGTGTTATGCCCTCTTCACATGCATGTATTTGCATTGTTTGTGGATTTTTTGAGATCGATCAGTTCATTATCTTTACCTTTTACAGCAAAGCCTAACAGACATCCCCCATCTCTCACTCCTCAAATAGAAAAAAGGGAAAAAAAGCCTTGATATTTGTTGATATTTGATATTTGCCAATCAAAATAATATTAAGCATGCTTTTAGTTGTTCCATGTATGTTTTTTCCTCATCCATTTGTCGATAATTGATGAGTAAAAAATAAAGTAAAAATTTAGAATCCAAGTCCTTGTCATCAGTGAGTACTAAAACCTGATAAGTGAAGGAAGTCAAGATACTTTTTTCCACATATTTCCACATATAAAGTCACATCTGGTATAATTATTATTTGTTAGGCTTATTCTTCCTCCATCCTCTAGAAAAGGAAATTGATGTTTTAGTTATGGTCCATTAAAATAATTACTGCCATCACGATTTTAAAGTGACTCCCTGCAGCATGTGAGGTGAAGTATGCTGGACCAAGTTTGCTTCTAAATCCCCCCCCCCCCCCCCCCCCAAGTAAAAAGAAAATATTGTTACAGTAAATAAGCAGTGATTGCACTGTAGTGCCCAATGTAAAAGGTATTAATACATGAAATTTGTATTAGACAAGTTAAACATGTTAAATTGCAGGTACAAATTGTGGTATGTTGAATTTTTATGTGCAGCTAAATTAGTTCATTAATTTTCAACTGTACAATGAGTTTTTGAGTCCCCTCCATAAAAATCAATGGTATTAAGATAATTAAATTTTGTAATGATCAAGTTTGAACACTGTTACGTAGATTGTGCTCTGTATATATTTTGATAATTAATCATCTGATGATCTCATTGACAAGATTCTGAACATGAAACTACTGTAACAATTAAGTACAAATCTGTGAAAATATACAGCCTAGACCAATGTGTTGGAAAAATTGTTATCTTAATGGTTATATTGATTAAAAAAAGAAAAGAAAAAAAAATCATTAAACCTGTTAAAGAAACTTCAATGCATCAACAACTAATCTTGAGTATGTTATGTATTAAGTACAACTGTCATTTTTCAGTTAATGGAGGGGCCACAATTAAAGGTCAGTAGGACCACCTGAGGGTGTAATAACCCTTGCATCCTGGAGGTCCTGTAAAAGGACCCTGTCCAAATTGAAAATTTAACACCTAACCCCCTCCCCCCACCCCACCCCCATAATTTAGGTAAAAATTCCCAAATGACACAGATTGATTTTTTCAGTGCTTTTTATTTAAAAAAAAAAAAAAAAAACTAGACGTTTGAGATTTTAATGATTCACAAAGATGTGGATAAGAAGTAATATTCCTCAAAGTAATTCTTTATTCAACAGTAAAGCTGAATAAAAGACATGAATATTTCCAAATTTTGCCACTTTTTCTTTTAAAAATTCCCAATGGAAAGAGTACAGGACCCTGTACAAAAAAAGGGTCAATTAAGCCCTGAAGACTATCACACAACTGTAAAATTTTTAAATGTCAAATTTTTAATGGACTATATCCAAAATAAATAAGCCATCTAGTACATATACATGTATATTTACTTACTACATGTACTATAGGGGCAATTTGAGAAATTACAAAATGACTAACAAATATTATATTTAAGAAATTTTTTTTAAAAAACTTATTCTTATTTTTCACATATGCACTGCAGCACATTTTAAGGAACCAACATACAGTATAATTTAACTGAATTTTTTATTATTTACCTGTATTTTTGGTTGCCCACTTGGCCCAGTGGTTAGAGTGTGTTCAAACTAGAGTTGCCGCTTAAGGAGTTATCCTTACATTGGGGTTTCGAATCCAACGTGGAGACTCAGGTCCTTCGGATGAGATTATATAAACCATGGTCATGTGTCACAGTAGGTACTGGCACGAAAAAGATCCCTCATTGCTCAAAGGCTGTAAGTGCCGAGTACAGTTGTAGATTTGCATGCCCTTCACCGGCAAGTGGTGGCGTTTAAATATATAAGTGAAAAATTTTTGAATGGACAAACAAAACCTGTATTTTTGGGTCAAAACTGTGTAAATGAGTAAATTAAGTGAATTAATTCTTAGTTCATGTGTAGTTTGCTGGGTTCTATCCATTGAGATTTATTGCATTAAAATGACTGCATTTAAAACAAAATATCGGGAACTATTAAAATGAGAGTAAAACAATTAAATAAGTTGTATGTAAAATATTTCCAATGCTAAAAATGGATGTGCACTTTGGCAAAACCATGCAATGGTTGATTTAATGCACCATTTTTCACTCCTTTGCAACTTTGATGCAAACTCTCCCCAATCACTGATTTTTGAAAGAAACAGATTACACTATATTTTTGATGTCAAGTGCTGTTTTTTGATACATGTCACAATGAAGAGATTCATACTCATCCATGTCAATTGATGAGAAAATGAACTGTTTTCTTATTTGTTGATAAAATTGAAGGGAAAATAACTGGAAATGTAAATATTAATGTATAAAGCATTTGAATGTATCTAATAGTACATGTACTTGTTTAGAATATGAATCAATAATTAATTTTATGATCCTGAAGTACTGAGGAAGCAATAATTGTACTATAGCATGTATAGTGTGAGATGAGAGTACTGTATTTTGTATACTATCATCTTTGTTTTTACAGTACATGTATATAATTTAGGAGACTGCTCAATTTGATAAATTTGTCTACATAGATTTAATATATGGAAATTTGCTGTTGACAGCAATTAAGGTAATAGTTCTATTCTAATAGGCACAGTAAATTAGAATTCTGAAAATAAGCAAACACTTCATATTTTACCCTACCGGTCAAAGACCAGAAGAGCTTGTAAATTATGCAATAGTAAAGTGTCTGTCATACATCGATCTGTTTACCTGTCTGTCTTACATACATATGTCTAACTGTCTGTCATACATTGATCTGTCTGTCATACATCTGTCTGTCATACATCCATCTGTCTAGCTGTCTGTCATACATCAATCTGTCTAGCTGACTGTCATACATCTATCTGTTTAGCTGTAAGTCATACATCCATCTGTTTAGCTGTCTGTCATACATCCTATTGTCTAGCTGTCTGTCATACATCTGTCTGTCTAGCTGTCTATCATACATCTGTCTGTCTAGCTGTCTGTCATACATCTCTCTGTCTAGCTGTCTGTCATACATCTATTTGTCTAGCGATTGTCATTCATCTGTCTAGCTGTCTGTTTACATCTGTCTGTCTAGCTCTCTGTCATACATCCTATTGTCTAGCTGTCTGTCATACATCTATCTGTCTTACATCTGTCTGTCTAGCTGTCTGTCATACATCCATTTATCTGTCTGTCATACATCCATCTAGCTGTCTAACCAAACTGTTTGCCTGCATGATGCCATTAGTCTGAAGGCAACACATTTATTTTGAGGGTTTATTAACTTTTACCTTCTATTATGTCATAGCTTGCACTGGCTTATACCCCCCCCCCCCCCCCCCAGGTAATTATGTATTTGTGATTTAAAATGTAATTTTTTTATGCAAATTACAATGTAGATATACAGCTGATCTTGCCTCTGCTGAAGAATAATTAAGGTACATGTGATGTTAAAAAAAAGTCATAGCAGTCCAATGTACATCTCACAGACGTTCAACATCCTCCCAGCCAGTCCAATGTTGTTTTTTTTTTTTTGGTTGCTCAGTTAAACATAGGAAACTTTTTAAGTATAGATTTGTAAACATGATAAAAGAAACAATTTTTAAAGATTATAACAATAAAGGTTTGTTAAACAGTGTTGCTGTGGTATTTAAATTAAGAATAATGGGTGAAATTCATTCAAAATCTGCACCCCAGTTTTGGTCTCATTTCAATAAACGTGAATTGAAAGTTGTGGTTAATCTAGCTGTATAGTTTAATTGATAACATTTTGTGACATTATAAAGTTAAGTTCCTTTTTTATGTACTTGTAAATTACATAATTGCAATAAATATTACATAGAGTACTTTAAAGCCAGTATAACATTCTGTTGTACCTGTATAAAATCTGTGTTAATTATCACTGCTGTGCTACATTTTGAATGTGTGGTATTTAGAGCCTGTTCTGTGATTATGTAAACATAAGAATTCCCTCCTCAGCTGCCTCTTCTGTGAGTTCTGGCACTCCAACTTAATCAGTAGGTTAATTGTACACCAGAGATATATGTACCTTTATGTAAACAAAAACACAGGGTCTACAGTTATTCAGGAATCTTGCCCACTTACAGGAGGAATTCTTATTGTCTTATGGGAACATATATACATTTCTTCTCTTCTGTGGAACAAAAGTTTTTTAGCTCACCTGAGCTGAAAGCTCAAGTGAGCTTTTCTGATCACATTTTGTCCGGCGTCCGTCTGTCCGTCCGTCTGTCTGTCCATCCGTCCGTCTGTCTGTCTGTAAACTTTTCACATTTTCGACTTCTTCTCAAGAACCACTGGGCCAATTTCAACCAACTTGCCACAAAGTATCCTCGGGTTAAGGGGATTCAAATTTGTTCAAATGAAGGGCCACGCCCTCTTTCAAGGGGAGATAATTAGGAATTACTGAAAAAAAATGGCATCATTTAAAAATCTTCTTCTCAATACCATAGGGTCAGGAAAGATGAAACTCGTGTGGAAGCATCCTCAGGTAGTGTAGATTCAAGTTTGTTCAAACCATGACCCCCGGGGGTAGGGCGGGGCCACAATGAAGGATCAAAGTTTTACATAGAAATATATAGGAAAAATCTTTAAAAATCTTCTTCTCAAGAACAGCAAAGCCATGATGAGTCAAATTCATGTGGAAGCATCCTCAGGTAGTATAGATTCAAGTTTGTTCAAACCATGACCCGCGGGGGTAGGGCGGGACCACAATGGAGGATCAAAGTTTTACATAGAAATATATAGGAAAAATCTTTAAAAATCTTCTTCTCAAGAACAGCAAAGCCATGATGAGTCATATTTATATGGAAGCATCCTCAGGTAGTGTAGATTCAAGTTTGTTCAAATCATGACCCCCGGGGGTAGGGCGGGGCCTCAATGGAGGATCAAAGTTTTACATAGAAATATATAGGAAAAATCTTTAAAAATCTTCTTCTCAAGAACAGCAAAGCCATGATGAGTCATATTTATATGGAAGCATCCTCAGGTAGTGTAGATTCAAGTTTGTTCAAATCATGACCCCCGGGGGTAGGGCGGGGCCACAATGGAGGATCAAAGTTTTACATAGAAATATATAGGAAAAATCTTTAAAAATCTTCTTCTCAAGAACAGCAAAGCCATGATGAGTCATATTTATATGGAAGCATCCTCAGGTAGTGTAGATTCACATTTGTTCAAACCATGACCCGCGAGGGTAGGCTGGGGCCACAATGGAGGATCAAAGTTTTACATAGAAATATAAAGGAAAATACCTTCTTCTGAAGAACTGCAAACCATGAATAGTCATTTTGATATGGAAGCATCCTCAGGTAGTGTAGATTCAATTTTGTTCAAATGATGACCCGCAAGGGTAGGGTGGGGCCCAATGGGGGATGGAAAGTTTTACATAAGAACATATAGAAGAAATATTTCTTCTCAAGAACAGAAAAGCTATGTTTAGTCATATTGATATGGAAGCATCCTCAGGTAGTGTAGATTCAAGTTTATTCAAATGATGACCCTTGGGATAGGGAGGAGCCACAATGGGGGATCAAATTTTTACAAAGGAATATATGGGAAATTTTTTTAAAATCATCTCAAGTACAACAAAGCCATTTGTTACATTGACATGGAAGCATCATCAGGTAGTTTAAAATTCAAGCCCCCCCCCCCCCCCCTTCCATCTTTTCAATACTGAACTGATTTGTGCTTTTGCCTAGCCAATGTGCTCAGGTGAGCGATGTGGCCCATGGGCCTCTTGTTGTAATAAATACCTAATTATGCATATCTAACAGTAATTACCTAGTCTAGTCATAGGGTTTTAAAATGCTTCTGGCTAAAAATTAAAAGCTACATTTCACTCTTTTATACATTAAGAAGTGGATATGAATGATGATATATATAAGAATTATAATGGTCAGCACTTATCTTTTCAGGTATTATTTAATATAACTTATGTGCATATAGTTCAGGGCAGCTAGCCATTTGAATACATGTTTTATGTATATACATGTGCTTTCAGAAGTACATGTATTCTGGCATTGGTGCTTAATAAATTATTTTTAAATGCAGAAATTAAAGGTTGCAGGTATTGCGGACAAAGTACAAAACCCACACTTATATAATATAAGTGGCAGTCATTGTGAAGTCAGAAGTCTGATGCCAGTGAGTGTACTATTTTTGAATAGGGCTTTTCATAGAAATAAAAACGTAATCTTGGTAGTCCACGGGCTAGTGAAATAGATAAACCATGTAAAGACTTGCGCAAAAAAGTTTGATCTCTGAAATGTTTGAAGAATGAGAGGTAAAAATTGATCGTAATATCAAGCATACCATGATTAATTATCTGAAATGAAGTGTAAAATCCAGAAAAAAGGCATAAAAATTGAATTGCACACTGACCCTCAAAAAAAGTAAATTGTGATTTAATCACTACAAAGCAAAAGTTCCAGCAGAGTTTGACTGACAGCAGGCCATAAATATAAAATAGTGCTAATTAAGTAAATAGTACCCTTTACTGAAGTTTTATTTGAAGAACTATTAGATTAGTGTGGGACAGTAATTTTTTGAGGGGCTAGTAAAATTTGGTATTGGATACTAGCCCCCTGTGCTAGTGGATTGAAAAAATTTTGTTCCTGCATGATGACTGAAGCAGGTTATGTAAATGTTTAGACTCTACAAAAGACTAATTAGAATCATTTTTATACCCCCCGCAAACGAAGTTTAGGGGGGGGTATATTGGAATCAGCTTTTCCGTCTGTCTGTCTGTCTGTCCGTCTGTCTGTAGATGAGATTTTGTCCAGACCATTTCTTGGAAACTGTTGCAAGGATTTGTCTGAAAATTTGTATACTTATTCTTCGCCATATGAAGGTGTGCACCTGGTATTTTCATCATGATTGGATAATTTTTTTGCATTTTACAGGTGTTTTTTTTCATTTTTAGCTCTACTGGTCAGAGACCAGAAGAGCTTATGCGATAGTAAGGTGTCCGTCGTCCGTCTGTCTGTCTGTCTGTCTGTCTGTCTGTCTGTCTGTCCGTCTGTCTGTAAACAATTTTTCAAAACGCTACTCCTCCTACAGTTTTGGTCCGATTTCAATATAACTTGGCACACAAGTAGACTACACTAAGATACATAATTTAGTGCATCGGTTTTTGATTTCGATGGACGGTGTTGCCATGGTTACTAAAAATAGAAATTTCTGTGAAATACCTTTAAAACGCTACTCCTCCTACAGTTTTGGTCCGATTTCAATATAACTTGGCACACAAGTAGACTACACTAAGATACATAATATAGTGCATCAGTTTTTGATTTCGATGGACGGTGTTGCCATGGTTACTAAAAATAGAAATTTCTGTGAAATTCCTTTAAAACGCTACTCCTCCTACAGTTTTGGTCCAATTTCAATATAACTGGGCACACAAGTAGACTACACTAAGATACATAATTTAGTGCATCGGTTTTTGATTTCGATGGACGGTGTTGCCATGGTTACTAAAAATAGAAATTTCTGTGAAATTCCTTTAAAACGCTACTCCTCCTACAGTTTTGGTCCGATTTCAATATAACTTGGCACACAAGTAGACTACACTAAGATACATAATTTAGAGCATCGGTTTTTGATTTCGATGGACGGTGTTGCCATGGTTACTAAAAATAGAAATTTCTGTGAAATTCCTTTAAAACGCTACTCCTCCTACAGTTTTGGTCCGATTTCAATATAACTTGGCACACAAGTAGACTACACTAAGATACATAATATGGTGCATCGGTTTTTGATTTCGATGGACGGTGTTGCCATGGTTACTAAAAATAGAAATTTCTGTGAAATTCCTTTAAAACGCTACTCCTCCTACAGTTTTGGTCCGATTTCAATATAACTTGGCACACAAGTAGACTACACTAAGATACATAATTTAGAGCATCGGTTTTTGATTTCGATGGACGGTGTTGCCATGGTTACTAAAAATAGAAATTTCTGTGAAATTCCTTTAAAACGCTACTCCTCCTACAGTTTTGGTCCGATTTCAATATAACTGGGCACACAAGTAGACTACACTAAGATACATAATTTAGTGCATCGGTTTTTGATTTCGATGGACGGTGTTGCCATGGTTACTAAAAATAGAAATTTCTGTGAAATTCCTTTAAAACGCTACTCCTCCTACAGTTTTGGTCCAATTTCAATATAACTGGGCACACAAGTAGACTACACTAAGATACATAATTTAGTGCATCGGTTTTTGATTTCGATGGACGGTGTTGCCATGGTTACTAAAAATAGAAATTTCTGTGAAATTCCTTTAAAACGCTACTCCTCCTACAGTTTTAGTCTGCTTCTAATATAATTAGGCATACAAGAAGACTATACTAAGATACATAATTTATTGCATTGGTTTTTGAATTCGATGAACAGTGTTGCCATGGTTACTTAAAATAGAAATTTCTGTGAAATTCCTTTAAAACGTTACTCCTCCTACAATTTTGGTCTGATTTCAATCTAATTTGGCACACAGTTAGAATACACTACGATACATAATATGTATTTCTGTTTTTTTTATTTGGGTGAATGGTGTTGTCATTGTTACCGGTACTAAAAATAGAAATTTCCGTGAAATACTTTCAAAACGCTACTACTCCTAGTTTTCATTTGATTTCAATATAACTTGTCACAAAAGTAGACTACATTAAGATACATAATTCTATTTATTGTTGCATGTTGCAATGTTTCAAATCCAAGTGCTACTTTTCTTTTGTTATACAAACAGACCAGTAGAGCTACAGTCTCATCAGAGACTTCTGGTTATTATGTGGTTTTGTCCGGATGTGTTCCCAGAGACTATTGCATAGATTTGTATGAAAATTTGTACACTTATTATTTACCATATGAAGATGTCCTCCTGGTATTTTCAACATTATTTGATAATTTTTCTGCATTTTACAGGGGTTTTTTTTTCTTCTCATTTTTATTGACTTGGCCATTTCGGGTTCATGTCCAAGGTTTGAGACATAGAATCTAGAACATCTGTACAAAAATGTGAACTACAGCTTAAAACTACTCATTAGAACTAAAAAAAAAAAATCACAAAGTATTAAAAACAGTTTTTACATTACACAGCAGATAGTGTAAATCCATTTGTCCCTTTGGAGTAATGAGTGGACATGCATCCAGTTAAAGATTAATTAATGAGTTCAGTGTGGGAAGCTGTTTAAGGGCATCTCTGATCAAGCAAGTCTTATCTATATTTCCTGGGAATTGGGCAGAAAGAAATAAAGATCTCTGTTGTCTAAGTCCCTTAATTGTAATTTATGTCTGTCAAAATACATAGTTACTGGAACCAGCCTTTTATTTTTTAAAATGAGTTTGATATAAAGGTATTAAGATCAATTTGATTTTGTATAATTAATTATGATTTTTTTTTTTTTCAACAATCAATTTGCACAAAGATGACAGATAGTTGCAAACTGTTTTTTCAATGTAATTAAAAACACTGTAATTACTAGCATTAATGTTTTATTAAGCTGCACATTAGTTTCATTCATTAAAAAAAAATATGAGTAATTAAATTTTCACTCTAAATGTTTAAGCAAGTTGTGAACACCTCTCACATCTAGAAAACATTAGTGATTTGGTACCTTCTCTGAAAAACCCAGCGGGGGGTATTTGTCCCTTTTGGACAGTTCTAGTCTTTTTTTTTTTTTTTGGTAAAAGAATTACTGAAATCTACATTTTTCTTCCTTAAAATAAAAAAAATTAAAAAAAAATTGAAAAAAAAATCAGCAAATGTAAAATTCTGATTTGATAATCTACGTGTACACATACATGTATAAATTGCAATATTTTTATGAAATGTGATACATTATGGTAATTTTTTTCTCTGTCTGACAATGAACAGCTCTATAATAATAATTGAGTCTGCAATTTACATGATTAAGTGTAACCATTAGCTAACAATCTTATGCTTATAAATCCATTTCAGTGCACAAATTTATCATGAATTATATATTACATGTATCACCACCACTGGGAGATTTTGGCAACTGCAGAAAATTAGCCCCAAATAGATGGGGAAGTTTAGTAGACATGGTTCATTAAAGGTTTAATTGACAAAGATGCAGGGGGAAACAAATCTGTCCATATATGTAGATCTATACATGTAGTTGCTGCTATAGTGTTTCTTAAACTGATCATTCAATTTGAAAGTGACAATAACTGAGAATTAAGTTTTTGCAAAAGACATGTATGTTAGAAACAGTAGAGGCTTAATTACAGAAAAATGAGCATGGTTGAAAGTGTTATAAAGGTCATCATTAAAAACTCTAAGACTACTGTATTCCATTGCTATATATAGGATAAAACAGTAATAACTTTTTTTTCTGGTGAAACGTGGGGATATTTTATTTAGTCTCTGAGCAAGATACTTCAATCTCTTGTACTTTTTTAAAAGCAAAAATTTCAAAATAAAAGGACAAGCATTAATCCTGATTAATATGTGTTTGTTTTATTATAAGTACCAGTATATTTTATGTTATCAACATGAAGATTTACTGATTTAATTATAAGATCTGAAATAAGCATGATAAGCGTATAGCATTCCAATAAGCATTCCATTTGGGATATTCATGATGTTGGAACATCTAATGGTATGGGATCTTTTTAAAGATGAGGCTCATCCAGGTCATAACAAATTTAATATTGAAGCCTCGGCACCCATTAGCGGGGGAGCTTTGTACTGCTGATATTGGGGAAACTCTTAAAAATACTCCATTTTCTTCATTATTGGAATTGCAGGACACAGAGAGGTCATTGTTCTTGTAGGACTTCTCAGTTAGTTTGGGCTATATGTATGATTAAATTATATATTGACTAACATTATTCAGATTTCGTGAGTGAGTGGGACTTTTGCTGGAGTTATGTAAATGTGAGACCTCGAGTTCTGGTCTTGATTGCATTTTGTAACTTGTGATCGTGGTAGATTCCTACAGGGAATCCCTTAGATAAAGAGGTCCAATAGTTGAAGTTGGCAATTCTTGATTATGGTAAACTGCATTGCATGTCATTTAGTTACACATTTTGCACTCAGCTACCCTCAGGAAAAAAAGGCATGTTGGGAAAGAAAGATTAAAAAAAGAAGAAACTGTGTTGACATCTCACTTCACCTTTAATTGCATTTATCTCCATGATTGTGGAAAATTATGGGCTACTGGATGAGTGTAATGATTTGATTTGCTAATGGTGGGTACTGGGATGAATTTGTTAGCTCTGAAATGTCAATAAATATTGATCAGTTTGATAAACTGTTGAATTTATGAGGATTTTATTGATTTAAAACACTTACTACCGAGTTGCCATTGGAGTGTGAAATAAGTTTAAACCAGCGAACTGTAAGGCTCACCCCACAAGATTTATATTTAATTCCAGTACAATTAAATTATATGATTTAATTTTGTTTTTTGCAATGAATTTACATTGTTTATACATTCTTGAAAGCCTTTAAAGGGGCAACAGGATCAAGTTTACTAACATTAAAAAAAAAAGCAAAATAGGTTTTAATAGGGTGAAAATTTATTCATATGATTGGTACTCTTTTATTTAGCATGTTTAGGCTGTTCCTATATTTCATTTAAAAGAGGATGATGAACCTGTTTTTGTCATGTGTTCAATTGCTGACATCAATCTTCAACATTCCTATGTTGAAGCTTGAGGAAAGATTCTAGATCAGATGAAAGAGGAACATTATTCTTATACTTAATGTCTATCATTAGAAAAAAATAATTAATGGGATATAATTACGAATCTGTGAAAACACTTCCAATTTTGATTTCAAAAGGATTTTTTATTCCAAAGAAGTTTGAAATAGCTAGTTTCCATATATTTGTAAAGTCTAGCTTTGTTAATCCAGATGCTTGTGTTCTTGAGCGAATTGTCCAGATTAATAAAGCATCCGAATTAATGAAGCAGACTTAGTAAATTTATCATAGATATAAATTTTTCCCCACAAAGAAACATTCAGATTATTGGTGTCCAGATTATTGGTGTCCCAGGATTACTGGTGTCCAGATTATTGGTGTCTGGATTACTGGTGTCCAGATTATTGGTGTCTGGATTATTGGTGTCCGGAATACTGGTGTCTGGAATTACTGTTGTCTGGATTATTGGTGTCTGGTTATTATCTGGATTATTGGTGTCTGGATTATTGATGTCCGGATTACTGGTGTCTGGATTATTGGTGGATTATTGGTGTCTGGGATATTGGTTTCTGGATTACTGGTGTCTGGAATTACTGTTGTCTGGATTATTGATGTCTGGTTATTATCTGGATTATTGATATCCAGATTACTGGTGTCTGGATTATTGGTGGATTATTGATGTCTGGGATATTGGTTTCTGGATTACTGGTGTCCAGATTATTGGTGTCTGGATTACTAATGTCCAGATTAATTGGGTCTAGGTTATTGTATGGATTATTGGTGTCCAGATTACTGTTGTCTGGAGCATTGGTGTCTGGGTTATTGTTGGCTGGATTATTGGTGTCCAGATTACTGGTGCCTGGATTATTGGTGTCCAGATTACTGTTGTCCAGATTATTGGTGTCTGGATTATTTGTGTCTGGATTATTGATGTCTGGATTACTGGTGTCTGGATTATTGGTGTCTGGGTTATTAGTTTCTGGATTACTGGTGTCCAGATTATTGGTGTCCAGATTACTGGTGTCTGGATTACTGGTGTCCAGATTAATGGGGTCTAGGTTATTGTATGGATTATTGGTGTCTGGATTATTGATGTCCAGATTACTGGTGTCTGGATTAATGGTGTCCAGATTACTGGTATCTAGGTTATTGACTGGATTATTGGTGGCTGGATTATTGGTGTCCGGATTACTGGTGTCCAGATTATTGGTGTACGGATTACTGGTGTCTGGATTATTGGTGTCTGGGTTAACAAGGCTCAAAAGTATGTAATCTCCTTTTCAGAAAAATACACATTAGGAATAAGTTTCTGACAATTTTTCATACTTGCTTTTTAAAAAAGGATGGCACAACTCTGATGTCTTCGCTGTAATAGTGGTGTCATGAATGCATTTTTTCTCCGTTTGATGCAGCATTATTTTGTGCATAAATTGTCAATTAGTTGATATGCACTTGTAGATTTTGCAGTAGAGGCAGACTTGCTGACACCTGAATGAAGTCTTGAGTTGAACAGGGTTGTATTTGAATGTATGTATATGCATACATCATTAGGTCAGACAATTTGTGTCTAGAAAGGTTTTTTTGGCTTGCTCCTGTAATGAATACCCCTATTCTTTTCCTACAAGAGGTGCTTAAATAAGCTGTAAATTATAAAGTGTATCAATTTTTGTTTAAGTAATTAAAATATATACTTAGTTACTTTTATTTAGACCGATATTAAAATTTTATTTTTTTTCAATTTTTTTTTTCAGATTTAGATTTATGTATTGTACATTGGTTTTAATTGACAAGATAATTGAATTCCCACATTCAGAGTTTAACATCTAGTTAAAACATTTCTGGATGACCTAGGTCTCACAGGGTTTATAATAACACCATTTATATTATCAAAATTATAAGTACAGATCAACTGGCGACTTATCTGAAACGCATGCAGGTCAGATAAAAGGACACAGTGTGCCAATCGAAAATTCCAACTCTAGGCCAAAATTAAAAAATTGTTTGTTTGCCCTTTCCCGACCCAGATTTCTAACAATGGGTAGGTAGGTAGGAAAAATATTTTTTCCTTCTAAAAAATCATAAGAAGCCTAAGTGCCACATTGCTCACTTGAGTTAGGTTCACAGTACTGCTCTTCAAAAGGTTGTTTATTAAAAATTTCTTTCTACATTCCCTTGAAAAAATTGTGGGCTTATCCTAGCCATAAGGAGTCATGACATAATCAAACGTTAATATACACTGCATGGGAATTCTGAATATCAAGTGACTACTGTGGCAACAATGAATCTGCACTTAACTGGAATGCTTGTATTTCAATTATATGAGTATTTGTTGCATTGCTGATTTGAAAAGGATTTTTTCATATCTGTTTCCTATTTATTCCATGTAAATATTTGACCCCCTGTTGCAGCCCCTCCTAAACCCCAAGGCTATGGTCTGAATAAATTTCAATCGGTGCTACCTAAATAGTGTTCGATCAAGACTGTAAAAAAGCCACGGTAATCCAAGAGTTGGGCACTTTATGATTCAAGAAAAAGGAATATGCATGTATTCTACGGATGTCTAAAATTTATAAGGTCTTGTGGTCATTTTTTTCTGCAGTACTATGTTGTGTTAACAAGCACAGCAAAAAAGAGTACATTTTTCATATGGGGGGGGGGGGGGGGGACACTTAGAAAGAAAATGTAATGAGCATTATTTTTCTATGGAAAATAATCTATCCAGTAAAACTCATCATATCAAAATTTACAGGCCTGGAGGTGGTTTTTATTTTTATTTTTATTTTTTTTAAATTTTTTTTTTGCCTGCTTGTATACACAATACACAATTTATGTAAACAAGCACATAAAATATTACTTTTCGTAAGAGAAAGGGGGGGGGGTAGGGAAAAAAATGCACAGGGCATTACTTTTCAATGGAAAAAAATCTATCCAGTGAAAACTACTTATATTAAAAAATTATAGTTTAAAAATTACGTAAATCCTTTTGAAAACTTCTTTTAGAAACACTGCATGAACTCGCAGGTCTCAACTTTAAAGTTTGAACACGGCATCATAGAATGTAATTGACTAAATACTTTGCTGTATTGAAGCTCATTTCTCATCCAACTTTAAGTTTTAGTAAATGTAAGTTGACTTGATTCACTTGAAGGTAAAAACAACAGCCTTGTTTTCCACTTTTCCTCATCAACGCTGTTTTTTTTCTACTTTAGGTTTCAAAAAGCGACCCTAATTTTTATAATTATTTTTATTTTATTTAGTAAATAGTTTATGTTTGATGTCTCTTACACTTTTTGCTCATTTTCCATCCTTATCTACATGATCTGCTATAACTACTCGTGAGCTGTGCTGTGTGCATTCAAGCGAGAAGTTGTTTCCTGTATAAGTCACACCCAGAATTCACACCTTTACATTCATTAAGCATATTGAACACTAAATAAACAAAAAGGCTAGTCTAGGATAAACACTACTTCCACCACTTTTATTTTATTTTTAACACTAGTAATCAAAGAATCCAAATGACTTCAAAGAACTAAATTCAAATAAAAAAAATTTGTAAATGAAAAGAGCAATAAAATATTTTGAGTCGGGCGAATTTTTGTGGGTCGGTCGGCTGATGGCAAACAAACAATATTTTAATTTAGGCCCTATTTTCCTGTAAAAATTCCCAGATAACAGGCAGATTGAGTTTTTCAGTGCTTTTTATCAAGAATCTTGAATTTTGAGATTATATAAAGAGGATAAACTTACAATTTGACATATTCTTTATTTTACAGTAGAACATAATACCATTCATCAGTGTAACTATCCAAATTTTGTTGTTTTTTTTTCAAATTCAAAATTCCCATTAAGGACTTTGCACCTAGAAGGGTTAATTTATAAGCCAGGCATTCATGGTATAGAACTTGCTGAGCAAGATATGTCTCCTATGCACTTCAAGTAGCAGGAGTTCTCAATTATTACTTCATTTATGCATAAATTTGCATATTCATTAACTCAGTTTGTTTTCTCAGAATTGAGTTACATAATATAATACATTTGATATGGACTGTTAACTTAATGTGTAATGTGGCCTGCATCAGATTATCATGACCTACACAGTGTAGTTGGCAGCTTTCTGCAGACTCCTGTATACAAGATGTAGACCAGGATTTCCGTCCTCTTTGTTGTTGCGGATTTGTATTGATTGTTTAAATCCCTTAGTTTATCAAGCTGATAAAATGGTTCTGCCAGAACAGAAGAGGCTCTGATCAGGCATGTTAATTTCATTGTCTTGAAATATTGATCCGATTTGGCGGACGCATTTCTCCTGGTAGTCTCTAAGCTCTTTTTGATCATACAATCATTATTCTGTCTGTACTCAGGCCTGTAATGGTTTAATGTGAATATATTTAACTATTAAATACATACCACCATTCAAGATATGGTAGTCATAAGGTACAGAGAGAGATGATGTCATACATAACTCCAGGAGATGCGATACAGTTGACAAATTGCATGCTTAATATGAATGCAATCTTTTCCATTTCTGTCTATTGTACTGACTCAAATTTGCTTTTTTACAAAAATTGAAGGAATGAATTGTGGCAGATGTATGGAAATTTAGGTTTGCTTAAGGTCACTATTATGTAATCATGGTTCTGTAGAGTGCTAAAGCTAGTGGAAATCTTAGTAGGTGGAGAGTAATGTTGGCCTCTCTCTTTGAAAATCACTTGTAGGCAGTGGGGCATTTCATACAAAAAAGTATATTAGTGATAGCAACAAGTGGTGTTAAGCAACCCAATCTTCGGCTCTTAAAAGAACAATGCCTGGGAGAAAATAAAATTTGGGTGGCCGATCTGCACATTAGATTGAACTGATTTTTTTTCACAGAAAAATTGATACCCACAATACATGGTAATTAAATTGCATGTATACGTCTGCCCATGTTATGTTCTTGCAACAACAGGACAAAATCATCCTGCTTTAATCACAGTTGCAGATAGATCGGAGATAAAACACTCTTCAGGCCATACTAAAGTTATTGTTTGTTTGGAATGGCCTCCAACCTCATTGAAATGATCCTCCTGAAAAAAATTAATTTTATTAGTCAAAGCTAAGAAATTTAAAAAAAAAATTTAATCAATTCTTGGCATGATCGCATGCACCACCGAAACACCTTATTAGCATCAGATCTAAGCAAAACTAAGTTCTTGGATGATAGCTACTAGGAAATAGCTTTTACAAAAAGTCAGAGAATAATGTGTTTAGTGCTTATTGAGATTTATATATCAACAGTTTAGTTCAACTTCAATTTTGAAAAATAATGATATATATATAAATATGAAAATATATTAAAAAAATTTGTGAAATTATAGTCCTAAGAGCAATACATTTCTATTTACTTGCAGTGCAATGTTTTTTAAAATACAGATCTAGAATATTTCCCCCATTTTTAGCTCACATGAGCCTAAGACTTGTGAACTTTTCTGATCAAAGAGTGTATGTCATCCGTCGTCTGTCTGTAAACTTTTCACATTTTTGACTTCTCAAGAATCATGGGGACAGTTTCAACCAAACTTGCCACAAAGCTTCCTTAGGTGAAGGGGATTTAAGTTTGTTCACAGTAAGTGCCATGCCCTCTTCTAGGGGGAGTTAATTAAGAATTCATGAAAATTTGGTGGCATATCTTCTTATCAAGAACCACTGGGCAGGAAAAGGTGAAACTCATGTGAAAGCTTCATAACATACTCTAGATTCAAGTTTTTTCACATCATAATCCCTGGGGTAGGGCAGGGCCACAAGAGGGGGTTGAAGTTTTACATAGGAATATATAGGAAATGTCTTTAAAAATCTTCTCTAGAACAGCAAATTAAGCCATGAATAATCACATTATAACAGAAGTATCCTCAGGTTAGTGTAGATTCAAGTTTGTTCCAAAAAGACCCCTGGGGTAGGGCAGGGCCACAACAGGGGGTCAATGTTTACCATAGGAATACATAGGAAATATCTTTAAAAATCTTCTTCTCAAGAACAGCTAACTAAAGCCATTATTATTCATATTAACCCTTTGTGTGCTGACTTGATTTTAAGTGAATGGCAACCTCAGTACTGAGTTGTTTTGGAATATTGACAAAATTGTCACATTGGCATACTTGAATGCAAACATCTTTAAATTTTGACAACCAAATTGTGTGCATCTTCACTATAACCATGGGTTTCTGATCTGCTACTCTCCTCAATAACCCTTGGCATATGGTGATTTCAAAAGACGGGAATGTTTATGTCACGTGATCTTGAATCTTACCACTTACGCACAGATTGCGTCATTGACAGAAATAAAAAGCAAATTTAAACATTAAAGTTTTTAGAGAAAATAATTAACAAGAAGGTATCGAGCGATGTTTACTTGTTATTTAGGGTGCAAATCTACATCTGTAACATAGATTCCAGGTCACATTATTTGCACATCAACTTAAGATTGGATGATACCATAACTATTTATAGAATGACGTTATCTTAGTACGTATCCTTGCTTACTTGTGTTTTTTATTCCCAAGACTGAAGAGTCAAGATATATCCCGAATGCAGATATCGTCATTTACAAAAACAATTGCTGATTGGTCAAACTAACAATCAACTCCATTCACAACTCAAGAAAAAAATCCCAACTTTTGATAGCACCGTAGGCCAAGGGATTATGAGAAGAGAAGCAGATAAGAAACCCTTGGCTAGTGAGGATGATTTGCATGAAATTTGTATCTTGTATCTTGTATAGGTGCAATGGTTAAGGGGCATTTGAGTAAAACACATTGAAGATTTCAAATAGTGGAATGACCTGACAACCCTTGGACTAGCCAAAGGGTATATATAAGGCATTGAAATTAAAACTTACATCGGAATAGACAAGATTTTGGAATACATATTAACATCCAGATAAGAAAAGTTTCACAGTGTACGAACATAACCTCTGCAATATTCAGTAATGAATGTCTTTGTTTTGTTTTGTAGGCTAACCATTCTGTGTATTACAATGGGGGTGACTGCATCCGAGTATGACGACTCATGTTTCATCGGGGGCATGTCACTGCAGTCATTTGACCTGGGATATGTAGTTTCCTTGGCAGCAGGACTAATTTTAGAAATAGTCCTTTTCTTGGTCAGCTTAAGGGGGACAATTCTGGAAACGGAACCACGAGTTAGTGTTCAGTACATCCTATACACAAGATTGGGTAAGGCAATCCCATAGGTTTTGTTTAAAAACATGACAGGTTACATATAGCAAAATGTACCCTGTTTTGTACACATTACTGTAAAGGTGGATATATATTTACACATGTTGTTAATTATGGGATTTAGTACCAAGCACATTACACATGGGGCTTATTTCTGCAATACCAGCTAGAACTATGCATTGTTAAAACTGAATGAAACATATAATTTTTTGGGGTGGGGGTGGGGTGGGGGAGTATTTATGCGAAGTCTTTCTTATCTTGACCCATGTTTACAGTATTATGTATTCATACTGATCGTACATTGTCATATCCATATGCATTCTTATTTTCAATTGATATATGTTTCATACTTTTGCAAGTGTTTGTGGCAAAATGGTTTCATAATGAAGAAGGATAAAGATACTGTAAGAAAATACAAGTATATTGATTACATATTTATTTTTTTTTCTGTTGTAATAGCATTAATCTTTATACCCCTTGCTTTGCCATTGTACTCATATGGGAGTGGGATTATCATTTTGTGAGCTCAGTGCTCACAGTATGACTAATATTTTTTTCTGGGATATAATTTTCAAGGATCCTCTCTATAAATTAATAAGGAAAAAGAAGTAAGACTAGCCAGTTAATTCCAGCATTTAATTACAAAAAATTAATTTTGGCCTGAACTGGTGAAATACATGGAAAACAAGGATTTTTTTTAACTCAATCACAAAAATTATTAAGTTATATATTTTATGTTGGAAACTTGATACATGTATATATATATAGGAATTTTGGAATAACCCTCTAATACCTTTAACCTGTGAGCTTTAAGGTTCATCCATACTCTGATAAGGGAGATAACTCATAAAGACCATGATGACATAAAGGTCTATTATTCATTTATAAATTTGTCAAGTTGAAATGTCTTTTTTGTCCAATTTTGTTCAATTTTGCACTTCAAGCTATGCTATAATTGGGGAATTACATCATATTAGGCAGGGAAATTCCCTTGCCCCGAGTCTTAGGGAAAACCCTGGTTAAGTAACTCATGGCTAGTGTCTTTTGAGTTCAACTTGGAATTGCACCTGATAATTATTCTTAAGAAAAGAAAACTAAAGACAATCAAATTAAGAAAAACTTAAGCTTGCAACAGGAAAAATATAAATCCCATGGAAAATAGCTAGTTATTCAGAGTTGAAATAATTCCTGATGTTTATTCAGTGCTTCAAATTATGTTACAAATCAAGCTTTTCGAAATTTTCTCTACTGAGTTTGATATATTTTTTTTTTTCATATTGACAGTCAAGTATAGTTATAAATCAGGTAATACTGTGAAAAGAGTGGGATTAGCTTTCCCAGAATATCTGATAACTAATTCAATATGTGTCTCTATGCTTCATATAGGAGAGATTTCAATCAGTGTATCATAAGTTTGACTGAGAGGAGTCTGACTGTCATGTATACCTGGATCAGTAATAATCATTGCTATACATGATCTCCTTGTGTCGTGGACCAAGCCTAAGATTGTAACAGCTGCAAGGATATTGATTTAACCCAAATTATGGCAAATCAGAACAAATTATTCATGTATCAGTGTGCATATAACCACTGCACATCTACAAAAGATGATGCATTTTTCAATCAAAAAATTATGAATTATTGAAAGGATGCTGGCAACATGTTTTGTCACACTGTTCTTTTAGACCATGCAGTGGACATGGTGGATGGTTGAACAAGCAAAAAGTTCAGCCATGAATGATTCAATGTTCTTGACTTAGATTTCAGTCTAGCTGTTTGTACACAGTTTGGTACAGGGGATATCATTTTAAATGAATATTAACCTTTTTTTTTTTTTTCATTTTAAGGTACATATGTACCCTTGAAATGTGGGGAAGTAGGTTAATGATATATCTGATTCAGTTGTGTTTGAAGATGTAAATCTTTATAAATAAGCTTACATTTGCACTAAAGATAATACATACTGCTTAATGGGAAGCCCAAGTGACTTATCTTGGAGAACCTAGTGGTCATATTGCTATTTGGTATGGCAGTACTTAAAACAGTTTTATAAGGATTAATGTTAATCATTTTCTGAGAAAAGATTGAAACTTTAAAATCTGAAGTTAAAATTTGTCTTAATTCTTTGAAAAACCAATCACAGTATTTTTTATTGATTGAGCATGTTGAAGAAAACTTAAATAAGTTATAAATAATTGATGATAATCTAAAATTTATGTCACATTGAGGTGGCACGTGTTGTTTTTCATATATAGAGATATCCATGACATTGTAAGATACACTGGCTAAAACATGTACATAAATTAATGTAGTTATGAGAAGCGACCAAACAAAACTGTGATGGTGTCAACATGAAAGTATCAAATTTAATCCCTTTAAGTGCATGAGTTAAACAGGTTACAATTAACAGACAACTAATGTTTTAAAATTTTTGTCAGTCCTGAAAATGCTTTAGTTTTAAACCTGTAAATTGTTGTAAGATTTGTAGTTTAATAGGCTTACATCATCGTCGCAAACCACGGTTTTGAGTCCACAAGCTACGTGATGATAGAGAGAATCGATGTGAATCACCCGTGGGTTACCGACGATGGGCTTACATGTATGTTTTTGTTTGTTTTCTGTGCATCAAAATATATAGAACTTGGTTGCACAAAATTCTTTGTTGGTGGGGCAAGTTTAAAAAAATCTATTTGTCAGCCCCTAAATTCTAAATTAAAGTGATCGATGCACTGTTAATAAGAATTCCCTTAAAGAGATTTTTACTACATGTATTCTGTCACTGCCCATTGTATTCTTCCACTGTGCATCAAAATATATAGAACTTGGTTGCACAAAATACTGTGTTGGTGGGGCAAGTTTAAAAAAATCTATTTGTCAGCCCCTAAATTCTAAATTAAATTGATACACTGTTAATAAGAATTCCCTTAAAGAGATTTTTACTACATGTATTCTGTCACTGTGCCCCCCCCCCCTCCCCTGCAAAAAAATAAATCAATTATATAATGATTTAAATTAAATAAAAATGAAAAAAAAAATACAATACAATACACTGATACAATACAAAATACAATTTGAAAATTTATTATATCTTACAACTAAACTTATTTGACTTTGTAGCAGGAAAAAAAACATTCTCACATAACTATACTCGCATCAGATAATGTGACAGAGTTACCGGAAGAAACAAAACTTTAATTTAGGCCCTCAGAGTCTAAAGGAAGATCACCAGACTTCTAATCTAGTAAAGTATCATGGTGTGATAATTTCCAGGAAAAAACAAATTATACTTGAGTTTTAAAAGCAGTGTCATTGCTAAAGGTTTGAGCTTTTATTAAGACAATGTGTATTAAACTACAGAGTGCATATAGTTCAAGATTTTAATTAAAGATCAAAAAAAGTAAATTCCTGATTTTCACTTTGATAAAAATTTCTAATGTCTATTGTGGAACATTTACTAAAGACCAATTTTTATAATGGAAATAAGAGTCAGCTAGCCTTTGTTAGTGGTGATTTATTTTATAAACCAAGGACATTAGTTTTCTCTCTATTGAGGGAGGCACGCTACAATTGATTTTTTGCTTCTCATCTTTGCCACGATCCGAGAATCTGAAAGTGGGAGTATTCCAGTCTTTCCAATGTTGCGATTGTGATATGTTGTTGTCGCAGATGTTATATTATTTTGTGGGGGAATATGTTCTTTCATATATTAGATTTTGCGAGACATAAACCCCATTATAATTGTGTAAATGATTGATCCCTATCTAATATTATAAAATCTCAGAAATAAATTGATGGTGTAGAAATTAATGTACATAAAAGACTGCAAATTGGGGGCAGGGAACCTTAAGTTTGTTTTTATTGATGTAGTCTTTAGATTGTAATAATTTTTATTCACATAATGACATTCCTCAGTTTGGGTAAAGATTAATTTTTGTATGAGTATAATTAAATGTTAATGAATTGGAGGAACAGTATATAGTAAAGTTTTAGTGAGTTCAGTGTAGATAAATCTTGACACTTTATAAGTGAAGTGAAGGAGGTCATGAGACACACATCCCTTGAAGTTCCGGCCTTGAAGCTCTTAAAGCTGTTGTATTTTATCTTCCGTCATCAGTAAGGGCACAGTAATGATTATAATCAGTAGCTTTATATTAATAGACAGCTATTTAGGAAAACAATTTAATGTTTAGTGACAGTAATTTTATCAATTAATATGGATCAAGTCTTGTATTAATATGAGGTAGCTTAAATATCTGGTCTAGCTTACTGTTAGATTGATTGATTGTTTGTTGTTTTATGTCCCGTTGGAGAATTTTTCACTTGTATAGAGACATTGTAATGAAAAGTAAACATCTGTGGTATTAATATATTGTAACACATACTCATAAATTGTTTAATCTGAAAAGATGAATCCCAAATCTCATATTGTTTGTGAAATACTAAACTTATTTCTTTTTGTTGATTCAGTTAGAATGAAACAAGACTTTTCTGCTAAGAATGTATTTTTATCATGTTTATGTTCAGTTTTAATGAGAAGGAAATGAGATTGAATTACTATACATACATGCTATAATTTTACAACTTTTATCTCCCAACTTGTACTTGCTAAAGCTTTTTTTCCTCATTGTACCATCTGTCTTGGATGTTGAATGCAGTTATTGTTAAAGAGAATGTGTAGACTAAGTGTACTTAGAATGTTTTACAGACAAAATTACATTGGGTAAATATTTGTTCATGTTCCATTGACTATGGATGAAGTATAACCAACTTACCAATGAGATTTAAAGCTCAAAAGTACCTGATGCCTTTAAGTCTATCTAGTTTAGTCTCTGTTACCCCCAAAAAATCTGATTTTTTGGTGAAAAAAAAACATTGAAGTAGCTTCATTCAGTTAATCATGCCATGCCTCTAAGAACATGAAGAATGTATTTCTGAAGCCATATGTTTGTTAATGAGATGAGTTATTCTGTAATTTGATGTGTTTGTTTATATGTGTGTATTGTAGGAATTTTGCTGTTTGAGCTGGCCTGGCAGATAGTTGGTGTGGTCTGGTTAGCTAAACACTACATGAGTTGCCCTTCGGAAACACCAAAGAAAGTGACATTAGGTAATCCAGATTTGTTGTACAGTCCTGTAAGTGGGACAAGAACCCTGAATAATTTTAATCTAAAAATAGTTAGTACCTGTTTAAACTTATTTTCAGACTCATAATAAATTCATTGATGATTGAGGTAATTTTTTCTTCAAACTAACAAAAATTAAGTTCATTTATTATTAAGGTTAAGAATTATTTATTTAATTTAAATATTTATGTTATTTGATTGACTTAATCATTAAGCTCACTTTCTATTTTGATTTTAATTAGGTCACCTGAGTCACTCAGGTGACCTATTGCTATCTGTTTTCGTCCGTCGCCGTGCGTCGTGTGTTAACATTTGAACATTTTCAGCTTCTTCTCTGAAACCGCTGCACCAATTTCAGCCAATTTTAGCATATGGCATCTATGTGTGAAGGGGAACAAAATTTTTGAATATCATAGTCCCTGCCCCCCTGGGGCCTGAGGGGTGGGGCTAAATCCACCAAAATTAATGCAATCTTCAAAAATCTTCTTCTTTACTCCTAGACATCAAGCAGTTGAACTGTTGGCATCATTGTAATAAGCATTGAGCCCTCTACCAAAATTGTGAAATTCATAGCCCCAGGGTCAGGGGTTCTGGTGCTAGGGTGGGGCTATATAGATCATATAGTGAAAGTGCATTATTTCTTTTAAAATCTTCTTCTCTACTCCTGGGTATTATTGAAACAAATTGAATACATAGTTATGATAAGCAAGGGTGACTCTACCAAATTTGTGAAATTCATGGCCCCAGGGTCAGGGGTTCTGGTCCTAGGGCAGGGCTATATAGATCATATAGTAAAAGTGCATTATTTCTTTGAAAATCTTCTTCTTTACTCCTGGGTGTTATTGAAACAAATTAAATACATAGTTTTCATAAGCACGAGTGACTCTACCAAAATTGTGAAATTCATGGCCCCAGGGTCAGGGGTTCTGTTCCTAGGGCGGGGCTTATTATAATATAGATCATATAGTGAAAGTGCATTATTTCTATGAAAATCTTCTTCTCTACTCCTTGGTATTATTGAAACAAATTGAATACATAGTTATGATAAGCAAGAGTGACTCTACCAAAATTGCGAAATACATGGCCCCAGGGTCAGAGGTTCTGGTCCTAGGGCGGGGCTTATTATAATATAGATCATATAGTGAAAGTGCATTATTTCTTGGAAAATCTTCTTTTCTACTCCTGGGTATTATCTAAACAAATTAAATACATAGTAACTGTTATGATAAGCAAGGGTGACTCTTCCAAAATAGTGAATTTCATGACCCCTGGATCAGAGGTTCCGATATTTATTATAAAGTGAAAATGCATTTATTTAATGCTTAAAAATCTTCTTCTCTGCTCCTGGGTATTTTTGAATCAAACTAAGTACATTGTTATGATAAGCAATGATGCCTCTTCCAAAATTGTGAATTTCATGACCCCAGGGTAAAGGATTCTAGTGAAAAGGTTGGGGTGGGTGGCTCTATTGATTATATAGTGAAAAAGCAAAATTTCTTTGAAAATATTCTTTTCTGCTTCTGGTTAAAAAGCAAAGAAGCTAAGAATATAGTTATGTTGAGCAAGAGTGCTCCTTCCAGAGTAGTGAATTGCATGACCCCGGGTCAGATGTGCTGGTGCAAGGGTGGGGCTCTTGATAATATAGTGAAATTGCATTAATTCTATTTAATAATCCTGTCTGATCCTTAGTGTTAAGCAGATAAACAAAGTGATTACTTATGATGTGCAAACTTCTGGTCCCAGGGTGAGAAACTCTAGTGTTTCTCGATGGGGAGGGGGGGGGGGGGGGGCTCTATTGATAATATAGTGAATCTGTAGTAAAAATGCATTATTTCTTTAAAAATTTTCTCTGCACTTGGACATACCTGAGGCAAAAAGATTAAATGTTTTAATGTGGAAGAGTATTTTTACCAGATTTTTGAACATCTGGACCTTTTGGTCATGTGTTCTGGTCCTGGCCAGGGCTGTATTAATTTGTATTCTACTGAGAGGAGTTATTCCCCTTTGCCATTTACTTTTGATAATTAATCACTGTAAACAATGTACTTGAAAGTTAAATAGAATAAGAGAATTATGCAAGAATTTGTATTGTATAATATAAAAAGTATTTTTATAGTTTTACTGATCAGGTAGACTTGTAAGTAATAGATAAACAAGAGGCCCAAGGTCCTTAATGGTCACCTGAGTATAATACAACAATTTAGAAGTTAAATACACTGACAGATGAAGCTTTGTTGCCCTAAAGCAAGAGAAGTAGGAAGATCAGGATCAACAAAATATTTAGTGTAGTATTCAGTATCAACTCATAACTTAAGTTCTAATCTGTCCCCACTTAATTTTATCACCATGCAGACTATTAACAAACTATTAGTGCTTCTGTACTATTTTTAAACCCATATTAAGACCTGTAGCATTGACCTCTCTTATGGTCTGTGAAGAACTTTTAATAAGATAAGTTATTTTTGTCTCATTTTTATTTATCTATTACTTACAGGTCTGCCTGATTATTAAAACTAAGAAAGTACTTTTTGAATTATACTATAAACATTCTTGCATAATTATCTTATTCTATTAATCTTTCAAATACATTGTTTACAGTGATTAATTATCAAAGGTGAATGGAAAAGGGGAATAACTTCTCTCAGTAGAATACAAATTAATAGAGCCCTGTCCAGGACCAGAATGCTTAGACAAATTGTCCAGATGTTCAAAAATCTGGTAGAAATACGCTTACTTATATTATTTAAACTTTTACTCAGTTTGCTTTCCATATGCCCAGAAGCAGAGAAGAATTTCACAGGTACAATGCATTTTCACTACAGATTCATCAAAGCCTTACCCTAACACCAGAACCCAAGACCAAAGGTCAAGAAATTTACAAATTTGGAAGAGTTACCCTCATCATCATAACTATGGACTTCAAAGAATTTACACTTTTCCACTATATTATCAACCCCCCCCCCCCCTTCCTCGTTATGCCAGAACCCCTGACCCTAGGACCACAAGATTTAAAAATTCTGTTTGAAGCTCCCATCTTCATCATAGCTAAGCAATTTATTTATCAGCTCAACGCTAAGGAGCAGACAGGATTAGTTAATGATTAATTAATAGAATTAATGCATTTTCACTATATAATCAATACAGCCCCCCTCCCCCCCCCCCCCTCCTCAAGAACCCCAAAAAATGAGGCCATGTATTTAAAAATTTTGGAAGAGGCATCCTTGCCTATCATAATCATGCACTTAGTTTGTTTAAATAATCTCCAGTAGCAAAGAAGATTTTCATAGAATCAATGCATTTTCACTATATAATCAATAGAGCCCCGCCCTAACACCGGAACCCCTGACCCTGGGGCCATGAAATTCACAATTTTTAAAAAGGCATCCTTATGCATCATAACCATGCACTTAGTTTGTTTAAATAATCTCCAGTAGCAGAGAAGAAGATTTTCAAAGAATCAATGCATTTTCACTATATAATCAATAGAGCCCCACCCTAACACCAGAACCCCCAACCCTGGGGCCATGAAATTCACAATTTTTGAAAAGGCATCCTTATGCATCATAACCATGCACTTAGTTTGTTTAAATAATCTCCAGTAGCAGAGAAGAAGATTTTCAAAGAATCAATGCATTTTCACTATATAATCAATAGAGCCCCACCCTAACACCAGAACCCCCAACCCTGGGGCCATGAAATTCACAATTTTTGAAAAGGCATCCTTATGCATCATAACCATGCACTTAGTTTGTTTAAATAATACCCAGGAGCAGAGAAGAAGATTTTCAAAGAATTAATGCATTTTCACTATATAATCAATAGAGCCCTGCCCTAACACCAGAACCCCTGACCCAGGGGCCATGGCTTTCACAATTCTGGAAGGGGCCCACCTCCTCATCATAAATATGTACTTAGTTTATCAACTTAATACCCAGGAGCAGAGGAGAAGATTTTCAAAGAATTAATGCATTTTCACTATATAGTCGATACAGCCCCGCCCAAACACCAGAACCCCTGACCCTGGGACCATGAAATTCACAATGTGGGAAGAGGCTCTCTTGCTCATCATAACTTTGTACTTAGTTACTTAATTTAATACCCAGGAGCAGAGAAGATTTTCAAAGAATTAATGCATTTTCACTATATGATCTATATAGCCCCACCCTGGGGCCAGAACCCCTGACCCTGGGGCCATGAATTTCACAATTTTGGAAGAGACACTCTTGCTCATCATAACTATGTACTTAGTTACTTTACTTAATATCCAGGAGCAGAGAAGAAGATTTTCAAAGAAATAATGCACTTTCACTATATGATCTATATAGCCCCACCCTGGGGCCAGAACCCCTGACCCTGGGGCCATGAATTTCACAATTTTGGAAGAGGCACTCTTGCTCATCATAACTATGTACTTAGTTACCTTATTTAATACCCAGGAGCAGAGAAGAAGATTTTCAAAGAAATAATGCACTTTCACTATATGATCTATATAGCCCCACCCTGGGGCCAGAACCCCTGACCCTGGGGCCATGAATTTCACAATTTTGGAAGAGGCACTCTTGCTCATCATAACTATGTACTTAGTTACCTTATTTAATACCCAGGAGCAGAGAAGAAGATTTTCAAAGAATAAATGCATTTTCACTATATAATCTATAGAGCCCCACCCTAACACCAGAACCCCTGATCCTCGGGCCATGAATTTCACAATTTTGGAAGAGGCACTCTTGCTCTTCATAACTATGTACTTAATTACCTTATTTAATACCCAGGAGCAGAGAAGAAGATTTTCAAAGAAATAATGCACTTTCACTATATGATCTATATAGCCCCACCCTGGGGCCAGAACCCCTGACCCTGGAGCCATGAATTTCACAATTTTGGAAGAGACACTCTTGCTCATCATAACTATGTACTTAGTTACCTTATTTAATACCCAGGAGCAGAGAAGAAGATTTTCAAAGAAATAATGCACTTTCACTATATGATCTATATAGCCCCATCCTGGGGCCAGAACCCCTGACCCTGGGGCCATGAATTTCACAATTTTGGTAGAGGGCTCAATGCTTATTACAATGATGCCAACGGTTTGACTGCTTGATGTCCAGGAGTAAAGAAGAAGATTTTTAAAGATTGCATTATTTTTGGTGGTTTTAGCCCCACCCCTCAGGCCCCAGGGGGGCAGGGAACATGAAATTCACAATTTTTGTTCCCCTTCACCCATAGATGCTATATGCCAAATTTGGTTGAAATTGGTTAAGCGAACCAGTGAGTGACTCAGGTGACCTAATAAAAATGGAACAAAAATAAGTTGTCTTATTAAATGTTCATCAAAGACCAAGAGAGGCCAGTGAAAGAGATTTCAACAAGAAATTAAAATAGTGCAGAAGCACTGATAGTTTTTTTTCAATATACTGTATAGTGATAGTGATAAATAGGGAACAGATTAGAACCTAATTTATTAACTGTCAATGAATACTAGATTAATTATTTCGTTGTTGATCCTGATCAACCTATTTTCTTGCTTTTGGGCAACAAAGCTTCACCTTTCAGTTCATTTTATACTCTATGGATCCTCTAAATTGTTGTATTATACTCAGGTGACCATTAAGGCCCTTGGGCCTCTTGTTTCACTTAGCTTCCCTAAGCTCTTAATTACTGCAAATTTATCCTTAAAGCAGCAACAGTTTTTATGACATGTCATTGCATACACTTGTTATTTTTCACAAGAAAAAAAAAACAAGGTTAAGGAGAGTGGTTTTGAATTCTAAAAAATAGTATATAAACTAAGTAAACATTCTGAGAATATTGCATAAGCAATATTAGTTCCCGACTGGCAAGTGTAATCAGGTTTGATCCCCTTGAAAATTTAGAAGCCCCCCCCCCCAAAAAAAAAAGAAATTAAAAAGGGCATAATTCCTTCAACAACCACCAAAGTGGAACAAAACACTTATTCACTCTGTAACTTATCAAGATTCACTCACATACCAAAAATCAGCTTAATATCTGCAAGCATTTACAAAAAAGATGTAGAAAACCAAGTTGAACAGATTGATGGACAGACAGAGGGACAGCTAGATGGATAGACAGACAAATAGACAGATGAGGAGGAAACCTATAAATCCCCTCCAGTTCCACTGATATGGTACTAACAAGCATTCTGAGAGTATTGCATATTAAGTAATACTAGTCCCTTAATTTGGTTCCCCTTACAAATTAAAAAAATCTGTAACATTCTTCTATCAAAAAAAAATCGTTGAAGAAAAATAAAATGCAAACTTGATCTTTAACTCATCACGGTACACTCACATACCAAAAATCAGCTCAATACCTGCGAACATTCAGGAAAAAGTGTTAAATACCAAGTGGAACAGACAGACAAAGGAACAGATGATGAGGAAACCTTTTGTCCCCTCTGGGTTCATTGGTAGGGGACAATATCCACATAAATTGACTGTGTAAATTTTCTTTCACTAGCTATGAATATCTGTAACTGGTTAATCCTGCTAGTCATTGGGATCAGTGTATGGTGTACTTATGACCACGCTGGGGGTAAGTGGGTGAAGATGAAGCGATTCCAGGAAAGTTTGAAAGAGAGGCAGACACGCAACAAAAGACCAAGTGGCAGGAGAAACTGGAGGCAAAGGTGAGCTGGAAGGTCAAGAAAAAAAAATGAGACATTTAAAAATATTAAAACAACTCTGGTCCCCCCCTACCCCATTGAAAAAGAAAAACAAAGAAACATGCAGGCTTTTCTTATATATGAATGTTACAACATTTCAACTAAATGCAATTTAATTTTGTTACCTAAAGAAGAGAACCAGTTTTTATCATTTTGGTGCAGTTTTCTGAATAAAATGTCCTAAACATGAAGAATAGTGAAAATCAAGTTTTTGCTTATTTTTAGAAGTCTAATGCAAGCATTCTTTTCATTGAATAATACATCACATGAAAAACAAATGTGCAATCATAAAAAAGAAAATGAATGTTATTGGAAATTTTTATGAAGAAACAGATACTCTCTGAGGTATCATAACTGCATTGAATGGGACTAGTGAATGCTTAAAAAAATCCTGAATTTCTTAGAAAAAAAGTTCTTTATATGACACACTTGTGGTCTTCTCTATAAAGAATTGTTATGATGATAACCAATTAAACTAGCATACAACATTATTTGATCAGAAAATGCCGAGTAAGGATACAACAGCTAGAGAGGTATTGTGTTTTTGTGCATTAAATCTCTCAATCTCAGTCTCAATTTATGATTTGTCTACTGGGAGGAGAATTTGAAAAGTCTTGATCATTGTTTGATAACTGTTAGATGGAAGTGGATGGTTAATGGTATTGGTGATAATAGCTCAAAACACTGAAAGAGCTGTTGAGTAGGTTTTATGTAACTCGACAGATACATGTATTTATCATAATCAGTTGAAACTCAGTACACAACTTCATCATACCAAATTTTAGTTATGTAGACTTGACTACATCATGTAATTTTATTTTCAACAGATTTTTTTCTGATATCTATAAAAGTAAGAACATCTCACTAAGATTGCATGAAAAATCCATTCTACTATGATGATGTCCATTACTTTGGCACACACAACATGAAGGGCAGATGCTTCATAATGTACATAAATTTTAACTGAATAAAAAAATCATGTCATAAACATTAAACTATGTTTTAAGTAAGTCGCTGTAGCCTCAAATTTTGCTTCCTTATGAACGAGATTCAATTTATACGTATAAGGAACATAATGAAAAGTATTCTATGGGATCAGTAAGAAGTTCCTTTTAACCCAGATTCCCTTTTAAGTCAGTTCTTTTTATCCAAGTTTTACAGTTAACTTTCAGTATTCAGGGGCTTGTCATTTTCTATGTGTCTTAATTTTTGAACAACCATTTACTATGAAATTAATGATTTAGGTAGAGGGGTGTTCAAAAATTAAGGACAAATATAGATTGTGACAAGTCCATGAGCTCTGTAAGCAGCAGGTGTAGATACATGATGTCTTATACATAATTAGAACTTTCATATTACATCATTTTCAGATACACATACATTATATTTCTTGACTATTTCACCAATACTTAAGCATTTATTTGTGTCAAACAGTTAGTATATTATCAACCAATAATCAGGACTTATCAATTACTTTCATATAATTTAGTTAAAATATAATTTTATATTTTCATGTTTTATTCATTTGAAGTGGAAATGCAGGGAAATGAAATGTAAACTTCACCATTTAATTCAGTATACATGGTGTATGCGTTTAAGTAGAATTTTATCAGTATATTTTTTTCTCTCCTTGTTTTGATATTTTGCTGTCAGTCATAAATTCTACTGAGGAGTAGTAGCATGCCATTGAGAGCAAAAATATTCATATAGTCTTATAGCCATATATTTCATCCAGAAGCAAGCATTTCCAATAAGACAATAAATTTTTTTTTTAAAATAGTAGTTTTTATTCCATTACTAGGCTACATTTGATGGTCTTTTAAATATCAACACCAGTTATGATTTAGACAACAGGAACTTTATAACATGGGTTTTATAATTGGATTTTACTATCAAGGAATAATTGATATATCTTAAATTATATAATGAAAAAGATGAAGATGACAAACAGTGATCAATTTCAAAAAACCTATAAACTATACAAATCTATGAACAGGGCATAAAACATGGAACCCCTAAAATTCCAGAGGTGAGATCAGATGCCTAGTAAGAGTAAACATCCCTGTTGACCTGTCACATCCGCTGTGATGCCTATGCATTGATTGGGTAGATAGAATATTATGTAGTCAAACTTTTTATAAAAGCAAAGGCCTAACAATTGTTATGAAATATTTCGTTCAAAATATGACCCAGTGACAGGTTGTATTTGCTCACAAGGTTATTATATAATTATCTTAAAATTAACAGGATGCTGACTTTAAACAAGGTTGTTGAAATCACTGTAACATCAACTTGTTTATCAGTAACATGCACATGCATTAGTTAAAAAATCAATCATACTACAGGTATGCTCTTCAGTATATAATAAGTTGGGAGACATGAACACTACAATGTATATGCTGGTGACAACAGTTTATTACTAAATAAGGGAAGTTGACAACAGGGAAGCTGCAGTCATCTCATTTGTCATATAATTTAGTTGATAGTTGGCCCTTGTTGTCTATGAAACTAAGATTTTCCTGTACACCACAATCTTACATTTAAAAAGATGAAGGTAAACAACTTGGGGTATTCCGAATAATGAGCAATAATGTAATTCTGCTTGTAATATGCCGTTTGATAAGCTGAGAAAAATAAGTTTATATTGTAAAACCTGTGTTGCCTAGGTCACAATGACTTGTCAAAAATATATCGATTTGCTTGATGTTACATTTAGAACTTGAACAATTGTAAGACATTTTTGATGGAAAATTGTTTTTTTTTTTAATTTTTACACTTTATGATAGGAAATTAAATTATAAGGAATAAATTCAATAACTTTCCAAGTTATACTTGTATAACTGGGTTGGAAAAGTTTATGTTTTTTTTATGATACCACTTTGCAGTTTATAAAGCATGAACTGCCTCAACCAAGGTTACACAATATGATTTTGGTACCTATTAAAGCCATTCCTTAAAAATTTCACGTGTAATGAATATATTTATTTAGAATATATTAATTTTCAGCAAAGCTGGACTTTTTGAGGTATTAATGCCATTTTTTTTGTTGGTGCAACCTCTCCCAAGAAGGTACATAAATATATTGACATGGTGTTTGAATCAACATGATTTTATGGTACATGTATTGCTAAAGAATACAAGGTCCTTATGGCATGTCCCTTGTATAAAAAATTAATAACCTGAATGCCACTGCCCAGACCTAATAAAATTTCAAGTGTTGCATTAATTGAGCTATAAGCTGATTGAAGATATTCGATCTAGATACGTACATGTACATGCACTACATGTCATTTAATGTGTTTCTTTTCATTGGCCTGAGTTGTTTTTCTATTATGCATGATGTATATACCTATGATTTTAAAATATCTAAAATGCTGATTTTGACAGATAATGAAATGTGCAGATCCATATTCGAGTGAAATTGAAGTAAATTCAAGATTCAGTTACAAAAATTATGAGTTAATTAATGAAGAATAACAAAGAATTATTTTTAATTAGAAGTAAAATTTATAAGCTTCAAGAAAAACAAATGAACAAAAAAGAAAATACTAGGGTTTCAAAGTTATATTTCCTTTTGTATATTTGAGTCAGAATACACGAAATTACATCCTCAGGAACCTGTAAAATTTAAGCAATTCACAAAAACTGGCCCCCACAAATTTTGATGATTCGAGAGTAGTGTGTAAATCTATGTGTCATAAATTTATGGCTCCTTAAACTAATTTTTTTTTTAAAAGTCATGCAAAATCAAAACTCCTTAAAAAAGGAAGATATATTTCCTAACTTTTGAAATTCTGAAGTGTTTATTATTACAAGGACTTGAGCTAATATCTAAAAACAATTGTATTTGATGGTTTTCTTATTTTTCAGCAGTGCAGAAATTATCACTGTTGCTTTCTTACTTTTTGTGTTTCATATTTATCCATGAAACTAAAATTTTGTCCTCTATAAAATCATTATTTGTATTGTATTCATCATTTGACTACCCTTGGGTAAAGCTTTTTAAATGTGTTTATGAATTAAGCTATTCATGGACACCATTTGAAGCAGTCATAAAACTGTCATGAACATTTCGTAATTATTTTTTAAGTCATAAATTCCATCTAGAGGACTGAAGACAATGTTGTGTACAAGTTTAGATTCAATAAGTTTAGATTCAAATATGTGCATCTGTTACCTTGTATTATTATTATGTATAGCAAATTATTTCAATTCTTATATTGTTACATTGCATGCATACATTATCATATTTACATGACGTGTGTAAAATGCATCATGTGATTTTTTAGACCTATTCCAGCAATTGTTCAATCAATATACTCAGGCATATGTACATGTATTCATTTGCTCTTTATTTTAAGCACAAGATTTTATTTTATTCAACCATGGGTTACATTTATGTAATAATCTTCTAAAAGCATCTGAAACAAGGTTTCCAAATATGTTATACTTTCATGATTTTTTATGGTTTTCATATATTATTATTTTCAACAGTATTCAATATACAAAAAGAATAAGTTTGATTGTGATATTTTTATCGTTGAAGGAGGTTAATATGCAAACTGTGCCCTATCAGGTGTCCAGTGTTATGATGATAGTTTGCATCTTGCATGATGATGGCTGTTTTGTTGTATTCTGCGGTTGCAAGTGCATCCTGGCTGATTGATGCATGACATTTGTTTCTGCAAACAGACTTCAGATATTCCAAACATATGTTTAATTCCATTATATTGTGAAGACAATCAGGTCTTTAATTGTAGTTGGAAGAATGTTTGTTTTCTCAAGAGGAAATGCAGATCCATTCAAACATACAATTGACTTAAAATTGACTTCTGCATATTAAGAACAGCTTGGAAATTCTTAAGTACCTTTATGTTTGCAGTGTACAAAATGCATTCTCTATTCAGATTTATAAGCATGTTGATGCAAGGTGTTAGACTTGTAGTTAATTCCACTTTTGTTTTATTGGCTGTAGATGGTATTTATAAGAAAAAAATATCCAAGTCAAATTTTTTTTACAGTACAAAATTTTATTGTATTTGAATTATGTGAGAAGCCAAAAAAAAAAAAAAAAAAAAAAAAAAAAAAAAAAGATTGTAAGTATCAGTTTGATTTGATAGATATTTAGTTACATTGTCTGTTGTATTGGATATTCTTTTCTTATTGTTCTGAAATAGCTGATGCATTTCATTCTTTTATTATTTAGGCGTAGTCTCCTTCGATTGTTTTCAGCCTATCTCAAATCCCACAGGTACTTTTTTCTATTTCATTTTTCACAGCATATTCAAATTACCTGAGGCAAAGGCACATTAAAAGCTTTTTCTGATCAAATCATCTGTTGTCATCAAAATCTTATGAACTTTTTTTTTCAACTTATACAATTTATCTCCAAAAACATAGTTAAACTTAACCATACAACCATAAAACTTCTTCAAGTATCAATGAAATTGCATAATTTTTGAAGAAACAGTTGAAGTTTATGTTCATGTACAATTCAATGAGTATGTGTACGGTTTACACTTATTTTAGCAGTAGTCAAATTTAAGCTCCTTTTGTACTGCCTTTTGTCAGCTAATTCAAGTACATAAAACAAATACAACTTTTTTTTCAAATGATTTATTTTAAACAGAAGTAAAATTTTAGTACCTTTTTGTACTTCTTTTCAGTGAATTCAAGTACATGCTAATTAAACATGATTTAAACAAATAAATACAGCTTTTCTTGCAAATGCTCTCATTTATGAGTATGAAAGTCACTGGTTGAAGAAGATTGCACTATATTTTGAGTGCACTAATTTATATACATTTAAAGAATTGATAGAGCTTAAATGTGGACTTATGAAAAGAAAAAAATCTTCTAAATTAATTGACTTATTACTCATTATGAAGAATAAGCAAAGTTTGTTCAAACCATGGTGCTTTAAGTGAGAATGGAGCTGCTATAGGCCATTCTGGAATTACTTATCTGGTTTGAAAATGGATGATAAACTTTTAAAGCCATTGACATTTAATAATCATTGTATCATGGCAGTTGAGATGGCCCATTGATCAGGATGCCAGGATAAAGCCGCTTTATGGGTCCAGATTTCTGAGAGAGAGAGAGAGAGAGAGAGAGAGAGAGAGAGAGAGAGAGAAAAGAGGGGGGGGGGTTGTAAAGAAAAAAAGACGAATTTATCAAATATTTCTTTGTACCAACATAATGATTTGCTCAAATTAAAGTCATTGCTTAGGTCTGAAGATTAATTTATTTTAAGAAGCTTCTTCTGTTTGTCAATTTAATTAGAGCCCATATTGATTTGTGTAAAATAAAAAAAGATTAGAGCAGATAAATTAGTGTGCAAGAGGAATTGAAAGTATAGAATAAATCTTCCATATTTTACTCAAGTGTAAAAAGTAAAGGATAAAAATGTGTATTTCAATATAACAAGCATAAGCACAAAAAGAAAGCTTCTCTAATCTGCACCAACCTTCACCCTTGAGGAGCAACAAAAAAGTGTCACGAAAGTTGACAAACGTTTAGGTAGCAAGTCTGAATCTCTTTGAAAGAATAGCAATTTTTTGCTGTTGTTTTCAAAAAATCATTTGAGAAAGAACTTTCGAAATGTAAATTCAGGTGAGAAGTGTTAGAGAATCAGGTGAGCATTGTGGCCTTAAGTCTTTTAATTGTAGTATTTATCTCTACATTCATAATAACATTTGCCATTCTTCTTCTAACCAGTTCATTATTAATCTATATGATATTGCTTTATGCTATCACCTAATTCTTCATTAATCTCAATGGTATTGCCTAGAATTTTATGCTTGCAGTATTGAAGTGACATATAAGGTATTCACATACATGTACTGATTTTCTCTCTTTGATCATCAGTTATAAGAAGAAATGTAACATTGTGCTCTAAAAGTGACAATTTCCAAGTAATTCTAATGAATGTATAAAATTTTAGTAGATAAAAGGCAAATGTGACATTCGTCAGCAAATATGTTCTCACTGATAATTTTTTCCTTATTTTTACTGCAGCCATTCATTAGAGTTTAAGTTTGTTAAATTCACATACCATGGGTCAGACAACTTTGACAAATCAGAGCATTAAATAAAATCAACAGTACATTGTATTAGAATTTTTAAACAGGAATGTAATTTTAGATGACAAAATGTTCAAAGCACAGTAGATTACACATTTTGGTTGATGTAATTATAATCAGAGGAGATCCCTGTTTTGCGTCTTTGAAGTGACAGTTGGAAAAAAAATGTTTTGTGTTTTGCAGTACATCCTTTGCAAAAAGGAAAATCAGGCCTTATGATTCCAAGAATATAACTTCTCAAGAAATCGGAAGAAGTTTTCTGAAATTGATAATAAAAAATCCTTTCCTGAAGTATAAAGCTGTACCAAGCTGGAATATTTGAAACTTGTAGGTGCAGGTGCTCATTGGCTGTACCGATTTCTTAAAATTATTCAAACTTTCATTTCAAAATTAAAATTACAGTGAATGACATCATGCCTTAAGCATTTCCCTGATTCTGTATTGAAAAAAAGAGGTGTATATACACAGTGATCATGATGTCATTGCCGAGGTGAAGTATATTTGAGTTTCACAATGTTGAATTGATGTCCACTCCCCTTGCAGTACTGTCTACCCATAAATTACTAGTATTTAATAAACAATTTAGCTAGGAAAACCGTTTGTTCAAAAACCTACTTCAATAATGGCAGCAACGATAGCTCAACTATCGTTTTAAAAAGTTGAGCTTGTAGTACTAATATAGAAGTCTAATCTTGCTTTTAAGTTAGAGGGCGTCTGATCCATGGTGAGATTCTTACTAAATAAGCATTTGTGAAATGCATATTTAAAAAATTTACATGTAAACTACTTATTCTTCATAAAAATACTGACATTGATGTCATATTTACTCCAAGCCTATAACCCATTTGGCGTCCAATTTAAGAGTCAGAAATCTGACAAATCATCTGTTGATCATATTGTTTCTATAGCATATGAAGGTCTTAAATATCAATTTCAACTAATTACTTGTATGGTATGATCTGTTTGTAAAATTCTTAACATGTATCTTGACTAACGAGTAATATTGACCATAAACCCTGCCATAATTCAGGATAAAATCAGTCATATAGATGTTAAACCATTTCAAAAACAGGTACAAATTTGTAATAGAATACTAGTATAATGAAAAAACTTGGATCATATTTTTTCGGAGAAAGTTCCTGCCTGTTACTTCAATGGGGTATTCAAAGTGATTTAATACAGATCCTGACGTTGATAGCAGATCTTTAAAATGTCAGAGTGGCCAAAAACAGTCTTCTGCACATCATGGCTTGTACTAGCCTGTGTGCTTTCTTCATTCCTATATGTTATATTGGGTATAATGGTTATTTTTTTGCAATCATCAATGATTTCCAGATTTGTTAGGTATAGTCAACATCGCAAAAACTGCCAAAAAAAATTCTAATCTTATCCTACATCTTTGTTTGCATCACAGAATATTTGCAACTTTTCAAAATAAAATCGGAATAAAAAAGGACTGCTAAAATTACACTTGTTTTGTATCTTGTTGGCAAAAATATACATTTAATCAATTTTTTTTTATATGTGAAACTCGAAATACGTACCTGGATGCTAGTATGTTGTAGCTACTAAAAATTCCTTGGTGTCGGGCTTCCTATCAAAATATATATGTAGTTCTATTGTAGTGATCATTTAACTTAATTAATATATATATATATATATATATATATATATATATATATATATATATATATATATATATATATATATATATAATCTTTGTTCTTCTATTTATTCTCTGAGTTATGAAAAAAAAAGATTGTTATTTAAATCCTGGCAAAAAATAAAATTATGAAAATAGAATGCCTTATTTGTACAATCATATAAATATAATCTCCTTTTGCTTAAAATGATAAAATTCCGATACAAGCACAAAGGACAGAAGAACCGTTTACAAAGTAAAAAGTATCACTTAAGGAATTAGAATCATTCTGTTTTCAGATCCATAACAAAGGGAGACCGCTTATCCAAGCTTTCTATAGACCAGTGCTTAGGTACTTGTTTTTGTAAAATGTCATTCACATTGATATCTCTTTGTAGGAAGACTATAAGAGCCTATGAAGAAAGCTGGGACCGACGCTTCAACCTGTTGTGTTGCTGTGTCGAAAGAAAGAATAACAATAGGGTAACACAGCATTGTAATGGTATAACATTGATATCATTCCCAAGGTCTTTGCTTGGCCTTGAAACCTTTTATTGATATTGTGTCAGTGGATAGTGTTAAATGATGAAAAGTTTCAACAAAATGGCCTTAAGCATATTGGAAAGGGATGTGCAGGATGCTAGCTGCTATCCTGTAGTTATCCATCTCTATGGTATTGCAGACACCAAATATGTTTCTGGAAGGGGGGGGGGCATATATTATTATTATTTGTTTGTTTGTTTGTTTGTTTTTTTGCACAAAATACTAGAATTCTAACAATTATTCGTATGAAATAATAGCAAAGTATTTGACCAGAAAATGTAAAAACTAGTAATAGTTAGTTGATTGATTAGTCTTTAGCTGCATTGAAAATGTTTCAGAATGAATGATGACATTCCGTTTGTGGCACCAGTTTTTAATTATTTTTTTTTCAAGAACTGCGTTGCGTGTCACAAAAGAAGAAAAATGAGTTGAACGTGAAGCCAGTTTTATATTTGAATTGCTCTCATATATATATATATATATTTATGTCCTGATCAACCCAAACAGAAATTTTCAGTTAAAATGCAGCATTAAAAATGTCGCAGACGTCTAAATATCGATTAAATTTTTATGCTTTAAATGCAAGTACTTAAATAAAATACTTTGAACATTGCATTTTTTGATATAGTTACATGTAGATTGCTTTTTTTCATGTGATTTACAGTTAAAGGACTTATCGCATGTTTCTAAATTATTTGAGATTAAAAGTGTAAAACGTTCCTTATGACCACAGTTTATAAATTTCGTGTTTTTACTGCTGATAAACCGCAGTAATTAACCAATTATTGACCCAAATGAAAAACCCCTGAATTAAAAATCTAAGTTAATTAGATAGCGATCACGTGACCCTGTGACGTCAAAGACGACAATGGCTGATCAGCTCTTCACGTAAATCTTACTAAAATATACGCGATACAACCTGAATTTTCTGCGTTATGGACGACCAAATCACTGATTTTATAGATATGATTTTTAATATCCAACCTTATATTTTAGAAATGTCAGCAAGAAATAATCTGAAAAATCCGTTAACATTGTAAAAATAGCAGCGACGATAGCGAGGGAGACGCGGCGAAGACGAAGAAACTCGCCATAACAATACAATTTGATAATTTGTCATTTTATCACATGTATGAACTTATTTGATTCACAAATTCAAATTACATAACTTTGCTATTCTTCGTTTTTAACATAACATTAATTTATGCAAGTATGCCTTCATATGTTTTGTAAAGGATGGCGGTCTTGAAAAATAATTTTCCGATCACGAAACATTGCCGTAATCAGACCTACAGATTCTAAATGTTTCGAATAAAAAACGAAAATATCTCAAAATTCTTACACCTTAGAACTAGTTAATGTTTCTATAGTAATTGAAAATCACATTAGGAATTAATATTATCAGCATTTTTTCATAATAAGCTGCATTTGTCGTTGATAACTCCGTAAATAGTGTGTAACTTCTCATCTCTCTATCACTGAATTGTCGCCTATGACGTCAGAGCAGTAATTCGCCGAAATCCGGCTGAAATATGCATATTGCCGTATTTGAATTTCAACTCGCAATATCTCTTAAAATACGCTTTCAACAATGTTTATTGTATTCAGAATTTTAATAAACAAGGTTGTAGATAATATTTATCATAAAATTAAGATTTCTGAGAAATCATGCGATAAGTCCTTTAAGTTATCCAATACTGTTTATAAAACCTTATTGACATGTCTTGAATTATTTGAGATGTGTTGGTAACGAGAAGTTAAGTTAAACGTTAAACTGTATTAACCCATCTTTTCGTGTATAGAGCACTTGTTAAAATTGATGACTTCCAATATCTTATTACGGAAGGCCTGACGTCTTCCTTGAAATTGTCACCAGTGAAAAAACGTCTCTTTACTGGAGAACTTGTTAAATTAAGCGTCAACACAGAATCCCTAATGCATTACACAGACATTCCAAGGAAATTTGCTGGAGAATTCTGGGAAATTGGATTTCTGTAACACTTAATTCTTGATGTACAGCGTTGAGTATTTGAGTATTTGTCTGTTCTCTTCTGAAGAGTTTGACGTGATTAGGTTTTATTTTCGAGCAATTTTTCAGTAGAGTATTTGTGTACTTCTCTAAAAGATCCTTCTTGATGGGAGTAAGAATGATGAGAAATGCGTCGATAGTTCAGTGTTTCTCTAACGTCAAGTGCAGGAAAACCACTCTTGTATGAACCTGCACGTGTTATACTGGAGAGTCGTCTCTTTTAACTTTATGTAATTTCCTTAGTTGTCGAGAAGTCAACAGAGGGCGCGCTAAATTTGGCTTAAGTGGATCTATACTAGTTATACGGAAGAAAAGTTATATTGCTTAATGAAGTACACTTACAAAGTGCATTGTGATATAAGATTTTGTATCTCACCATTGTGAGGTTGATAAGAGAATTTTTGAAAAAGGAGAAAAACTTAAATACATGTATTAGTTTATTTTAAACTAAATTATTTAAAATTTTAAAAAATCTTTTCAAATGTTATTGCCTTCCTCGTTCAAAAACAATTTGAATGGCTTTTAATCCATTATATTACATAAAATATCAAGTTAACAATCGTGCTATTTTCACCATACTGAATTCAGTGTTACATCCTTAATTTGGGGAAGAAAAATGTTCAACAAGTGTATACCAAGAGTATATTCATACACCAGTTTTGCAGTCTTTACGACCCCATGAATGATAGATATTTCAATGATAGTTTGCGTAGTTTGTAACAAGAACTTTACCATAACCATCCATTGGTTTTAATCACTTTGCCGAATTTCTTTATCTTCAGTACTCGTATGTGTAGCTTTTCCTCTTTTTTTTTTCTTTTGTAGTTTTTAAAAACACATTTAAGGATACTGGTTGTTTTGTCTTGCAGATGATAATCCGTTTGTTACAATATTTTCCCTCAATAGTCAAAGAGATGCATCTATCCTGTATTAGAATTTTTTTGACAGATAAGATGACTTTTTTTGAGTGGAAAACAAGTTTTCTGCAGTATTTCGTAGTCAGTTTTACTTTCGCGTTTATAGAAACGAATTTCGAAACAGTTTGGATCAAGTTTGTCTGAAATGGATATTTTATTTCAAAGATGTACATTTCCTTCTCTTCGCAAATTAAATTGATTGTGACCTTAAACTATGATATCAAATGAAGATAATATTTTCCAATTTTTCAGAACACCATTGCCGAGATAGCCAAGTTGTTCACGGAATTTTTCCGCGATCTGGATGTTGTTCCATCTGATGTTATTGCAGGATTTGTCTTGTTACGGCATTATCAGAGTCTCCGACGGAGACATGTCGTGTCTCAGGTTGGTAACGTAAATATAAAATATATAAAATTAAACCCCTTGTGGAGCTTATTCATTGCACTCGCTTATATTAAAATTTCCCCCCCCCCGAAAAAAAAGGTATTAACATGTCAATCTTGAAAAAAAATCTATTTTAAGTATTAATCTTTGCATGGAAAGTTTGTATTAATAGTCTTAATTTGTATTTACAATGAAAACTGCAGTTTTTTTGTCATGTGTTTGTCGTTCAGTACTGGAAAGGTACCAAACTCTTACCTGTCCAATTCAATCATATCACGTCATAAATAATTTCATATTGTAATGACTTTACAGCCGCCTTTTCTTACTATGAATATCGGCCTTTCACCCTGAATTTACACTTTAAGCCAATAATTTGTGAGGGTTGAAGACTGCATACAATAACATTTTTTTTCAAATTAAGATAAGCTGGCGACAGTTTCACAGTGCTTGTCATTATTTTATTAAACAGCCTTTTCTTCTTGTCACTTTTCATTTAAAATGAATTAAAAGGAGTCGTTCTTCAAAGATAATTGGTATTTCATGTTTTATAACTTCTTGGACCTCTGAAAAAATATTTTATATCGTAGTTCTGCATCATGTATATTATACCTTTTGCGCATTTTAGATTTATTAGTGTAATGAGTTTTTCGTGATTATTAATTTCACACTCCAAGGAATGATAGGATAGAGGAACTGCAGCTATAGATTACAAAATATAATTTAAAAGTGTATATATTTCCCTTTTCTCTCATTTTATCCGAAGGATTAATTGAGAAATTTCATGTTCCTTATTCTTTAATTTATTAATCTAGGTTTTTTCAAGAAAATTCTTATTTGTCATAGAAAACAGGCTCTCTTGTTTTCAGACCGAAAAAATTATTTATTAATCTAGTTTTTTTTTCAAGAAAATTCTTATTTGTCATAGAAAACAGGCTCTCTTGTTTTTAGACAGAAAAAAAAAATTAAAATACAGTTATAAATGTAATACTACTAAGAGCAATTAACATTCAAAACAGAAATAAAATATGTAATGACAGCTTGCAATCTCTCATGACTTTTGTCTTGCATGTACACCTGACTCCTCATCAATAATTATTTTTTGTTAATTGCTTGCTTTCCCGTAAAATAAGATAACCGTTACGTTGACTGTAATGTCGTAATCGTTCTACTATTCCCGCCAGAACTGAGAACGCATATCTAATAAAGCGAACGAAGGGAGACTGCAGAAAAAGGTATGGTAGAACGACTCGAAGACTATGCATGTACATGTACTCCTCAGCTTACTGCACAAACCTAAACAAATATATTTGTACATTGTAAATTAAAAATATTTTCTGGTTTGCAAAAGAGTTTCCATTTCCCTCTTAATTTTCAGAGCTTAATTAGTCTGACTCTTAATTTGCGTAATTATATTCCGGTGGTAACAACTCGGAAATTATATTTTTACACTTTCATACTTATAAGATGGTGGGAGGGTAGTTAAAGAAGATTGGGGGAATTTGAAAGAGACATCATTGTTGATTCTTGGCAATCCTGCTCAAATCATGATTTTGCATAAATAGTAAGGTTATTTTTAGTTCAAGTGTTTTTCATAAGGTAATGTAAATGGTTGTATAAAGTATTCTTTTCAAGTAAAGTTAAATTCTTTGTATGAGAGAAACAAAAACAATTCAAACATTTCCCGAGTTGCAAAATATGGAGTTAAGTAACAAGGACGAAGACCAATAAATGTACGCCAGGGTAAGGTTTTGCACAGATGGTATCCATCTACTGCGCAGTTCCAAGTGTTACATATAATATACTGATGTAAATCATGATACTGAATGTATATGGGCGAATACACCCACACGATAAGGAAAAGAGATGTGGGATATTCAAAAATTAATTATATTTTGCTATATATCTTTACCATCTCCAAAGGATAGAAAAATATTGCTTTGGATAAATTCAGCCTTAAAGTAGAAACTCGACTACAGTACATGTATATGTACTTAGGAGATTGGAGTCTGTCTAAAATCTACTTTTCAGGAAGAAAAATCTATATGATAATTATTTGCATTAATGTATGGAAGTCATAAACATTGAAGAGAAATCGTAAAAGATTAATTTGTTTTGCTAACTTAATATTTTAATCGCATTCAGAGAAAGATTGGTACGTAGGTTATCTGTATTTTTTGGGGAAAAAACAAAGTAAAAAAGTATAATGAACAATAACTATGTCTCCCTTTCCAGGACAATAACGTTATATGTGATCATCTGTCTGGGACTCCTATCACACCTACCACGTCCTTCTTACAACTGAGTCAACCGAACGTGTTAGCGGAGTACCAAAAGGTGATCCATTACATGCGCTTAGCTCTAGCAGCGTACGGGTGGCCTGCCGTGGTAATGATGAAGACAGACGCCAACTGTTGCGGACTTCTTCCAAAGCTGAGGTACTAAAGCTTGTGCCAACCTTTAATTTTCAACCATGCGTTTAGAAAGTTTTGTGTTGACTGATTTTGAAATGAGAGAGAGTAAATGGAAAGGATAAGACACCACGACTTTTCTTGCTATTACATTCTAAGACTGAAATTGTTCATTTATATAATTTTGGTATTTTTTTTTATATTGTTATCTTCATTTGATAATATAATTTGGTACTGTAAACCAATATTTATTCGTGTGAGAAAAATATTGTCTATTTTGCAACGTTCTATAATTTACTTGTGAATTTTTCTCGCCATGGTCCATTTTATTGTATATAACGTTAACAGTAGCGATTTCAAACTATTTGTAAAAGACGTTGCAAATTTAATTGGACAAAATAAAATATTTCACAAAGGACACTACTTTAGGACGACGTTAAGAAATCACGAGATATGTAAAGAATTGTGGTTATTTGCTAGATTAATAGGCCAAGATTTGCTAAAGAGGAAATAAGTGAATCAAAGCATATAGCCATCAAAGATTAGATACATGGACAAATTGTTCTTGATATGTTAAAGTAATTTTCAAACTTCAGTGCTACGGAGGGCCGGGGGGGGGGGGGAATGAAATTTTTATAAAACAGAACTGTAAAAGAAGAAAACAAAATATTATTCCATCGTTCATTGACTTAGAATAGTTTTAATGTAAGTTTTACATATGCCTTATCTAATTTTCCGTATATTTTGCGTATTAACGTAATACAACAGTAGACATTAAAGGAAAAGAAGCAAAGGAAATAAGCTGTTAATTTCTTTACGTTTTAGGTGCTGCTGTTGTGTGAACAAACCTTTATTGGAGTACGTCCAGGATAACTGTTGTCAATGTAACTTTGTAGCCTTGTTAAAACTCAGCCAGTTAAGAGAGTGTGACATTGTGTATGCCACATACCACGTTGATGTAGGTACCTTTGCCTCATCATTTGGCACATATTTAATGTTTTTTTTTTGGATTACTTTTTTCTAGTAAATTTTAGCAAAAAGATGATAAAAAAACGAATTGTAAATTTTATTCTCTTTCGTTAAAAAAAAGTACACTTTATATTTTTTCTGAAAAACAAATATGGATTGTCTCTCCTTTTGCATGATCTTTCGTCTTACCTTCTAGATAGGAGAAACGCCGTTTTATGTTGCCATAGATCATAAATACAAGACGGTTGTAATTTGTGTCCGTGGAACGACTTCACTACAGGTAATATTGAAATTGAGGAATAAGATGATATATGTAGTCTTCAAAAAGCCAGAATTACATTCCACGAAGAGAAATATATTATAAACACAGAATGTCTATTTACCGATACAGCGTTTTCTCGTTCTTTTGATTGTCTACACATGTAAGTCAGTTGTGTAATATTTGAGGCAGTAGAGATCTGAATGAAAAATTATCTGAAGAATAAAGTACAATACTTAGGAACAATAACTAGGTCTGGCGTTCTTTATTTTATTCTTCCTTTGAAAAAAGGGGACATATTGCACCTGTCAATCGGTATGTCGATCGGTAGACAAAACTTGGTACTCTGGTACCCCGTCATGATTAACTGTAGAAGACCTCTATTGATCTTGTGGTAATAAGGTCAATCTGGACGTAAAAAAAAGATTTCTACTGAATATCTCGAAAACCTTTTGCTAGGCGGATTAGAAACTTTGAAAGCATCGGTTTCCCAGAGACGTAAATGATGATACTGATTAGTTCAAGATCAAGGATCCAATTACTTAAGACATAAAAGATATTGTCTGGTCAATATCTTGATGGACAATGGAAGATAAATAATTAAATTAAAAAAAAATAAGCTTAATATTTTGAGAACCCGTTGCGTGACGGACATCAAACTTTGTACACTAGTATCTTCAAGGAGTAGAACATCCCTAGTAATAAAGATTTAAAGTTGATCACTTCCAATATTGACACAGAGAGGGCATATATGCTACTAGACCATTTCTTGTTTTCCTTTTTAATCCCACTCTGAAACCGTTATTTCAAAAAAGATATATATTTTATTGTTTCATTCTTAAAGTATTAAAATAAAGCAATTTTAATGATAACTGTAAAGGATAAGTGTTGACCTTTTCTCGTATGACTATTCAGTATTAAATTATGAACTTTAATTAACGTCATTCTAAGTTATCTGAATTCTAGAAACTTGGAAAACAAAAGAATATCAACCGGATGTGAAAGGTCTAAAGAAGGTCAAAATATACAATTTAAAGTTTTCGCACCTCAAAAATATTAATTTTATTGTCGTCATGCCTGTTGTCGTCATGCATGCAAGACGTATGAAAGACAAATATGTTGAAAATTAAGATGAGTCGAAGTACACAATTCCCTTGGTAAGACAAACTCCATCTCCCAATTTACAAGTCAAAAGGTCGTTTAGCTAGTAAATATGAACTTTTACACGTAAAAGAGAAAAAAATCACTGAAGTTTGATACTTTCCAGTTTGTCATCGAATTTGATTTTGAAATATTATGACTACAAAGACTATATATTGATTTGAAAGAAATGGAGAACGGTTCAGGATAAGTTTATTACAATTTTAGTAATTTAAAGTGTGTCACTCGTGAAATTAGTTATATCAAGGATTTTTTGAGAAGCATATTTTAGATAAGTACTCATATAGCATGACTCAAAATCGCAAAGAAAATGGTGGTCAGTGTGCATCTTACTGAGCTAGGGTATAATTAAGTTGACCTTTTTGCACTTAAATTGTAACTCTTTGGTTAATCACTTATGTTTATCATATTTTATCAGATGTAATTATGGCAATACATGTAACTTTAATCTTATTTTCGTAAAATAGTTTGAATAATATTTATCAGTGAACAAATCACGCTAATTAATTCGCATCAATTATTGTGTGACCTTTCAACTAAAAAGGTATCATATTTGGGGTATGAAAAATCAAAATAGGAAATAAAATATTTTCTTGTATCAAATTTTTTATGACTTAAGTGCTGATCGGTTGGAAATATCGTGTTATTTAAAATAATGAAAGAAAAAGTTGGGGTCAGTGATGTAAATTTTGAGATATTGGTCAAAATTTGCGATTTTCAAGCAAAAAACGGTGTAAATTTTATCTTGACTTTAATATATCTTCATTTCTTGGCAAAGTCTGCTGAGTAAATGTGTAAAATTTGTTCTAAAATATAAATTGAGACCTATATTTAATATTCCTAGCATATCATAACGGAAAATATTCTCTAAGTAAAAATATTTTTTGCTAAAGTTCCAAGATATTAAATTTAACAAATGTGTAGATTTGAAGAATTTTCTTCTAAATATCCTTCCACCACAAAAAATAGTCCCTCATTGATCTTGCTTCTTTATGAATTTGTGAGCAGTTTTTTAGTTGAATGTTGAATAATTTGCATTGTTAAATTTTGATATGTTTTAAAAATTGAATTGTATTAAATAGTTTTGAAGTTACAGGTTCTGACTGAACTTTTCTAAAAAGCTGACGAGTGACATACCTTAAAGAATGTTGTTCATTGAACACTTGCCAGTTTAAATTTTTAGGAGACTTAAGAAAATCCTAGGTTCATTTATCAAGTATTGAGTTTGGTAATTTGTAATCCTTCTGGAGATACTCCAACTTATGCAAGAGTTCTTAATGCTATAAATATTTTGACGTTTAAACAGGATGTACTGACCGATTTGAAAGCTGATGCAGAAATTCTACCCCTTAATCCGCCCATTGAGACCTGGGTAGGCCACAAGGTATGTACTTTCGTACTGTGTAAGGTGACAATTGCAAAAGCGCACAGTTAGACAGTTCCCTTCCCTTGCAATATTGTTTCTAATGCAAATATTGCATTTTTAATTATTTAGAAGAATATTTGTTTTAAAAACATTCTTATATACAGTATAAATTTTCAATGCATAATTTCTGCAGTGTATTTGTTTCAACTTTCCAGTTAAACTGGTTGATTTATCTATATTTTCATACGCTCACTTGCTTCCAAGAAGTATTGAATTATTGGATGTCCAGCTAAATGTTATTAATGTTACTATTAGAATTCTAAGTTAAATGATATACTATTTTTAACAAATATGTCTGGTGGGCGAAAAAGTAACAAGGATGATAAGTGTGCCGTACATTGTCCATTTTAATTTAGCTTTCAGAGGGCACAGAAACCAGGAAAAATTAGATTAATGTCAGGGTCATGAAATATAACACATGAATGAGTGCGGCAAACCAAGGAAATCCGCCCACAATGTGTCTTTGTGCCCTCTTTGTAATTTTGTGGTGAATTTTGAAAGGATTAGTATTTTCTGTTTACATATGAACACTTTGTAAACGTGAAAAAAAATTCTTTGCGGTGTGAATTGAATTGACATGAATAAAATTAAGAATAATTTATTTAATGTGTTTTGTTTTTATTGGTTAAGTTTCGTGATTGAATTTTCATTCCCGCGCTTACCACAGATTCACAAAAACAATGATTGGGCTTCTTTTTTGACATCGTAATCATGCTTGTCTTTGAAGCCCCTTTCATAGCAAACAATAAGCACCTTCATAATAATAATTAATTATATGATTAAGATGTTTGTCTAAGTACTTGATACCACTTCCCTGTATTACTGTGTTTGAATTGTAAGCTTGTTTATTTACTAGTAGTGTCAAAAGAAAGGAAAGAAAACCAGAGTTGATCATTGTCGAATTAAGGGTATATTTTTTGCGTGTGATTTTAGATACTTGTGTAAGAGAAGAGAGATGCAAATGCTTCCAATAAGATTTAACAAATAATTTCATTTATATATTTTTTTCAACATGTACATAAAACATGATTATGTGTGTCACTTCTGACCGACCCCTGTATTCTCAACTGTTAACTTAAGAAGTCATGCAGATTGATATTTGGCTGGAACTCATAAATGAATGTATAAAAGGCGATGCAATAATTTGAATTAGTAGCAATATTTCAAATATTAGAATTAAAATTTACCGCACTTGAAAATGTTCGAGGGTCATGAGTATAAGGGGTTCGTCATTAAACTAATTCAATGATGTTGCACAGGAATGTAATTTAAAAAATATAAATAAATAAAAATAAATCGATCATTTTCATTCTGGTATTATAATATGTTATCAATTTATTTTTTTCTCATACCGATTGAAGGGTATGGTGCAAGCAGCTGTTTACATAAAAGACAGACTGAAAGAGGACAATCTTTTATCCAAAGCTTTCAGCAAGGTATTGTTTTTATTGAATCATCAGTGAAATGATAAGCATAATCATCAGTGAAATGATAAGCATATATTTCAATAGAAAAGCTGAAACAATCACCACTTCATTACTTTTAGAATATTTTCACGTAAACTGAAACTGATTTATTTGATTAAACGCCTATTTTTACACAAACGTATTCAATGGCGTTGTACAGTAAAGCTGTAAAAAATATTTACATATTATATACAAATATACATGGAGAGTAATCATTAAAATAAAGCATCAAAGTCCCTAAAGAAGTAATTTTTTAAGTTGTGTTTGAAATCATCAAATAGATAGATTTTGATTGTTTGATATACAAAGGCAGTTCATTCCACAATTTTGGTCCGATGTATTGTTTAATTGTTAGTAGATCGATAATTTTTTTAAACAAATGTTACGAAAGGTATTTGTATAATTTTGTATTTAGTTTAGATTTAATATTTATATGTCTTTTATCTTTAGCATGTCCATTTCGTTATGCATTAAGTTACTGAAACAAAAAGAATGAATATAAATTCATTTATCTTTTATATTAATCTGCTTGTAATGATATGATAGGATGATGTGGATGAAACATATGAGCTGGTATTAGTGGGACATTCACTCGGAGCGGGGACGGCCGCGATTTTAGCTATTCTTCTGAGACAGGAGTTTCCAAATCTGCATTGCTATGCCTTCTCTCCTCCTGGTGGACTTTTAAGGTAGAATATGACTTCCAAATATAACACGTTAAATTAATTTTCGCTGTAAAAGTTTTTGCTTCATTTTTGTAAAATTTGCACAATCAACATTTCTCTAATCATATTTCTTTAAGTGCACATTTAATTAACACACTTTGGTGTTAAGAGGTAAAGTTTTATTTGGTGAATCCAGAATAAGTGCTGATTTTTTTTAGGCCAAAAAATATTAACAATCAAACAAAAAAAAAAAACAACCAGTTGTTAAAGAATACCTCAGGTTCTGTGTACATTTGTTTTATAATCAGTATATAATGAATTGTACCTTCAGTTCTGGGACTTTTTATTAATCCTTTCTCTTTTAGTGAAGCTTGTGTGGAGGAAACAAAATCTTTTATTACTTCTGTAGTGGTTGGTAAGGATGTTGTACCGCGGTGAGTATAAACGAAGATTAGAAATGTGGTTTCATCTTCTTGTCATTCTGTAAATGAGAATTATTGTACTGTTAAAAAAGAGAGAATTTCAAATATGTCTATAAGAATTTGTTCCTTTTTAAATTTAATTTATCATATACACAAGTTTTATAAAACATCTGACTTTCATGGAAAATAGTTATTTTTTTAAATTATGTTACTCATGCACAAGAATTATCTGATTGCTTAATACTTATTTCTACTACATGTACCTGTAATATTAATAATATCCTATTATTTAATACAGGATTGGTTTGTCTCAGTTGGAGGTTTTGAGAGCTGATTTGATCAATGTTATCAAAAACAGTAAAGAACCTAAGGTAATATTATCTCTCTCTCTCTCTCTCTTGTATGGAAAAAAGTTTTTTTTGATAAAAAGGTTGTGGGAAAAATATCAGTTTTGTCTTAAAGTGTGCTGGAAGCACTCAAGTAGTTCATTTTTATCATGGCCTTATTTTGTGTAAGCCTATGTAAGGAATAAAATTAACATGAAATCTGGGAGTCTAGATCAATTTTTCATTAATGAGTCATGAGGTATTTTAACTGCATAAGAATTAAATGTCGTATTTCTGTCACTAATTGCATAACACACATTTCAAAAGCTTAAACGTCATTAATATTGTGCACGAATTTCGTATAATTTTCAGCAAACGTGAAATTAAAACGTTTTTACTATGTTGTTCATAGTCATTTAATTTCCAACTTGTTGAAAAGTACATGAGATTTTTTCAAAACATGCTATTGTAAACTTACACATCAAAGACTTTTTGAAACTTAATATTAATGTTTAATTTACATATTAAGTTTATATTGACTTCTTTGTACATGTCAACTTAGTATGTTTTCTTTTTTGTATTTATGATTTTCATAATTTTTTTGACCCCTTTTCGTATTAAAAATTATTACTAACCATACTTTAAGAATATGTTACAGTTTTTAATCACTCATGTTAATTAATTTTTTTCTTAAATTGGGTTAATTTTCTAAGTCTTAACTTTCATAATCGCTATTTTTCAATAGCATTTTGAGAGTAAATGTTATGAAAATAGAAACCTCTGTCAGAGCTGATGTGCTTTAATTTTATAAATGCACCGATAGAATCCTAAAGTTAAATAATTGTATAAAATGACATGAATAAAAATACGTGTGCATATAATACAATGGTATTTTGCATGGATTGTTTGGGAGGAAACCATGGTTTTTGCCGTGTCAAAAATTTTTATTAAAGTGGAAAAAATGTTATAAGGTTTGTGCCCAATCTGATATTTACAGAGTTTGCCATGGTAATTGTATTGTTTTTAGCTCACCTGAGCCGAAGGCTCAAGTGAGCTTTTCTGATCACTTTTTGTCCGTCGTCCGTCTGTCCGTCCGTCCGTCTGTCTGTCTGTCCGTCTGTAAACTTTTCACATTTTCGACTTCTTCTCAAGAACCACTGGGCCAAATTCAACCAAACTTGCCACAAAGTATCCTTGGGTGAAGGGGATTCAAGTTTGTTCAAATGAAGGGCCACGCCCCCTTTCAAGGGGAGATAATTAGGAATTAGTGAAAAAATAATGGCATCATTTAAAAATCTTCTTCTCAAGAACCACTGGGCCAGGAAAGATGAAACTTATGTGGAAACATCCTCAGGTAGTGTAGATTCAAGTTTGTTCAAATCATGACCCCTGGGGGTAGGGTGGGGCCACAATGGGGGATCAAAGTTTTACATAGAAATATATAGGAAAATATCTTTAAAAATCTTCTTCTTAAGAACAGCAAAGCCATGATTGGTCATATTTATATGAAAGCATCCTCAGGTAGTGCAGATTCAAGTTTGTTCAAATCATGACCCCCGGGGTTAGGGTGGGGCCACAATGGGGGATCAAAGTTTTACATAGAAATATATAAGAAAATGTTTTAAAAAATCTTCTTCTTAAGAACAGCAAAGCCATGATTGGTCATAATTATATGGAAGCATCCTCAGGTAGTGCAGATTCAAGTTTGTTCAAATCATGACCCTCGGGGGTAGGGTGGGGCCACAATGGGGGATCAAAGTTTTACATAGAAATATATAGGAAAATATTTTAAAAAATCTTCTTCTTAAGAACAGCAAAGCCATGATTGGTCATATTTATATGGAAGCATCCTCAGGTAGTAAAGATTCAAGTTTGTTCAAATCATGACCCCCGGGGGTACGGTGGGGCCACAATGGGGGATCAAAGTTTTACATAGAAATATATAGGAAAATATCTTTAAAAATCTTCTTCTTTAGAACAGCAAAGCCATGATTGGTCATATTTATATGAAAGCATCCTCAGGTAGTGCAGATTCAAGTTTGTTCAAATCATGACCCCTGGGGTTAGGGTGGGGCCACAATGGGGGATCAAAGTTTTACATAGAAATATATAAGAAAATATTTTAAAAAATCTTCTTCTTAAGAACAGAAAAGCCATGATTGGTCATATTTATATGGAAGCATCCTCAGGTAGTGCAGATTCAAGTTTGTTTAAATCATGACCCCTGGGGGTAGGGTGGGGCCACAATGGGGGATCAAAGTTTTACATAGAAATATATAGGAAAATATCTTTAAAAATCTTCTTCTTTAGAACAGCAAAGCCATGATTGGTCATATTTATATGAAAGCATCCTCAGGTAGTGCAGATTCAAGTTTGTTCAAATCATGACCCCTGGGGTTAGGGTGGGGCCACAATGGGGGATCAAAGTTTTACATAGAAATATATAAGAAAATATTTTAAAAAATCTTCTTCTTAAGAACAGAAAAGCCATGATTGGTCATATTTATATGGAAGCATCCTCAGGTAGTGCAGATTCAAGTTTGTTTAAATCATGACCCCTGGGGGTAGGGTGGGGCCACAATGGGGGATCAAAGTTTTACATAGAAATATATAGGAAAATATCTTTAAAAATCTTCTTCTTAAGAACAGCAAAGCCATGATTGGTCATATTTATATGGAGGCATCCTCAGGTAGTTTAGGTTCAAGTTTGTTCAAATCATGACCCCCAGGGGTAGGAAGGGGCCACAATGGGGGATCAAAATTTTACATAGAAATATATAAGAAAATATTTTAAAAAATCTTCTTCTTAAGAACAGCAAAGCCATGATTGGTCATATTTATATGGAAGGATCCTCAGGTAGTGCAGATTCAAGTTTGTTTAAATCATGACCCCCGAGGGTACGGTGGGGCCACAATGGGGGATCAAATTTTTACATAGAAATATATAGGAAAATAATTTTTAAAAATCTTCTTCTTAAGAACAGCAAAGCCATGATTGGTCATATTTATATGGAAGCATCCTCAGGTAGTGCAGATTCAAGTTTGTTTAAATCATGACCCCCGGGGGTACGGTGGGGCCACAATGGGGGATCAAAGTTTTACATAGAAATATATAGGAAAATATCTTTAAAAATCTTCTTCTTTAGAACAGCAAAGCCATGATTGGTCATATTTATATGGAAGCATCCTCAGGTAGTGCAGATTCAAGTTTGTTTAAATCATGACCCCCGGGGGTACGGTGGGGCCACAATGGGGGATCAGTTTTACATAGAAATATATAGGAAAATATCTTTAAAAATCTTCTTCTTTAGAACAGCAAAGCCATGATTGGTCATATTTATATGGAAGCATCCTCAGGTAGTGCAGATTCAAGTTTGTTCAAATCATGACCCCAGGGGGTAGGGTGGGGCCACAATTGGGGATCAAAGTTTTACATAGAATTATATAAGAAAATATCTTTAAAAATCTTCTTCTTAAGAACAGAAAAGCCATGATTGGTCATATTTATATGGAAGCATCCTCAGGTAGTTTAGGCTCAAGTTTTTTCAAATCATGACCCCCGGGGTTAGGGTGGGGCCACAATGGGGGATCAAATTTTTACATAGAAATATAAAGGATAATATTTTAAAAAATCTTCTTCTTAAGAACAGCATAACCATGATTGGTCATATTTATATGGAAGCATCCTCAGGTAGTGCAGATTCAAGTTTGTTTAAATCATGACCCCTGGGGGTAGGGTGGGGCCACAGTGGTGGATCAAAGTTTTACATAGAAATATACAGGAAAAAATCTTTTTCTCAAGAAAAGAAAAGCCATGATTAGTAAAATTGATATGGAGGCATCCTTGGGTAGTGTAGAATGAAATTTGTTCAAATGAGAGACCCCGGGGGTAGGGTGGGGCCACAATGGGGGATCAAATTTTTACAAATGAATATATGGGAAAAAATCTTCTGCTCAGGAACAGCAATGCCATTTGTTATATTGATATGAAAGCATCATCAGGTAGTTTAAAATTCAAATCCCTCCCCTCTCCCCCATTAACTTTTCAATTCTAAACTGATTTTTGCTTCTTTTTTTTCCCCTAGCTAATGTGCTCAGGTGAGCAATGTGGCCCATGGGCCTCTTGTTTAAGCCTTAATTTTTAACAATTAAGGATCAAGGATCGAATATTAGTATCCAATCCCAAATTACATATTAGGGAGATAGATGGATGGATAGATAGATCCACATTACAGGCCATAAAAAAGACTTCAATTCACCACCTGTGTTAGCAACGTTGCTCTCAGGATTTTAGTGTGTTTTGCATCTGGTTGGCTTTAAGTTATTTCTACCATATACAGACATTCTAAAATGAATAGCCTTTAAAGCCCGTGTAATTTAAAAAATTCTGATGATTTATTGAATAGGTTTTTACGTTGAAGTTTTTACAGGATATGCTATGAACTTTGTTTTAGTGGAAAATCATAGCTCGAGGAGTATGTTGTGGGAATGCAGAGGCACGCAAAATGAATTTGGATGAAGTCCGGATTGAAATGGAGCGTGACATTAGGGCTCACCCCTCTGATGAGGACATAGCTCTATCCGCCCACACCCCTTTGTATCCTCCGGGAAAAATTATACATATCGTCAGAAGCCATCCGTCAGGAAAGCGGTAGGTTGTTTCTGTACTGACTTTGAACGTCGTAGTTTTTTCATTTAATGTTTTAAAGGTAGATTGATATTTGTAGTATGATTAAAATGTAATAGAATTTTTCTCGGATTTCAATGTGTTAAATTTTGTTCGGAATTCACTTTTTTTTTTTTTATAAATATTAATAGGAATCTTTTTTTAATTTGTAAATGGGTGTGAATGTAGTGTAATTTTCATCACTCGTGACTTATGGATTTTGATTAGCAATATACGTATCAACAAATTTGTGGTATTTAGATGTTCAGGGATCAAAATTAATACGACATATAAGATATAAGAGGAGCTTAGGAACCCCCCCCCCCCCCCCAAGAAAAAAAAACAAACAGAACAAAAAACAATAACAAACTGGGCCAAGATGTCGGAAAATTATTTAGATATCCAAGGATACAAGATACGTACAAAGTATATGCATTTAGACCCCAAAATTAGGCCAAGATATAGAAAAATAAATTGTCTCTTACCCCAAGAAAGTTATTTTGTGTTTTAAAGATGTGAAGAAAACAACAATTCAAAATTTAGCGTAAGTTGTTTTATATATATATATATATATATATATATATATATATATATATATATATATATATATATATAGACCACTACGTCTGACCAATACAGGTAACTGAGCTTGAGAAATTTTTTAAATATACAATGTAAGATGGTCAGATAAAATGCAAATTTGCTCAAGATTTAAGGATAAATGAATAGAATAAATCAGAGCTATTTGAAGAGTAAAGTCAATGAATAAAAAGTCACCTTGCCAAATGATGACAGAGAAAAATTGGGAGTAATTTGTCGGCAAAAAACGGGAATTTTTTTTTTATGTTTGTGATACAACGATAGCTTATTATACGAAAATAAATGAAATTATTCACTGAGAAAGTATGTACAAATATTTTTGATACATCAGTGAACGTTTAAGCACTATATAAAGTTTACATATTTAAATAAATGATATATAAGGAATAACAGGACGAAATATTTTCGAAGACGTTTGTATCTTTTTAAAAACAAAATTAAGTTAACTTTTCATCAGATTTACACCTATTAAAAATGCCAGATTTTAATTGAAAAAAAAATGCAGTGAAAGTTTTTAAAGAAATGTTTTAGTGGTGTATTTTTTTTTTAAATTTTGGTAATTTAACACTTACTCAAAAGATAAGGACAACCGAATTTGATATGAAAATGAAACAAAATATATCTGAAATCTTTGAAGGAATAGGGAGATCAATGTGCTTACTCATCAAACTTTCTCTAATATGTGTTTTATACGTTACATCGATATCTCCATATGTGTTCGAAAAAATGCAGTTTTCAATTGCATTCACATGCGTGTTCGTTTGAGCTTAAGGAAGCTCTAAACACTGCACACTAAAGAGTTATATTTGAAGGGTAGTTTTATTGAGCTAGAGTGATCTGCCCTTTGAAGGAAAATAGAATAAATGGGAATCTACAGGTAATGACACAATTTTTTATGAATTAAAGTATTCGTAATGTTATGTTAGTCCAAGATTAAGTAATTGAATACATCATTTCCATTAATTTTTCCGATGCAAGTAAACAGCAGTGATTTTGTTCACAAATAGTTCATTGTCTTTGAACATTTTTTCTGCAGAAATAAGGCAGGTACCCTATGTTGAAAATTAATTAGATACACCGAACTTGTGCACCTTTATATGATATATTTTTCTCAAAGTCCAAAAAGCATTTTTCATATGTGTTTAGAGCTTCCTTAACTGATAGAAAAAGAATTTAATAAGTTTTGTGCATTCATGCCACGTCGGAAACTATCTGATACAGAACGCTGGAAAGCCTTTGTAATGATAAGAACTTGATTGACGTATAGAAGGGTTGGCGAAAGCTTTAGTACTTTGGTACAGAGGTGGAGACAATTTGTAGATGTGGAAGAGAGTTAAAGAACTGGAAGACCCTGAAAAACTTCGGAGAGGGATGATAGATTTCTAGAAAGACTAGCTCAACAGAGTCATTTTGACTCTGCAAACACATTGAGAAGCAAGTGGAACTACAAAGCTGGCATCAGCAGAAGCACAGTAAACAGGAGGCTAAACATGTAAGCCAATAAAACGTCCACTCTAATCCCTAAGGCACAAAGAAGCAAGATTGCTGCGGGCATGACAACATAGGAGGTGGAATATTCGCTCATGGCAAAGAGAAGGTGCAGATCTATAGTTCGCCACCCATTGAAAGAATTGTATATTTATTGAAGATTATTAAATATATGGAGAAATAAATCGAGCTACAGTGCACTTTTCGTGAACAGTTGATATACACTTTTTCAATAGGTCCTCCATCCCAATTTTATCAGACCAACGAGCTACAGACCTGCAGCTAGGCAAAGAATGCACTGATCAGATGAAAGCCGATTCTTGCTACATCCGGTAAACACCAGGAAAATGGTTTGGAGACATCCAAATTCTGCATAAAAATAGCAATAAAAGCTTCGTGGAGGCGGTTTAACAGTTTGAGGATGCTTTTCTTTGCGTTATAACTGGAACTGCACAATCTTGATTTGCACCTTGGCTGCACAAATGTACAAGGATAACATTTTAAGGCCATGAGGTGTGCTTCGTTTTGATGATTATTTATTAGCAGGGTGATCTGTACTGATGAATTACAATGCTACAGTAAAACACGCTTAATGAACTGATACTCACAGCGAAGTGTTTTTTCATTCCCTGTGGCTTTAAAATATACTGTTAACTTAACAGATATAAGGAAATACGTTTATAACGAAGCCAAATCGTCTGCCTCTGGCACTTCGTTATCAGCGTGCTTTAATGTAGACCTCATCGGACTCGAATAGCGAGGCCTTTGAAACTTTTCCCAGGCTCACCATTTCCCCATACATGAACCCAGTTGAACAGGTGTCACACCGGGTGTGTGATTATCTTGGTCATAGAATTAATGAAAGGATCCCGCTTTCATTAAGGGATGATGTCAGTTCCATAAATGACTTGTCCACTGCATGAGAAGGCGTGTGAAAAAATGAGACTCTCGTGGTGGATGTACACAGTTTTAAAAATCTGTGCTTACAAATGTTGAAAACTGATGACTCTTTGAACGTCAATCAAATTTAACATGCTTATTGCTTGCAACTCTTCTCATAAGAAATTATTGTGAACTCTATACATTTTTGGTCATTTAATTTATTATATTTTTGGAAAAATCATCAACGGCAAAGATAAATAAATTAACAGATGATTTCGAAACTTACATACTCTAAGGAGAGAGAGGGTTTAGATCTACTTAGATTTATAAGCAAACATTTCATAATAAATTGGAATTGTCTGAGAGAATGAGATGCTAAAGAATTATTAGAGAATTAACTGTTGGTTAAAAGTATAAAAATAACCAGAAGTAGATCAGATATATAACAATATATTTATTCATGACAACCTTAATTATATAAATGCGGTTTTGAACCGAAATTAGGTGTCATATTTCCCTTCTTTTGATGAGGTAAGTTTTATTTAGATGCATATGCAAATTCATGCCAGGTGTCATAATTGTATTACCCATAGATTATATTGATATATTTACGATCTGGAGAACAACTTACACTTTTTTCTTTTGTTTTTATATCGTAGAAGGACGTTTTTTCATAAATGAAAAAGAAATCTAAGATGTCATTTGCATGGAATTTTTTTTTTTTTGAAATATTGCTAACGTTTTGACATTTTTGTTACGTAAAAACATTTAAAATTTATTTTTGTTATTTTTACTTTCGTAATAACACAGGAATGCGGTGACTTTGCTTTTTTAGGGGTTCAATAAAAAAAAAAACAACTTAGAATTTAGTTTACCTTTATAATCATTTTTGCATCCTTTTAATCAGAAAGTGTAAAATTCACAAATTTATTATAAAGGGATGTAGGAATCACACTATAAAAAGATATTAATATCGTATTGGGACAAAAATTTACATATATTATTTGATCTTTTATTGATGAGGAAATCTTATAAAGTATTTTCATTTAACCTAGAAATTGTTGTACAAATATAAAAATCATTTAATTCAGAGATATATGTTTCAACGTAAAGCGGTAATAAAGATCCATGGATCTCAAATCTATTGTAGGAAGTACCTAATATAGTGCTAATCAAAATACAAAGTTGTATCACTTTGAATATTTATAACATAATTTTGAGCTCTCTGTGCATATTTAGGAAGTCGTTCCGCTGCTGTCAGCCACATCAGCCTGTTTATCAGGCTATCTGGGCCAGTAATCATGCATTTGATGAAGTACTCGTTTCTCCATCCATGATCAATGACCACATGCCTGATTACGTTCTAGAGGCGTTAGAAAAGGTTAGTTTAACTTTTCTGTTACCTCCGGTATAAACAAGATATCATAGGAGATAATTAATTAATTACTATGATTGCAGAAGATAAAGACATGCACAAAGTCGAACTATTGCTAGTAGAGATGCAGTAGCTTGATATTTGTCTTGGGCATTGGTACAAAGTGATCCAGTTTTAATTCAAATACTCCAGGATTTTCTTTCATGATTGTGAAAGTGATGGTATTAAACTTTTATACAAGTTAATAATACCTACAGGGAAATTTAAAAAAAAGAGATTTCATTGAAAAAGCATTGATCTGAAATGAAAGATATTAACTATGTTTCTCTTAAATATGTACCTACCTTGGATTCCAAAAAATCTCTTGTTGCGATTTATTATGTCTCAAGAAGTAAACATGAATTTTGTATATTTCCTTAAAAATAGAAAAATAAGTTTATTTAAAAATGTGGCATCCCAATGCTTTACCAAGAGTCCGTATGTGACAGTTGTCATGATTGATTATGTGTTCTCAGTAAGCAATTTGATAAACTCTTTTCATTTGATTTCCAAGGTTAAAAAATTAATTTAAAAAAAATGGTGTGTTACCTGAAACGGTCATAATGACCATCGTATAATTCTTGTATTTCCTCAAGTCAACGGCCAAAGGCTTATATATTAAATGAATCGTTCTTTAAATCTAGTTTCATCCTTTATATATATTCGTTATTTATTTTGGACGTTTTTTTAATTCATTTACATGTATATCCCAATGGTCATCTTTATTACTTTTTAAATACACAACCTATCTTAGATTTTAAGGATCAGATTTTGCAAGATTAATACACAAGGTTAATTAAAATGCAAAAATGTTAATCTTTGTACCGGATGACATATACCAAAATTTCATAAATATCTTAGTACAAGCTTTTATATTGATCTCATTTCATCAAGGATGATTTTATGTCATTTGGTGCAGTGTAGAAATAACATTATGTTCCAGGTGTTTCAAAACAGGTGCAAGGAATAAAAATGTACATTTTAAATGTAATTAATTTCTAAAAAGAATTGTCACTTACTACTTCTTCAAAAAAGTCAGATAAAGGCAGCGACATTGAAAGCATGATTTATAAAAGATTTTTAGGCATTAATTTTAGTTTTCCTTAGAATCGCCTTCTTCCTTGTATTCCAGTGTTCTAAAGCAGAGACATAACTGAAACTCGGAACCCTTTGAAAGCTCGCGAATGTTCACTTGTAAAAAACGTTTAATCTGCTAAAGTCACACGACTCTTTAAAATTTTCAGGGATAACAAAAGTAAAAACTTTTGATTGATATCAACAAATTATTCAGAATATTATATTTTCATAAGTTTCTTTTTTGTGAATAAAATGACAAAAATGAATCTGGAAAAAAGTAAAAGGTGACCTGTGGAGCGTCATACCCGAGATTTAAAAAACTTCATTGACCATTAGCCTAGTGTGCTATTGTACAACAATGTATAGGCTTAAAACTTTACAAAGCTCAAATCGCCTGCATTTTACTACAGTAAACCAAGTGACCCTCTGGTGTTATATGGAATAACCTAATCACGACATGGTGACAGCAGCCATTATTTTAGTGCTTTAAGTAGAACAGAAGTAAAGTTCTTGTTGTCGTGAATGATGCAGGATAACGTCCTCGGTCTCGAAATGTTGTTTGAAACAACGCCTCGGCTTTCTTTATTTCAAAGCAACATTTTTCGACCTCTGGTTATTCTGCAACATTCACGAAAGCGCTAAAATTATTTCTTAAATATAAAAGCAGTAAATAAGTTATTTCAAAAATATTGCTTGAACCGGCACTTGTTTTAGCAAATAAACCTGTTAATGACTCTCAATTGTATTTGTCTAAGGTAAAAAGGTAGTAAAAAGAATCACATAACTTCATAAAAACGAACATTTTTAAATTTTATTTAATTTACAGGTGTTAGTAAATGTTGCTCCTCCAAAACCAGAAAGGATTTTGTCAGAGGAAGAAAGACAAGCATTCTTAGATGAGAGATCGCCATCAGGAAATACATTAAAAGCTGAAACCAAAGATGAACAAAACGTTAATACGGAAGTAGAAACTCTCCCAAGGTTTCTCTACGAAAAGACGGACGAGGAACCCACAATAACTGTAGGTCCAGATGGACAACTTGTTGTGTATAGCTCCAAGAAAAAGCCAAAGTTATTGATGGATTTAAACAGTGATGAACCAGTGGAAGCTCCATTAGCTAGTCCAGATACTTTGTCAGAGAGGTCAAGTGTGTTAAATTCTTTGAGTCAGACAAGTGAATTGGACAAAGGAAAAGAAAATTGTAGAATGACCCTGCAGAGTCCCCCTGCTCTTGAAACAATTAAACAGTCCCCTGAATTAAGAAAGCATGAATTTGTTAACAAAAGTAGTTCTAGCTGTGAGTCTCAGTGTAAACAGTGTAATGGCAATGTTGTAAAAACGTGTGCTGTTGTAGAATCAAATCCGCTTTTTAACAAGGAATGCTCAGATGGACATCCAGAAAGTACACCCCCTCCTCCCAAATTAAACGAAAAAGAGAACACAGCTCTATTATTAGTGAGTAGCTCTGAACGTCATTCTCCAGAGGAAACATTACAAGCAGAGTACGAAGATCCAAATTATTACTATACTGCTGCAGGAATTGGATATCCACACGGTTCAGGTGCTTACCATCCCCCTTTAGTAGTAACCAATTTAACCAGTAGTGATGGTGGTTCAGCAGCTACTCCTTTCAAATCCAAAAGCGATGTTGGATGTGTAAACTCCCCCATGCATCGCATAAAATCTACTTGTCAATATCAAGAAACGGGTGATAATTCTGAAGAAACCTTGAAAACCTCTCAGTCTGAATCTCACCTACAAACCCTTTCTGAAAAATACAGAATGAAACGTTCTCAAGAGCAGGGTGACATCGCACATTTACAAGACAGTGCTAAGGTCTACCATTCTTCGAATATGCTGCCTATTCGTGAATCGCTTGATTCCATCGGGGAAGATGAGGACTCTCAACTTTTGCGCGCCACATCCACAGAAGGAATAAGTGTATTTACGTCCCCATCAACTGATTCAGAAAAACCTTTGTCTTCTGCGCAGTCTGATGATGTTTTTGATCTACCATTGGAAGAAAGTGATGTTTAATTTTATCCAATTTTGTTTACTCTTTTTAAATTGTTTTTTATCACTGTGGTAACTATTTTGAAGGTTGAAAATTTGAATATGTGTTGTGAAGAAGTCATAAAGATTTTGTACTTTTAGAAACAGAAATCTGATAACTGGACCACTTCTAAAATAAAAACAAATCAATTTTGAATAATAAATATAGAGAAAGTTTATCACAGATCTAAATGTATGTACATAAGAAGAGATCTAGTAGTTAAACATTAAGATGAAAAAAAGCAACAGTTACTCCGACTAGTGGGCGGTCAATTGTACTTAAAAAGCGTAGGGTGTGGGATAGTGCTAAGTAATGTTTTCTTTGGTCACTTCAGTATCAGTAAATATCGGTTTTATTTAGTTCCACTAGTCCACTCGTTAACACAGAAGATAGCAAGACCATAAAGAGATGGATATAGTGTGAAAATATGGATAGCAATTAAGTGCATTAAAGAGTTTTGTTTATTCCATACTGAGCAGTTTTTGATTTAAAATTTTGTTCAATAAACTAGTTTTGTAAATTTGAAATAAAAAATTATTGTTAATGAGAATAACTATTACTTAGCAAAATTTCCTTTATTATGTCCATTAACAATTAAAAGAAAAGTCTACTTACTGAAAATATGTTGAATAACAAGACAGTATTAATTGCCATACCGTAGTGTATAGTTCTTAATTGCAATAACAGGTAATTTTTTACCACAAATAATGACACATCTGATTTAGTTCGATGCTATGACTTAAGATATTTTTTTCTGTCTGCATGTATGAAACTTCAAAATATTTTATTTTTAACGGGTTATTTGATTTTTAAAACGTGCGTACTTATTTTACAACTATATTTATTTAGGTGCCATTTACGACATATGAAAATAGTGCAATATCATATTTAATATTTCATATTATTTGTATTTGATATTATTTTACTTTCTAGTTTATGTATAGAGAGGCTTTTCCCCCTCTCATCATATTTTGTTGTTGAAAGTCATGCTCTTTAATATATTTTGAATTCCTTTAAATTTTTCTTCTTCATTATCTTCCAAATGCTTTAATTAAAGAGAATCTTAAATGTGTTGTTATGTTTTTGAAAATTGTGGCAAATGATGTCAATGCATAACTGATATTAAAAAAGGACAAAGGGATTAAGTGAAGGTGTTTTGCAAAAATCTGTGGATGCATACAATTTTTCAGATGTCATTATCGTAAAGATGCATTGAGATCTCTGTGAACTCAAGTTATGCGTTAAAGCAATCATAAATGTAGATTGATAAAGTAAAGCAAATTATTCACTTTATATCATTTGCAAAGGTAGAGTGAAATGAATTCATAATTCTTGAAATTTGAGAAAAAAGAATTCTGAAAATAAGACTTGTATATGAATTAGTAATTATGAAAGGAATCTACAGGTACATATAATTTATGCATTTCAAAAATGTTTTCCTTAATTTTGAAAGATACTTTTTAAACATAATTTGAAAAAAAAACTTAATGTAAATATTCAAAGTCTATTCTCAGTATATCTTTTGTAATAAATCAAAAACTTTGTACAGAGAATAGTATTTCAGAGAAAATAAAATTGATGACAATGTTTTGGGACCACTTTATCCAATTAATAGTTAAATAATTTTGCTGAAGGGGAAAACTACAATGTGTTCCACAATTGATATTTAAGAATTCTTTATTATTAGCTATAACAATGCATAAAGACCAGAGGAGTTTATTCAGTTGTAAGTTGTCCATTGTCTGACTGTTCTGGTTTAAGGTCTGACGACACGTTCCTCAGATATCTAATTTGTTTCTGTTTGTACTGTTTCAAAAACTATTGATAATTGCCATTCTCTAGTGAATTCTAAATTGTTTTGAAAAAGTCTTTATTGATAAGTACACCAAAAATTGTGATTTTGGCAAACTCAAGCTATTTCTTATAGGATTATATAAGAAACGCCAACCTCTGGTATCTTGCCAAAATGGCTGGCAAGGCACCTCAATTTTTGTGAGGAAACTTGTTAAAGTAGCAATACTTCAATGACATATTCTTGGGGGAAAATTATGTATTTTTTAGGAACCTGTCGTCTGACCTTAAACAATGATATATATATATATATATATATATATATATATATATATATATATATATATATATATATATATATAATGTAATACTCGTCCTTAATTTTTATATTCAATTTGAAAAAAAAATTGATAGGTACATGTAGGTTTACCACACTAACATACCTAATTGGTTTTCAAATTTGACAAATGGTATTGCCATGGTTACTGTGTATAGAAACTTCTGTGAAAATTTAAAAAAAAAACTTTCGCCTACTGTTTTGGTTCGAAATCATTAAAACCTTATACACACATGATACACACTAGTCTATTCTAAAGATGCATAATTTTCGATATCGACTAACAGGTTTGTATTGGCATGCTTACTGGAAATAACATCTTTCAAAATGCTGCTCTTAATATATTTTTGTACAATTTTTGCAATTTCAATAAAATATCGTACATAAATAGATTACACTAAGATAAATAGTTAATTTTAATGAACGGTGTTGTCGTTATTACTAAGAGGATTTTAGTTCCTAGCGTTCAATTTTTAAATCAGAAACCTTAATTCGACGATTTGTAAAGTGTATTTGAAAGTATTTTTGTAATTGTCTTTTCAGAAGAATGATTTCCTTTTGAAAAATTTCCTTTTACACAAAGCAAATATGGATTTCTTATCTAAAGATTTGAACATGCACAGTATACAAAATGATACGAAGAATGGAAGATATATATATACATTGATCTTGCCGCGATGGTTAAATAATTATGTACGTTAAGAAAAATTGTATATATTTTAAGCAAAATGAATTTATCAGAATTATATCCTTTGCGTCTGATACGAATGTTTTTCAAACACTTATCTAGAAAATGAAAATACGAGTATATGTTAAATGTAAATATTAAGATATTGATTTTCTTTCATTGCATGCTTTAATGCATTTTTTTTAAATTGTGAACTAAAAATGAAATATATTCATTGCTTTGAAGTTTATATCAGATTTCATTTTAATAACAACAACAACAACAACAACAAAAAAAAAAAAAAAAAAAAAAAAAAACATATATAAGCAAATTTAGCGATTTGTTTTGTGCGTGTGAACTTTTTTGAATAGTTGTTTACGTGTGCATTATTTCAGAAAGGGATTTTTTACGACAGTATAAAAGCGTGTAAAGGTAACGGTAAAAAAAAGGGTAACTCAACAAACATGAAAAATGAAGAGTTAAAAGAAAAACCCAATCATTCAATCAAAATTAACACAAAAATATTACTTCCTGCACATTAATTAAATTTTTGACCTTTTAATACGCCTTTTTATATTTTATACGGGCTAACCATGCTTTTTCTGGAGTTACTGAGTTTTCAAAGAAAAAAAATCAATGATTTAAATCCTTACGAATATTCATTTTTCCGGACATTTTTTTCTTTAGTATGCTCTAATATTGCATTCTCTCTTAACAAGCAAATCCTTCCAATTTTTCTAGAAGTGTTTACAATTTTATCATACTTAATGCATAAAAAAGAACCCCTTTGTGCACTTATGGAGATGTTTCTTGAAATATTTAATTTCCTTTCTTGATAAAATATTGCTTTCCGTAAAATGGGGTTATAAAACCTCACTCGCATTTACACAATACATATACATCATGTGTACGTTCCTTTTTTTCCTCCAAAAAACATTAACATCGTTTTTTTTTCTTATTTTGGTATTTTTATAAATGTTCCTTGCGCATTTCCTGAAAAAATAATATTCCTAGCAAAACCACAACATTTGTATAGAAATGAGTCTTTCTTGTTTTACAAAGGGACAGAAATAACTTGTGAGTAATTATAACTAAGCGTAAGTATAATTTTATATAACCAAACAAACAAGGAAAGAAATTTAGGGTCAACAGATACAAGTCATGCAGATTTTTGTTTTTAGATTGGAGAAAAACGTATGTTTACTCTCTGCTAGTGCGTGTAAGACTAATTTAAAGTCATGATGTTTTGAGGTCATTATTTATTCTTCAATTATGTTTCCGGCTACTATTGCTTAATAAAAAGAAAATGTGAACAAAGATATTAAATATTCAACGAGAATCTCTTGCGAGAAAATGCGATTTTTGGTCTTTTCCAATTGAAAGTTTTGTTAATAAAATGATTCAGATATTGTGAGACATCGACTTCGTGTATTGTTATGATCATTTTATAAACTTGTAATGGTCATTTATATGTAATTCAGAATGTTTATAACTGAAATTAATTTTTTTTTCAGCAAAGCTAATTTATTGCTTAAAAATAAAATAAAATATATAGAAGAGTCATATGATAATTTCACAGAGAAAAAAATATATAAGGGCATGGAAGATTTTACACGAAACAAAATTAATTATTTAAATTTTTTACTGATAGACAATTTTTGAGAGAAACAGTGTTATAAATGCATATATTTACAAAACATTTACTTATTAAGTAATCTTTATGCCAAGCATACGTCTTATAACATTAGAATGACCCAGAAAATAAAAAAAAAATGTCATTCTTGGCATATATGATTTGTTTTCTAACTAATGTATTTTAAAGAAAAAAGGTAAATAAAATAATTATTTGAATGAATGATTAAGTAAGTAAAAAAAAAATTTTTTTGTGTGCTGATTAGTTATTTTAATATTAAAAAACGTCCTGTTGTAGACGCAAGTTATTTTTCGAAAATGTTTCTTAATTTGGTAATTATAAAAAAATTTTATTGCTTAATAATAAAATCAACTGTTCACTGTAGTTAATGTTAACTTCTCTTTTACAGATTAACATATCAAGTTGAAAAAGGTATTGTACCATAATATAAACTAACTGAAGAATATCTAATAAACCACTTTATTTTTAGCTTTTATAACATATTGATTAATTAAATCTACCGTAAAAACAAGTAACCCACGAAATGACATCCCCACAAAGAAGTATAATTTTGCTTGCCCACGAACATTAACCCCATGAACTAAAATGATTCCACATTAATAAATGTAAGTCATTCTTTTTCGTGTATTTTGATAGTTGAAATTTAATAAAGTTTTTTTTTAATTAGTTCTAATTATCAGATAATATAAAACTTCAAGTATTTCAAAGAAGAAAAAAATAATAACCAACAACGAGAATATCACAGAGCTGTACTATGTGTATTTTTTACGAATGCTTACAGCAATAAAATCTAATATTGTTAAGTTCTGTGTCATCTCCCCATATTGACTGGAAGGACTCTATTTTCTGTTGAATTCCGCAGATGGCAGAACCATGGGGACAAGTTTGGCTCCATTCTCCGTATGTCCCCCAGTAACCCACCCCTGGTTGTTGAGCTAATACATAAGGTTCTCCCATTGTGATGTTTCTGCATGTAAACTTCAGAAAGTTGGCCGCAGTATCATCACTTCCTCCCTACAAATTATGAAACTATTCAACTATAACAATATCAGTTAAATAGCGTGAATTCCAAGTATTATTATTTAAATTTTCATCTTCGAGAATAGCTCTTGATTATTATAAAAAAGATACCTGAGGCTTCTCCACCTGCAGGGCAAATGACATCAGGAAGTCTCCCTCGTGACAAGAAGTCTTGGAGCCCCAGGAACCAAATGCTTTGATGTGTGGGTGAGGTGTGACCTCGCCAGTCTCTTCTAAAGATACTCCGTCCCTACAATAAAGGGCAACTCTGTTAAGCGAAGTGTCATCTCCCAAGTACTGTTTTGGCTCAATCTGAAAAATATCAGAGTCATACATCATGCATATAAAATTGCTCCTTTTCTTACCATAATAAAAATCACTTTATTAAGACAGATTTTGTATTCTGGATAAATAAGTATATTGGTAACTGAAGTGAAATTTGATTCCAGAAATTCTTTTAAAGTTTGCAATTTTACAAAGAGTAAATGTAGATAATTGCCTTGCATATCTTTTTTTCTCCACTTCATTCAGTCAACCTAAGCTATAGTAGATGTTCAAAATATGTTTTGTGAGCTACGAATCTACGTGCACGACTAAAGTTTAATAAATCATTTGCATTTGATACCTTCATTTTGTAACCATCTGCAAAACTCCCCTCTGGACAGTATGCCACCTTTCCCCACAATCCCCAATCGCCTCCCTTGACCGTTAAAGTGGCAGTCAGCTCCCGGCCCTCAGCGATGAAAAACAACACAGCAAAAGAGATAAGTATTCCTAAAGTGAATTATCAGGACTAGGAAATAATAACTTTTTAAGTATTACTTACATGAATATGTTGTCATATAATTATTCATATCTCCCTATTTGGTGTATATTTAGTATCTTGGTGAATTCTCATTTACGTAAAATGTTCTTGGTTTAAGAAATATTTTTAGTTGACTATAAAATGATACAAATGAGTTTTTGCTTTTATGTTAGCAGACTAATTACATTCAGCTAAAAAAGGTTTTTTATCATAACATCCCAGTCGCCCACGGGGCGCAGTGGTAGAGCGTCTGCTCTAGAGTCGCGTACAAAGGAGCCTTTCCTTACGTCGCGGTTTCGAATCGCACTGTGGGACGTGGAGACTGGTCCTTCGGTTGAGACCGTAAACACCGAGGTCCCGTGTTGCAGTAGATGCTGGCACGAAAAAGATCCCTCACTGATCAATTGCCCTGAGTGCCATGTATATGTCAAAATTTGCAGCTCTCCACCGGCAAGTAGTGGCGTCTCCATATGATTGAAAAATTCTCGAGAGGGACGTCAAACAACAAACAAACAAACAAAAACATAACGTCCCAGTAATAAAGAAAGTTCATTTTTACAATAAATTTCATTATGAGCCATAACTTCTTATGAAACATTATTAAATTAAAACATCTTGTATCTAGCTATAGTAAGATTTATTTACGGACAGAAGACAGACGTTTCAAGCAGTATTTTGTTTTTAATCTATAGCATTGAATCATTCTATTTGTTATATAATACACATATTGATGAAACACGAACATTTGATTTTGACATACCTTGCATGTTTACACGTTTTGATTTAAATCAGTGATGTAAAATATAATATTTTATGTGTTTAGTTTGATAATTTTCAGCAATTAATCTTTTGTTATCTATACATGGAGTGTTTGTTCGTTTCAAAGTGACGGTTTATCATTCGAAAGAGAAACTGAGACCATATGTGTCTTGATAAATAACATCTGGTTTTAAAATTAAACATAATACTTTCCATTTAATCATACTTAATGTATTTACCATCCGAAACATTTTGATGCATATTACTTTTATAGAAGTCATACATTTCTGTGAATTAAGGTTTGCTGAACAATAAATCTAAAATGGGATGTCTTTCGAATTCCTTATTAAAATAACGTCCTTATTAGAATTTATATACGAGGGTTGTTAGAAAAGTTCGCGGACAAGTTCTATAGTGAGCGCGCTATTTGCATGAAACCAATAAAACTATGCAGATAAAAAAAAACCCACGGATTTTCCAATAAATATGCAAAGATTTGGTGATTTCCTATGATCTTTAAAAAATATCCAGCAATATTATTTACATAAAACATGCTCCACGGAGCATGTAACTTTTTCGCACATTTACGATACATACATATTTTTGAGAAATTAAAAATTGCACTGTTGTAGCCCATAAAGATTTATGATTATGATATTTCACATGTCGCTACAATATTCTTGAAAGGTCATTTGGCGAAATTTTGAAATAAAATTGGAGGGGATTTGATTAATTATTGATTTTCAATGCTTGAAAATGAAGTCAACACTGGCAACGTCATTTAACGTCTTGGAGCACCGAGCTATTAAGAAATTATATCTACAAAAAGGAAAATGTCCGAAAGAGAATAAAATGTTTTTGGATGCAGCTGGGGCCTGCCTACACGTATCTAGGACCAAAGTGTTCAAATGGTAGTGGCTTTGTAAGAATGGAAAGATTGACAATTTAGATGATCAACTCCTGCGATACACCAATACACAGCTTATGGCATGGACATTGAGCGGATGGATTTTTACATTTTCAATACCTGATCGCTTAACTGCGTAAACATGGACTTTAAGATCTCACTAATATCCGATACGCCATAAAAGACATTTTAGAAAAAAAAGTAACATGTCTTGCTATAGTTAACAATCAATTTTCAATATGGAAAAGACATGAAAAGTCTACAGAACTGAAAGAAATTTAGAAATGTGAAAAAGCTTAACAGTTTGGAATCAGATTGTCTTGTCACCTAACGTCAAGTGATTGCTCCGTGAATCCTATGACCGCGCAGTAAAAATCATTGTATATTTTTAAAATTTTAATAAATGGACCTGATTTTTTTTACATGCTAATAACCAAAAGATAAGAATTTAATCAAACATACGTTATTCTTCAAAGTACACAATAAATTTTCCGTAAATCAATGTGTCCGCGAACATTTCTAACAACTCTCGTATGTTGTCTATTTATTGCAGTTTTCAAAATTTGCTGTGAGTGTTTTGAATAAAAAATTCATAATAAAATCCATTTTGATGGCCAAAAATGTGCATCCAACGCAATTATGATTGACATTATAAAATAAAAAAGTGCAAAATAGGTATTTTTTTCTTTAAAATTCAAATTTCTATTTTATTTTTATAAAGCGAAAAGAGATCAAAAGATTATGAAAAGAAATAGAAAAAAGTACGTTACCTTCCAAATTCCTAGAAAGGATCAAAAAAGATATTCGTAACAACATTTAACTAACAAAAATATTTTGCAAATTTTCATGATTAAATCTTTTATTAATTATAAATGTGTGCACCAATAAATAGAAAATGATTTGCATATTTATGAGGAAGACAAGTTTGATCACGCCATTCGCTGGAATATAGTGTAAGTAATAGCCTTTCTAGAAACTGAATTATAATTAACATGAAACCCTCATATTGTTTTACATTAAACATCCAAAAAGTCAGTTTATCTTAGGAGAGCACGAAGTAGAAAGCGAAATAAACTTTTAATTGTAAAAGTAATAATTTTATTTTATATTGATCTTTTTTTATAGGTGAAAATTTTAGAAAAAGAAATGTGTCACAAGGAAAATCTAGCTAGAAAATGTTAAATATTTGTTGTTTTTAATGAACAATTCGACATTGATTTCTCCGTTGTTAAAATTTCTCCAAGTGTATGGATACATTCATTGAACAATAATGTAAAAATGCTTTTATTCTGAATGATCCTCATGTTCGGAAAATTTACAAGGTTTGTATAGAACAAGGTTTTAGCCGATAATATAACTCATGTCATGCTTATCTTGTACAATATAAACCAAATTAATTGTAGTGTAACGCCCTTTAACGATTGGATATTGTTGCATTTAGGGTACTTTAAGCCAATATTAAGGAGACTCAACACATCAACATTTTGTTAACTGGACTTTTAAACTAAAATTTCACTGAAAAAGACTTTTTGTTTGTTTTCAATATGAAAATCATTGATAAAAATGAATAAAAGTGATTTGTTAATTTTGTTTTAACCTACGCATAAAAATCCTCCAGAAATACGTTACAGTAAAAAGAAAAACAGAGTATGAAAGAGTAAGATGAAATATACGTGTATATGAGTTTTAAAGAAGCATTTTTAATGAAATTGTGAAAGTTGAAAAATATTGCGAAACTATACTTATCCCCACCGAAATTATAAAAAATGGTAGTATATAATAATTTCTTCTTAAAACTGAATAACTTGGCTATTAATATTATCAATATTGTTTATGAGCGCATAAATTAATTAAATATACAGTAACAACAGCCTTAGAAAGAAAGTTTTAGATTATCTGTTTACTTTCGTGAAAATTTGAGATCTCTCTCTCTCCCCCCCCCCCCCCCTCAATTCAGACAGATTCAAAGTTGAAAACTATCATTATTTTTAAATTTTACACTACGATTTCAATTCATTTTTGAAGTTTGATTGGTTGATATTTCTTTTCAGTATATGATATGCTTCTTGTAGATTTTATCCAGAGATTAAGAAATCATTAACAAACTTTTTTCTTTATTTTCATCAATAATTTTTTATGAAACAAAAGAAAACGGCAACTCGACTTTTCTACACAGGCTTTACAAGATTTTTTTTTACGATGCAGAAACATTAATAGATTTTTTATCTCTAAAACCTGTCTTATCGCAGGTAAACAAACTTTTCATTTCCCTGAAAGAAAAAAAATAAACTAGATAAAATTCTTGCATGTTTGGCCTCATTGCTCCTTAATCTATTAATCATATTTCTGTTTACAAATTGAATAAAATATATAGCTTATTATCTTCTTGATCGGACAATCCATATCTATAGTCAACTGGAACATTCTGCAAAGATTGTGTTTTTCCTGTTTGTCACTTTTCAAATATCCCTTAGCCCTCCCTTCGACTAAGTGGTATTCAACGTCTAGTGACTACTTTCTGCAGAGGTTTTGCTAATGGCTGGCGTCCCATATCCTCCATTCAATACCTTCACTGCTGTTTGCCTTATTCAGATCTTACTACAGTGAGAAGACAATAAACAACTGAGCATCACATACCCAGACATCAGGAGGTTTATTCCACACTCTGTATGTGTTTTGATCAAAGGTAGTGCATTTTATCTGGACAGTTCTGACATATAGATAACATATAAACTGAATAATTTGTCGTGAGATTACAGATTAGATTTTAGAATGTTCACGAAACTAAATAAAGAAAACATTCTGGTTTCTGTAGAATAGGAAAGGAATCTTATACCATTCGAATTCGTATTTCCCTTCAAATCCTGCCATGGATTAATATTCAATTAAAAAAAAAATCCAAAGAGGATGGAGAAAAGTGAACTATTATCTTACAAGCGAACGACATAGATATAGGGATCATTCAACCTACTTCATAATTCTTATTATAGGTCATTCGAACAACATCTAGTTTGAATTATGTTTGAATATATTACTCCAATTCAAATAACATCATTGCATAACACAGCTGATAATTAATGTATGGTAAAATATGGACATCATATAATGTAGCATTCATCTCACATGGCATATCATAAAAAACTGCTCACTTTGGTTGTTGTGTTGGATTGTAGTGGTGGTAGTGGTGGTAGCGGTGGGTGGTGATGGTGGTGTTGGATTGTTGTGGTGGTGTTGGTGGGTGGTGGTGGTAGCGGTGGTGTCTATGAAGTAGTGGTTATGGAGGGTGGTGGTAGTTTTAGAGGGTAGTTGTTGTGTTGGAGGGTGGTTGTTATTTTGGAGAGTGTTGCTAGAATTAAATGCTCATTTTCATGTTATGATTCAATTTATTCATTTATGTGCGATTATATTAACTTTATTTAAAAATAATTTGATGCACTTAAAAGGAGCTCTGATGCTAGCATATACTTTGCAAACGTGGCGTTTTATTATTCGACTATAGGTTTCCTCTGAGTCTGTCCATTTGTCTGTCTGTCTGTCCCTCTCTCTGTCTGTCAGTCTGTCCCACTTGGTTTTCTGCACTTCTTTTTCTAAACGCTTGCAGATATTGAGCTGATTTTTGGTATGTGACTTAACCTTGATGAGTTACAGATCAAGTTTGCATTTCGTTCCGTTTCATTGATTTTTGACGAAATTATGGCATTTTCAATTTTTAAGGGGAACCAGATTACACATGCCGGTAGGGGACTAGTATTGCTAATGCAATACTCTCAGAATGCTTGTTAATTCAGTGCGATGTTCTCATATCGGAAACACTGTGACTTCATGCAATTTTCTCGTTAAGGACTTCCGGATTTGTGGCGAAAACAAGTGCTGCTTTTTCAGTATGTATATAAATCATATCTAATTATTTTCTGTACAGAACACCTGTCCCTTGTTACCCACACAGCCTCTAATGATTGATTGAAAAGAGAACAGGTTTAAATAATGTTGCAAATCTCTTGTAAATCATACATTTCATATTTTGCAGGTCGAGGAAGACTAAACACTGTTGAACATCCATGCTTGTGCGAAAGTGCACTGAACTAATGGGTAAGAGCCTGAATGTGGAAAATATAGCACCTGTTGTTTTTCGCTCAAATGTCATGACATTGAATTTAGGTAAGCAAATCAAAAACTTTAAGTGTTCGAGTAAAATATAAGTTCAAAATAAAAAGGGAGGATAGAGATGAGAACGAAATGTTTATTGAATTATGACGAGATTTTTTTTTAGGCTGGGAAAACATAAAGCATTTAAATGACATAAAAATGACTTCGAAAAAAACACATGGCTTAATATTACGATAAAATCCTCACGAACTTCTTAAGAATGTGTATGGTAAATTGTCGTTTTAGTAAACCATGAAAAATTCAATGCATAATTTTGTTTTGCAAACAAAGTAGCTAAGTGACTACTTGGAAGTCTGTTCAGTGTACAGGAAATTATAATCATCGTGTTTTGTTTTTTTTTTTTGCTAAATTTTATATCTAATTTTTATGCATTTTAATTTAGATTGCAAATTGCACACATGCATCTCCATTTTATGGGTATTATCGGATATGACTGGATAAAATCACATAGAATGGAACCACAGAAATTATTCTTTTTTTTTATATTATAAAAACTTGACTAAATTGAATTGTTTTCAGCACATTTCGTCCTGGATTCAATGGGAGCCTCAGGGAGGCACCCAGAGCAACTGCTTAAACAGCTGGTGCTCCCAAACTTTAAATCCTGGTTCCTGGGTAAATCCTGATTATATATATAACGTAAATTTGGTTTACAATGTTTTTAAAATATTAGTTTTTACTTTCTTCACTGTATGGTTAGCTACAAGTTTATATTGCTGTAGGTGTGTTTCATTTAATCAAATTAAAACTACGAGTAAAATACATTTATTTTTCCATTTCTATTTTCATTCTTTTAAATCATTGAATATGTTGACCATGCGGAAACATAAAATCTCAAAGCAATGACCATATATCTTTCGCATGTGAGTTAAGACTACATGTTTCTATGCAAATGAGCTAATAAAACGCATAAGAGGAATATTTATTATACAGAGAAAGTTTTGATTTCATTTATTATGCATAATTAGTACCCACGATATGTTATAGCCATTTCACATTATGAGGTCATATTATGACGTCATTGTTTTTACCTACTGGAGGCAATAAAACACATCAACAAAACAGCTTTGGCGCAAGGGATTACCATATTTAATTTTACATAAAAATTGTATAATGCTAAGAAGAATATTGTATAGATTAATTAAACTGCTGCACAATTTATAGACATTTTCTAATTTGATCGGAATTTGAGGAAACATATACCAGACTGTGCATTTTTACCCTGATTCAACTTCAAACTTTACAAATAGAAATTAAACAACTGAGCTGTTGATATTTGTGCAGCAATACCAGCAATCTTTGGAATATTTTGCTTCTTAATATGCATTGTTTCAGTAAAATAAAATAGAGCATGCCCTTGCGCCGAAGCATTTTTTTGATAACCATTATAATCTTGTGTAGTAAAGAACAATGACGTCATGATATGACGTCATAATGTGTACTGGCTATCTCATGCTGTGGGTACCAAATATGTAATACACAATAAGTTTTAACTTTCTCTTTATAATAGATAAAGTCCTTAGGCATTTTAATTAGTTTATTTGCATAGATATGCCTATACCTAGCCTTAACTCACCTGCGTTCCATAAATGATTATAGTTCAACGAAAATAACATTGTAAAATGTTAACTAAAAGAAATCTATATTTGCTGCAGGTACTAGCTATAATATCTTTGTCGTCTGTCATTTTTGAATATATTAACAATGCAGGTTGCTCATTGGCCGGATCGATTTGTTGTACAGAATAAGAACACTTTCTACTTCAAAAAAAGAGTAAGATGCAATTTGGAAAGTCGTATGATATAATAGCGTATTTCACCCAGTAACATTTTGCTGTATACGACAAGTTGTATAAAACTTCTATTACCGTGTAACCTGTCTTTAGCGTGTATACGTATGCATAAAGATAGCTTCAATCATTTTATTGTTGTGACAAAACATACTGCTATTCCGCGATGATTTTTTAAAATCTTTTTTCCGTGACCTTTTTCAGGTAATGTTACTCGTCAACTTTTGAGAAAAGTTTGGTCAGAACCTCTAACTTCAACATTATTTATTTCAATTCAGCAGCTGTTCAGTTTTAATGACATATTTCATTTGAACAACGCAAATTATACAATATTTAATTTAAAATCTGATCACAAAATTGTAAAGAAACAAGATTTAAGGGGAACTGTTTCTTGTGGTGGAAGGATATTTAGAGGAAAAATTCTTCAAATCTACAGAGTTTGTTTGATTTAATATCTTAGATCTTTAGCTTTACATAATTTTTACTCGGAGAATTTTTTCCTTATTATATGCCATGAATATAAATTATAAATTTCAATTAATATTTCTAAAACAAATTTTACACATTCACAAAACAGACCTTGCCAAAAAATGAAGATATATATTTAAGAAGTCAGGATAATTTTTTTTTCTTCATGAAAATTCCAATATTTTGACCAGTATCTCAAAATTTACATCATGTACCCCAACTTTTTCTTTCATTCTTTTAAAGTACATTGTACAATTAACCGACCAGCACTAAAGTCATAAAAGGCGTGATACAAAAAAACTGTTTTATTGCTATTTAGGTTTGGAATACGCCAAATATGATTTTATCTTTTTAGTGCAAAAATGTCACACAATTTTTACGCGCAATAATTTGCAGGATTTTTTTTTTTGAGCAATAAATATTATTCAAACTGTTTTACATAAAATAAGATTATACTTATTGTCATGATTACATTTGATAAAATATGATAAAGGTGAAATATGTTAAAAGTGATCAATCTTAAAGTTACAATTTAAGTGCAAAAAGGTCAAGTTAATTTTACCGTTGCTCAGTAAGATGCACCTTGACCTCAAATTTTCCTTGCGATTTTGAGTCATGGTGTATGAGTAATTATTTAAAATATTCTTCTAAATAATTTTGATATAACTCATATAACGAGTGATATACCTTTTAAAATGTACCACTTTCTTTAGCCAAGTAACTATCTCACAACAGCAACTCAGTTGTTATTGTATCTTTGCATGAAATGTATGGAGATAACGAACAGTATTCAAGTCCATTTAAAATTACAAATTTTGGAGCAGAGCAAACACAACCTCTAAAACATCAGAGGTGAGATCAGGTGCCATGGAGGACTTTTCGACGTTTCATCGCTAAGAAACATAACCATTATTTAAAACATTGAATTTTCTTTACGTGTATCCACGATATAATATACATTAGTTATCACGAATTGTTTCAGTATGAAAAATTTCCATGACTTCTGAAATCTGTCACTATTCAGTGTGATCTTTATGAAAATTTTATATCTTCGTGAGCTCATACTCACTGCTACTGGCTACAATGCTACGAGGAAATACAGGAAAATACAGGTAAATATATATCGGCAAATGCGAAGCTCTCTACCCGTGGCTATTGAAAAATCGCGGAAAGAAGGTATGAGATAAAGGATAAAACACAACTAATAGTAAAAATAAATCGCAGAAAAAAGGATAATTTATGTCTTCATTCTACCTAGAAAAAGAAGATCAAAACGAATGTGAAACGGACTATATTCAAGATTATTAACTATTTCTTAATGGAATGCAATGGTTATCTTTTTCTTTGTACTCAGCACATAAAAGAAAGAAGAATTATTAAAATTTAATCTGGTTAAAATTACTTAGAGGGTTGGCCGGTAGATTTCATTTCAGATTTTTTTTTAAAATTTGGCTTATAAATACCTTAGTGTGCAATTTCTGTACCCACCTGACAAAATGCTTCATTTGTGCAGAAGGTTAAATCTATAGGTGAAGGAGGACTTTGGAAACTTAAGAAATTGACTTCACACATTGTAGCTATATATATCTCGTACTTGCTGAAGAGAAACGTCCGGTAATGAGATATCGTTCTCTATATCAAACCCTATAGCGGCAGTTGCCAATTTGTCACTGATGTATAAGCGTTGCTTATAAATTAATTTATGATCGAGAAACAAGTCTTTAAAATCCAATCATTAAATCCGATTCGTTTTATTTTAGATCCAATCCTCGATGAAAAAAATGATCTATATACCGGGAGTCAATCCTATATTATACAAAGATTACGGTATATGTGTATATGTATCTATGATACTATACAGAAATGACGTACTTGTATATGGAAATGCATGAATCTATGCCATTGAACAGATATTAACGTTTTTTCATTGGCATCTCTAAATTTAACCGTTGCTTAGGTCAGTAGTAAGCACTTTTAAAATTTTCACCAATCACTCAAAGGAAGGTACATAAAGCTGTGCAAACTTTCTTTCCTTTTCATTATTTTACATATTAAAAAAATTCATTATGTTACATTTTGAAACAACATTTATTTATTTATTTATATTATCTGAAAATGACCTAATAATTTGTGAGAAGACGTATTTCAAAAGGGGTAAAAACCTTCCTTTTTGAAGGAACCCATTCCTTCAACCTTGAATACGATAGCTCAGTCGGTAGAGCGCTCGGTCCGTGATCGGAAGTTTGTGGGCTCAAACCCGGCCGTGACTGACCGAATTCGACAAAAAATAGGTAGCAACGTTCTTTCGCCAATCGTTTGGCACTTTGAAGTAAAATTTGCGGGTCTTTCGGATAAGACCTAAAAAACCGAGGCCCTGTGTCACGGCAGGGGTTGGGACGATAAAGATCCCTCACTGCTCAAGGGCCCCGAATGCCGAATAAAGGTCTAAATTTAAAGTCCTTCACCGGTATATAATGAGGTCTCTATATTAGTGAATAATCTGAAATTGGACGTAAAACAACATACAATCAATCTTGAATTTCCAATATGTATCCAGAGGTAGTTCAATTAAACAATTAATTGGTTTTTTGTTTGTAAGTATGGGAATTAATGCCACAGCTGTTGCGGAAAAAATGTATAACCTGTGTAAGCGGGTTAATGTTTGCTCACTAATAGCTGCAACCGTTAATTGAAAAACATGATAGTTTAGATAAGAAAGAAAGGAGAAAATCTTCAGTGAATGTAAACATTCCTTGATAACCCTTTCTTCGGGTTTCGTAACATGTGACCGAAACTGTTGCTCACCACATCCATAAATGTACTTTCTATGTAATCAAATCGTGCTCTGTAAGGATTTATATACTTTTTATTTTCATACTAAATAATCCTTGCACAACGCTCTTTGGAATGAAATAACTTTCCTTATAAATATATAAATAAAATAAAGCTGCATTATTTTAAAATACATTTTATAAGTAAAACTTAACAATATCATTAAAAGTTCAACAATCACCGTCGGAAGGTTATATAAATTCAGGAATTTACAACAAATTCTGTTCCTCTCCGAATCTTGTTCACTGAAAAGTTTCACTTTTTATATAAATGGCAGTATTTGGTAAAGTCACTGGGAAAACAAGATCGAAAGCAGCACTCACACTCTAAATCGTCCATTGTTAAATGTTGAGAAGAAGAGGCATCACCTAGAAAAAAGGCAAATTTATTTTAACTAGGAAAAGACACTGATGGCTAACTAACAACTAAATCTTATGATTAACGTGATGACTTCAAATTTACATGTATATGATTGATAATAGTTAACATGCACTAGAATAGTTTTTTCACACCTGGTGAGATAAATATGCACTTAATGGATTATTAGATCGATATAAATAACGTTCATATATTGTATTTAAGAATGGCACTTGCAAAACGAAACTATTGTATTTGTACTTTATAGTATATTAACTGACAAGAGCAAACTTAATGAAGATTAAATTTCTGTCAATATTATGTCAAGTTAGTCTTGGTTACGTTGCTATTAATTAAGATTTCTGTATATTAAGCAATCTAATTTAACCTTGAAAAAAGGGTCGACCAACCAACTGTCGACATATATATAGAAAACGAAGAATTTAATTATTCTTCAGGACAGGACTGGGTGAGTTATTGTAACAGGTAATAGCTATGAAATTGACGAGGACAGCCTGCTAATGTTTCGCTGGTAGTATATGTCATTTTTCATATGTGAAACATTGTGTAAACAACATCAATACAAGGAGAAGCTAATAACCGCAAAATGTCTTCCCCACTTCCCGATTTAACTTACATAAGATGATTCACAAAGATATGTAGCGCACATGAAAGATTTTTTTTTATGAGATTTGTTTGCTAAATGCTTGCACAGTCCTTCAAAGTCAACTTACTTTAATTGTATTTTATGTTGCTGTTTTCCAATATCTATAAAGAATTTGAGATAGTATAAAAATATATTATGCGATATTAATATCCTTTGGGTATTAATTTCTTATGTCAGTATATTTGGCATGAATAATTTGTTTTCATGCATTTTTGGAGAGGAGAAAAAAGACAAAACTGTTGAAAATAAAAATATTAAAGAAAACGGAAGGGATAGGTTTATGATACATGGTAAACACAAGTGTTAAGGTAGAGAGATGCCCTGTCGATGCTGTGGTCGACCAGTAAAAAAAACATGCATCAAAATGATTGCATTTATTTGTTTATGAAAATCTGATCTTAATAATTGATTACAAATTACTTTTAATTTTTTTTAAATTCTTATTGAATAATGGTTTAAAGTATGCTTAACATGCATTTAAATCGAAATGTTAAGTACATTGTATACAAGTATAAACAATTTGTTGCAAAATCATCACCTCACGTGTTTATTACTATAATAACCTATACCTGTTAGCCACTTCAATGGATGATAATTTATAAAAGATTTTAAAAAATGATACAAATGTTTACATATCTAACTTCTTCAATTGTATAATTGCTGACCGTGCATTTTTGTAGTATTTTATGATTATCTAATGGATATAATCGTGTAATCGTATGTTATGTGAAAAACGCCTATGATATGAATGTCTAAACAGATTTGTACATTAGAAAGCCAAGGGCATGAAATTCAATGACGTTAGTTTGATATAAATAGTCATTTAAAATAATAAACAAGGCCATAAAATAGTGTCATGTAATGAAAAATATTTTATGCAACAAGGAACCCACGTAAAATTGTGTCAAAGATGCTTACAAAAAAATTACCGGATTTTCCTAACAATGGAACTGTGCAATAAATGACCGCAATTAGAGAAAAGTTATGCTGGAAAAAGGTAATTTATGATTGAGATTTAATTTGTACTAATAACCAGAGTAGACATTGTCTGAAAGAAAGCGCATGCAATTTTTAATGCTTGTAGAATGTAAACGAACTATGCATTTCTTTCCAATATCTGTGGTTAACTTGAACTGTTTTAACTACATTCGAAATTAATGTATCTCAATTAGTAAGCTGAGGACTGTTTTATGGAAATAACTGTGTGCATCTTATTGAACCTTGAAAAATATTTTTTCTTTGCTCATTGTACCTATAATGTTAGATAAAATTATATACGGCTAAATCGAGTACATCTAATTTACAATACAATTGCATTATTCTTTGTACATGAAAAAGTTCAGTGCAGCAACTCTCTCTCTCTCTCTCTCTCTGTGTGTGTGTGTGTGTGTGTCGAAAAGAATGCGATGCTGATTAAGACCGTTGATAGCTCTATCAATTTGAACTCTATAATGGGTTATGAATAAATTCAAATATTGTTTTTATTTAATATGTTTAATTATAATATTTTTCTTCAAAGCTATAACATTTTGGCTAATTATAATTTTTTCCCTCTTCTCTTATTATTATTATATTATTATAAAATTACATTTTTGTTTTTCCTCCGGTATCGCTTCAATCAATAATAGAATGCAATGTAAAAAAGTAAGCGACAGTATGCATAGTCTTGTAGATTTCACAAATTGTATCACATTGAATTGAAAATGAATATTTTGTTGTGTTTGTTCAAGTAAGATAAAACTAATTGAATTGTGCAGCATTAACTTCAGCATTTGAAGACACGAAACATAATCAATAAAAAGGATTAATTGCTCATTATCAATAATTGTGCTATAAATATGTATACAAATACTATTAAATATTATTTTTTTCTCTATCTGTCGTACTTTCTTACTCTGCAAAAAATCTAATCTCAAAAATGAATAAATGTATATTTAAGATTTTTAAATATTTTATACATCTGTTAAAAATTAATGTACACTGGAATATTTGAAATTAAATCATTTTTGCTTTTATCCAATAACTTTAAATAGTAAAGGTTAATCTATTGAAGAAGAGATAAATATGAGAGTGTCGTGATGTGAACATTTGGATCTAACTGATTTGAATATTATTGCAATTTGATATTTTAAAGGGTAAGAACTGCCTTTTGATTAATAATTTATCCCGCTCAGATTAAAGTTTGCTAAAAATCTAAATCCACATTTTGCATTAATGGAAGATTGCTTATGTTTTTGTGATACTGAGAGTTTGATATTTCCTTTAGCTGATGCTGTGTCTGTTGCTCGACTATGATTTCCTGAAAGACCATTTTCTATGATTACTTCATTTTTTTAAAATTTACAAATCTATGACAGGTGTTCAGAAATCAAACAATTGAATGGTATTGAAACTTTGTCAAAGTGTCTTTTTAAATTAAAAACAAACTATAATAATTTCAAAAGCTGAGCATTGCTTTAGAAATTTACAAAACAGAAAAAGGCAAAGACTTACCGGCGGGAAAAAAGTCCATAAAGGAGGGAAACCCGCACATTATTGAAAGTATATCAACCATCTGATTTCTGCATTCCGAAATAATACTTAGAGAGTTAAGGAACACAGAACCTTTGCAACAGAGTCCACAATGTATGAAACACAAGAGAAAAACACAGGAAAGAAAACACTGGCGGGATTGTTTGACGAGAATCATTGCGAATCAAGAGCCAGTAAAGCTCCTGTAGATTACTTATACAACACAGGGACTTTTTCGCCCTGCCCACAACTTATTAAGCGATTCAATGGACCATGAGCGTGCATTCACATTTCGTGTTTGGGTTTGTTTTTGCTAATCACAAAATCTTGGCCTGAATTTTTCATACAACTTGATCTCAAAATTAAAAAAAAATATTAGGTAAATATTTCAATATTGTTTTATTTTATTATATATAGTTTTTCGGAATATTTGTAAAACTTGATTGTTAATTATGATAACGATATAAAACATAAACAATTCATGTTTTTCTCATTTCCGCAGTGATGAATATTTAACCAGAATGCTTCAAAGAGTGGTTTTTGAACACAACATAAAAATTTTGACCACAAAACTCTGTTCCTTTGACTCCAAATGATGCATGGTATGGAATGTGAAATATTTAGTAAACAAGTTACACGCCAATTTCACCAATGTTGTTTTGAAATAATCCTCAAAAAGGTCCGGTCATATTTTGGGGTCGATTTCCGTCGTGGCATCTAAAACGTGAATAACAAAAAACAAGGAAAAACAGCTTCTAATGAAAGATAACAACCACAATATTGTTGTTTTGATTGCAATCAAAACAAACAACACGCCTTCGGAGCGACCTATGTCAGGTAATAGATTTACGGATTACAAAAAGCTTCTCTTTATTTATATTGAAGTTTCTACTTTTTATTTATATTGAAGTTTCTTTTTTTTTATTTATTAAATTATGTAAAATGGTTAAATTATTAGCTTTCAGTTTTAAAATTTCTTGCAAAGTACTAAATGTATATGTCTTCTCTTAAATTTCTTCCAAAATATATTAGATTTCCTGGCAAGAGGATGTCCACATAAAACTTTTTGGACAGAAAACTTGATTTTAAAAATAAATAAAGCAATTCAGAAGACATAATTAGTTACCTTTCGATCCATTCTTCCAATTGTTAGAATTATAAGTTTTAGTAAAAAAGCACAATACTAGTAAAGCGTATATTTAATTAATTTTAATTATTTCCTAAATAAACAATCTAGAACTGAAAAGAATTTTTGCAAGTAAAATAGTTTTATATGCATAAAAAGGCCATCAAATGTTTCAAAGAAATGTTTAAAATGTTAAAAAAAAAAAAACATTGGTGATCTGTTTTACATCTTTAAGTTATTTATAAAATTGTATATTCGAAAATGTCAAAGAATGTATTGAATACTCTTGTTTGCTCTCAATGTTACTGAGTAAATGAAAATATATGTATACTTTGCTTAAGTGTAAAAGAAAAAACTCCTCAAAATATTTTCCAATATAAATTAGACAATTAAACAAAAAAAAACCCAATAAAGTATAATTATAAAAAAAGAAAAATAAAATAAAATATATAAATAGTAGGGTCGATGTCATGTACGATATGTCATCAAATTTTCATAATAGACTAGGTTACTTGTCAAATTTAGTTAAATAGAACCTAATTAACATAAATCAAATCAATTTCAACACGATTTGGTCAAATGTGATATATTGATTAATAATAAGCTATCCTCTATAATAGTATAAGTTGCAAAGCTTTTAATACTCACGTATTAGATATTAAAGATTTTAAATCCAGAACAGAACAAGAAGAATTACTTGTCAACCTTATTTTGTAATTGTGCCTGTTCAATAGCTTGAATGATATTTTTGTACCATTATAACTACAATGGCACATATAAATATATAGAAGCAAAATACAAGCATATATAGTCACATAAAGTCATTAGTGCAATGAAAGATAACATTTCCAAGAATTGTGGAAGAAGTTCATAGTTTGGATAGCCAGATAACAATTTTTTTAAAGCTACGATTTTTTTTTAATTGATTTGTTTAACTGATCGAAAATATGTTATCTTTTATGTATCTTCATCTTCATACTGTTTTAATTTCAACGTTAAATTTTTATCGAAACAAACAGAATTTTGAATCTCCAGTAATTATTTCAAATTAAGTTTTATTGCATGTTTATGTTTAAGTGTCAAACATTGTTAACTTGGATTTTTATTTTTTCTTGGGCCTGTATTTCTCATTAATTTATATACATTAGGTAAAACAAACAACGAGCTCTAAATCATGTATTCAGGGTTCAATTAGCTTGATTTTCTCTTGTTTATCCAACAGAATTATCAAAAAAAAAAAAAAAAAAAAAAAAAAAAAAAAAAAAAAAATTCCATATGCAAAATTGTCATGATTGTGTATTCATTATTATTTTAAAGCACGAAAATCTCACATTTATACAATCTACCTAAGTACAAAAATTTTAATATTCAAATCTCATGATATATAGATTTTGGTCTCCTCCGACTTTGATGTGCTAGAATTACGAGTTTGTTTGCACTTTTTTGACCAGAGGAGAGTATATAATAGCAGGTAAAAGGAACGCTGACACTTCCTTATTAGTTTATACGTGTTGTTTACTTTTCCCTTTGTGTCAATCACACGGTAAGACAGCCCAGGGCATACAGTGAAGTGCTTGTTTTCTTACATGTTAAACACGTGCGGGAACGGGAAAAAATGCATGAAAATTACTTTCTTGAATTAAGATAATGTATTTTTTTTTTTCATTTTTTATTTGATATGATTATTTTTAAAGAAAATATGACAAAAATAGGGGTTTATCAAGAGCAATGTATAAAACTTGGAAATTAATTTTTGCATAAAAATAAAGGGGGAAAAAGCTAATAAATATCTAAAATAAATCCTTGAATTTAGAGAAAAAGATCGAATAAAAATAGTAGAAAGCAAAATATGTACAAAGAAAATAATAATAGATAAATAAATAACAAATAAACAAGCGAATATTTTCAATTTGATATATACATGTATACCAAGTTGAATTATTAATAAAACTGGCTGTCGCAAAAAAGAAAAGGGTACATATTCAGTTATACAATTTTTTCTCTGTTTCAATTTACTCAAGATTTAAAGGTAAGTTTAAAATACTGTGTTGTTGCATTCTTGACAGCATAATCGTTTCATCAATTTTGAAAAAAAAAGAAGTCTTAAATCATTACAAGTCAAACATTAGAGAAAGCCTCTATGAGAGGAATAAGATTGACACCATTATTCAGAAATCATGATGGTGTTCACCTTGAACTTGCAATGAAATTCATCGTAAATTAATCAACATCAAAGAGAGTTGCCTTCAAACAAAGACAAACGTTGCTAAAACGTGCATTTGCTTTTTAATACAATTCTGATTGTCATCTATGATAAACAAGCATCTGGCTGTATGCTACCACTTATTGTGCATAAAATTGCATAACAGTGTACATGTTAGAAAGATCAAGGATACAGATAAATATTGAAGAACGTTTTTAAATTGAAATTAAGGTAATTTCTAAGTTAACACACGTTTACTGCTTTGAATGAACATCAGCAAGAATACATCTCCACATTTTAATTTTTTTTTAAAATTAGTAAGAAACTGAGATTTTTTTTTGGTTTATTTTACGTCCTTTCAAGAATGCTTCACTCATCTTTAAACGCAATCACTTGGAGTTGAAGGGCTGCAAATTTAGACCTGTACTCGGCACTTACAGCCTGTAAGCAGTGAGGCATCTTTTTTGTGCCAGCACCTACTGCGACTCAGTATGTACGGTCTCACCCGAAGGACCAGTCTCCGCGTGGATTTCAACCCGCGACGTAAGGGTCAACTCCTAACTCAAGGACTCTAGAGCAAACGCTCTAACCATGCGTTTCACTGAATACAGGTCTTTTCAACCAAAACAGTTATTTCTTATCGTGCTATAGTATATTTTCGGTAAAATTTCTCGGATACAAAATCTGTCATACATTTTTCCTTCATTGATTTTAGAATCTTGAGCTAACGTTTACTCTGTGATTCTTATTTTTAAAATTCTTACTATGATATTTTTGTTCGTCATTCCTTTTCCCCCCTCATTATCATTATTTTTTTGGTTATAAAGTCTAATAGATTACTCATTTACATAGAAAGGATCCCACTGGAAATAAACCTCGGGCTTTTATGGGTATTCTGACTATTTCATACTTATATATCTATTTTTTTTCTCTCTCTCTAATGTTTAAAAGTATTTTTAATCAACACGATGCTGATAAATTCCAATAAATTTTATTTTTTGGTGCTATTTGTGTGATTTATATGTTGCTTTATGTTTTATTTGTTTAAATTTACATGGGCATTGTATACCATATAAATCTATTAATAATTAGAATAACATCAATTTAAGCAAAGTAAAAATGTCAATTGAATTCAAAAAGTACACTTTGTTCAACTGTCACTATTATAAGTGTCATCAAAAATTCATTAATTTGAATAAAAATAGATTCTACATAAAGCCTAATTCTCAGTGACTCTGTCATTAATTTTACATATAAATTGATCATCAAAAATGAACAAAAAAGGGGGGGGGGAATCTAAAAATTATTTTCAAAAATATACATTACTTTCTACAGAATGGAATACGTGAAAAAGAAAATAAACAGAAAAGTGAATGAATTATGCTGTAGATGCAAAAAAATTACTCTCCTGAAAATAAGTCAGATAGTTGGCATGGTTCCAAAACACTGAACACGGTGTAAGTACATAAATATAAATGTAGTGCGTGGGAGAAGCTGTTTACTTCTGACAAGATTCATAGGAAAAGTTATGTAAAATTGATGTGTACTGATGGTTATTAAGCTATTTACAAAAATGACCTTCTTCGGTCGCCTGTACTAGAGACAACAGAAACAAACAAACGTTGTAAAGTAATATTATGTTGAATGAACACGTATGCAAAAACATTCTGTACTTGTATATGCTGTGTTTATAATATTCGTGGAAAAAATATTTATAAACTGATGTTATTTTTGGAGTTAGGGAAGTGACCATGCAACAGTAAATTGGATACATTTATGTCTTATTTGCTCGGAAAACTGTGGGGGGTCATGTTAAATGTATGCTTTATGGGAATGGTGGACAGACTCAAGGACAAACAAGGTTTATTGATACCTTGAACCTATGAGAGTAGGCCAGTGTAAAGTCCAACAAATAAACCAATAAAACAAAGAGTAGTCGTGTACCTAAAAAAAATAAAGAAGTGCTGAAAAAGAAATATGAAGAATTAGGATTTTTAAGCGTCATTGTAACTTACCTATTAAAACATATTCTTAATTTATACAAAGCAAACAATACTAAACAAGCACAACTGAATAATTCTTTTGATATAATGAGTGCATAATGTTAACCATGAATACCCCCCCCCCCCCCAAAAAAAAAATAATAAAATAAATTGAATTTTTAACATCCTATTAATAATATATGTGATCCTAATGAGTCAAAACCCCATCAACATAGCGTGATACGCTTAGATATACATGTAAGTTGTCATTTTAACCTTATTTTTAACCCTTACCTGCCTCCCCATTTCTTATGTTACGTTTCCTTTCAATTTCTCTTTAATTTTTACCTTCCTGATTTTCCCCGATTCTCATGAATATTATATAATAAAGAAAGAAATATGAAGAATACGCACCATAATCACAAAATCAAGGTAAAGATTACAAATTTGGTGCAGAGAAAGAAGGGCCTTTTTAATCCTCAGAAATGGGATCAGGCGCTTACATGTGGGTCCCTTTGTCTTGATCTAGTAAAACTGAGTAATCCTTGCCCAGATCAGAAATAAGATACACAATAGCATTATAGAAATAACATAGACAGCAACATTTCAGAAATAATATACACAACAGCATTACAGATATAACATAGACAACAATATTAGAGAAATAACACAGATAACAAAATTACATATATAATACAGACTACAGCCTTACAGATATAACGTAGACAACAACATTACAGAAATAACACAGGCAACAACATTACAGAAATTACACAAACAACAGCATTACAGACATAACATAGACAACAACATTACAGGTATAACATAGACAACAACATTACAGAAATAACACAAGCAACAACATTACAGAAATTACACAAACAACAGCATTACAGACAAAACATAGACAACAACATTACAGGTATAGCATAGACAACAACATTACAGAAATAACACAGGCAACAACATTACAGAAATTACACAAACAACAGCATTACAGACATAACATAGACAACAACATTACAGAAATAACACAAACAACAACATTACAGAAATAATATAGACAACAACATTACAGAAATAACACAGACAACAACATTACAGATATAACACAGACAATAATATTAAAGAAATAACATAGACAACAGCATTACAGATATTACACAGACAACAGCATTACAGAAATAACATAGACAACAACATTACAGAACTAACATACACAACAACAGTACAGAAATAACATACAAAAACAACATAACATATACAACAGCATTACAGAAATAATATAGACAACAACATTATAGAATTAACATATACAACATCATTACATAATTGACATAGACAACAACATTACAGAAATAACATAGACAAAAGCATTACATAAATATTCCCTCCTTACACTGAATCCTTTCTCACTCACCTTGCAGCTGGGCAGTATGCATTTGCATACTTCGACTCGGAAACAACATGTCTTGTTTAAAAATATCGTCGTGCTTGCATTTCCATGTAAAAACTGTGCCTGGTGTTTTGATGCTTTTGATAGCTAAAAATCATTCATGTTTTCTCTTAATGTTCAGATAATTCTTATTTACATGAAAACGGACATGTTCAATATATATTGCTGAACCTCAATATCAGGAAACTCTGTTTCAGAAATTTTACAGTGTTGCATCAACCTTTCGTCTCTTTGTAAGAAAATGAGTACACATATGTACAGTCAAATCCAAGAAAGATGGAAAGCTTATACCAGTAATCACAAATTTGACAAGAGAAAATCAACATAAGAAAATTAACCAAACAATTAGAATTTAATAAAAAATGAAATACAGTATCTAAATATTTAAGTCAAAATATATCCTATCCAATAAAATGATATCAACGACTTCAAAAATATAGTTACCCTAATTCCCTAAAAAAACAAAAACAAAACCAAAACCAAAAAAAAAAAAAAAAAAAAAAAAAAAAAAAAAATAGAAACAAAATACACCCACACACACCCACACACACACACACCCACACAATCACAGGCATATGGACCAGAATTTAAACAAAATCCCGGTTTTTTTTTTTTTTAAAACTTCAAACAAACAGATATATAATTTATGTATCAAGCATAAAAAAGCAAACATTATATTTAAGATACGGCACATGCACTGCACTGGACATGATGCTTGGATATCAGAGTAGTCTGGTCGTTCTGGGAATAACGTCTCCTGTCCTCGTCCGTGAGTCAGGATTTCAATTAAACATAATCAACAACAAATGATTGTGTTTAAATATTACTACTAGACAAGCTAATTTAAATTCAATGTTAGATCCGCTCGCATACTCGCTATACTAGCTGTAGTGTAGCGAGGATGCGAGCGGATCTAACATATCTAATTTTAATTAGATTGACTACTTGATAGAGTAGCTTTGGTGTTCTTATATGAAAAGTTTTATCATTAAGAACATTTAGACAATATTTGTGTGGACAAATTTTATTTTAATGGACTCTGCAAGACACAGCAGATTATTTTGACAATTGAAACTCTTGTTGTACATGTACCAGATAGAAACTGCAGTATATTACACTAAATTTCACTAAATTAAAATTAAATTAAATTAATCTAAAACCCCTTTCATGCAGGTGCTCACACCTAGGGTCGAATCAAATTTGAAAAGGCTTATATATATTCTCAGTAACGCGTAGCCATACTGTCATTGCTATTATGTTTAATGGAGGAATTTTTTTCTTGGAAATAAGTTTACAATTCCTTTCCCTGTCATCTTTTTATCTTTAAAGTGATCCAAAACTATAACGACTACGGGAAGTGAGATTTTATTAAAACTAAATTTTCTACAAGAGGGTCTTCCGTTTCGTTTATGGGAGAAAATAAAGATTAATTTTATCCCTGCATAAATAGCTAAAGCCAGTAATTTTACTTTACTTCCTACATGTAAACGGGCTTTATTGTTATCAATGGGGAAATGATACGGTTGCCACCATTGTAGGAAAATTATAAATAAGACGCGCTTTCCTCTGACTAAGTATATGAACATATTTTTCTTCTAAAATGAGCAATTTCAATAATAAAGGAACATAAATATGTAATTAAACATTTTACTCCTTTATTTTTTTTTTTTAACAAGAATTAATCTTTAAAAGGACCGTCACCAGATTTCTGGAAGGGGAGGGGTGCGGGGGAGGATCTGGGAAGGGTCCTACTCCTCTGAGGTACATGTACTACTTTTGAAGGTTTTAGGTTCATTTTTAAGGTTAATATTTTTATTTTTTCACATCGTAAATAATCAAAATCTCACTGGATTATTTTGTGCAGATTAAGGTTAAGATCAATTTCTTTTAAAAAATAATATTAAGTATTTAAAAAAAAATTGGTGCCAACCCCCCCCCCCCCATTTCCCGGTTTGGGCGGATTTTTTTAATTAAAATAAATTTCAATCTTCACCGACAGTACATGCAGCTCACTACATTGTGTTGTCAATCGTACATGTACTTATATTCAAATTAAAAACACACATTCACCGTCACAATGTTGTAATATTTATAGTCGGTATGAAGATAGGAAACGACTTTATAGTATAAGAATTAATTGGACGAAGAATTTGTTTAAAAAAAACCCTCTAGATCTTCTAATTGAATTAAAATTTATTTGCTTAGATATTGAATGATCATTTTTTGCATTACAGTACACTTTCGTATATCACATGATCACCAAATGTATGCATGTATGCATATAATCTTTGTCCAGTTGGATTTACATAGATGTACATGTTTATCTGGTGTAATTTGTTTCTAAAGAGAGCTTTGAGAAATAGGGTATGCGGTCATTTTCACATTGACAGAAGTGAGTAATTTAGTCCGAATGAGATATGTTCATTATCAACTGAGTCTTCACCTTCATAAGAATTCATTTTTCAGGCAGACTTGTATCATCGGAAAATTCTCAATCACAAGAAAGGTAACTCCTGATCTGTGCTGTAAAGCTTTCATTTAAAACAGGAAATACCAAAGAAGAAAAAATAAATTAGATAAATAAATAAATAAATAAATAAATAAATAAATAAATAAAAAAGAAAAAAAAGCCATCAAAAATAAAATATAAAGGAAAAAGTAAAATAAAGAAAAAAATAATGTTGAGGCAAATTAATTCATTTCCAAGCTTTAGAACTTTAACTGATTTTAAATATATTATTTCTAAGTATTTCATCCTCCAGTAAAATTAACAAATGCTTTAATTGATTTATCGAGAGCCTTTGTACACTTAACACATTCTGTATTTTGGAGGTAATTTGATTAACATTGAATTTGACTTCTGTTACAAGTATTTAGTAAACTCAAATACCAAACATTAAATACTCAGTGTAGCAAATGGTGAAAAAAAATTCAATACATAGAAATGGTATCAAACTCGTAAAGAATGGTTCTTTGTTTTCCTTAGATATTAAGCTTATATGACTTGATCAAATAAAGTGAATTTAATCATTAATCGATAACATTCAAGTACATTATACCAAGTCTTTATTTTTCTCTGCAATGAAAGTAAAAATGAAGATTAAATTGCACGTGTTTGCACGTTTAATGCTTATTTTTGGGTTGTTGACGTTTATCAGTCACACAAGTGGTATTATTTTGACCATTAGTCAAGCCGGACAGAGATTAAATATCAGTGGTCCAATACTTACCTATATAGGACAGAAACAGTGTGTCAGAGAGTGTCTGAAGGAGGGGGGCTGTCAATCTGTCAACTACTGCAGGTCTCTCCTCCGATGTCAACTCAACCCCACCATAGTCAGCCCGGGGGTCGGGCTTTTGTCGGACCCTGGCTGCATTTACATGGAAAAAGCAACACAACCGCTGGTAGGTTTTTTTTTGTTTTTCAAAATGTATGATTTTACATTTTTCATACTTGTACAACAATTTACATTATTTTTTATGAACTAATGATGTTCTTTATAAATTAACTTCATGTATCTTTGAAATATGTTAAAGATATTATTTACATTAAGATCAAAGACTACCCGACAAAAGTAGATCGATTACTGTTTTGAAAGATTAATAAAATTAATTGAAGATAAAATACTAATGCAATAAAATAAATGAGTATTTACGAAGAAGCAAATTTAGCAGTACCCTTACATTTGTAGTTTAAAAAAAACATGACAAAAATTGTAGAAAAAGAATTGTTTAATAAAATCTTAAGATAGTCCAATTAAAGTTCTTTTTGATTACAAAACTTATTATTATAGATGGATGAAATCTTTTTAAATCATTGTTTTGAATAAAAGCATGATCGATACATGTACATTAATTAAGCCTGTAAGAAATCTAAAAATCAATTTATTTTAGTTGTTTAAGGTCAGAATAACCCAAAATGCCAGCAAAAATCAATTACACAGTTAAACGTAACGACAATTTATTTACACTAATATATAAAAGTAAAACAAAAATACAAACTTGCAGCAAGAATCCAAACATACATACAATAGAGTGTCCTTTACTATACACACAATGTCCCAGTGAGAGTATCCAATACATATCTTATCCCAGTCTCTTTGAACTCAAGTCCTTTTTTTACTCCAGTCTCTTTCATGCATACAGTGTATTAATTCATTAACATCCTGGACATGCACAAAATTCAAGATTCAAGAATGTTCTAGCATACATGTTGACCACTCTGGAATGTTCCAAAAGTGTTTTGTTACTCTCTCTCTCTCTCTCTCTCTCTCTCTCTCTCTCTCTCTCTCTCTATATATATATATATAAACAATACAAACACATTTCAACTACACAACACCTCACAAAACAGTACCACCTTATCACGCTATTCTACAATTGCAATATATGAATACGATTAAGGACACACACAACGTACTTTTGAACATTACTTTCTTATTCCATGTATACTTTAAGAGTTCCAATAACTGAAGGACCTTTATGTGAATTTATGATGCCTGGTAATGCTGTACACCTCATCTAAATCAAATTTTGAGGAAATTCCAGCTAAAATATATATTTGATTTTAAATCAGGAATATCATAGAAAATTATCAGTAACAAAGGTAAATTGTAAACTACATGTATATGTACGTTGTGTACAAGAGCGATGTTTCTCATTTGGGGACAGACCAAAAATATCTTTCGAAAATAATTCTCCTTGATTGTTAATACAAGTACATGTAGTTATATCACAAAACGTCAATACTGTTTGCTGACATTCACTGATATATAAAGTAGCAACAATAGGTTAAACGAAAACCTCGGAGTGGTCAACTGTTCCGAATGATAAACAAAAGTACATATGTAATATATGTTCGGCAAACCCTCGTCATTATTTATGTCTGCTATATATCTGTTTATAATATTGAGAATTATTTTTAACAGTATTATAATTGAATACGAACTACTAAAAGTATAACCTATAATGGGGAAGGACATCACGATCGACTTTGAATTATATCCATTACATGTAACAATGTTTCAATGATATTTTTTCATTAAAAAAATAACATAAGTGAATAAATGTAAACACTATTGCAATTTTTATGAAGTTTTGTGAACTTAAGTTTGACTTAGCTTAGGCCTCGCTTGGTTTCTTTTTACGTTAAACATATTAAGTAGAAATTAGACAGGTCCTAAGACTTATGATCCTACTTAAGTCAAAAGCCTAGCACACTTTATGTTACAAGTCCCTGATTTTATTCAGATGGAATTTTCTTGAGGAAGAATTAAAATCTTCTTATCTTCTACTTGTTCACCCCGTAAAAATATGCAAATACACAGACCATCATACTAATTGTTTCAGGAACTAGCTGAAGGATCGTGCCAGTCTTCTGGATGTCCATTTAAATGTACTCAGTTATCCAGTGGGGCCGCCTCGTGTTCTCCTGTTATAAGTGGTCAGTATAGCTGCAGATCTATTGCTTATTAATCTGACAAAAATTGTAAAGGACGACCAGAGAGCTATACAGTTCCTTGCTTTCAATCAACGGTGTATGTTTATTGCGCCCCAAAATATGCACGAGGGTTAAATTTCCCTGTTTTAAAACTAACATCTGAAAATGGTCCTTACCGTTCGTGCCATATCATATTCTTTTATACTCCTTTATAGGAGGAATACAGGTACCCATGACGTACCCTTCACAGGTTCCCACAACCACAACTACAAATCCTCCAACGATAACAACAGGAGTGACATCACATGCCCCCACAACCACAACTACAAATCCTCCAACGATTACAACAGGAGTGACGACACAGGTCCCGACAACCACAGCTACAAATCCTCCAACGATAACAACAGGAGTGACATCACATGCCCCCACAACCACAACTACAAATCCTCCAACGATTACAACAGGAGTGACGACACAGGTCCCGACAACCACAGCTACAAATCCTCCAGCGATAACAACAGGAGTGACATCACATGCCCCCACAACCACAACTACAAATCCTCCAACGATTACAACAGGAGTGACGACACAGGTCCCGACAACCACAGCTACAAATCCTCCAACGATAACAACAGGAGTGACATCACATGCCCCCACAACCACAACTACAAATCCTCCAACGATTACAACAGGAGTGACGACACAGGTCCCGACAACCACAGCTACAAATCCTCCAACGATAACAACAGGAGTGACATCACATGCCCCCACAACCACAACTACAAATCCTCCAACGATTACAACAGGAGTGACGACACAGGTCCCGACAACCACAGCTACAAATCCTCCAACGATAACAACAGGAGTGACATCACATGCCCCCACAACCACAACTACAAATCCTCCAACGATTACAACAGGAGTGACGACACAGGTCCCGACAACCACAGCTACATATCCTCCAACGATAACAACAGGAGTGACATCACAGTTCCCCACAGCCACAACTACAAATCCTCCAACGATAACAACAGGAGTGACATCACAGTTCCCCACAACCACAGCTACAAATCCTCCAACGATAACAACAGGAGTGACGTCACAGTTCCCCACAACCACAACTACAAATCCTCCAACGATAACAACAGGAGTGACGTCACAGGTCCTCACAACCACAACTACAAATCCTCCAACGATAACAACAGGAGTGACGTCACAGTTCCCCACAACCACAACCACCAATCCTCCGACGATAACAACAGGTGTGACATCACAGGTCCCGACAACCACAAATCCTCCAACGATATCAACAGGATTGACGTCACAGGCCCCCACAACCACAACCACCAATCCCACAACGATAACAACAGGACTGACATCACAGATCCCGACAACCACATCTACAAATCCTACAACGATTACAACAGGACTGACGTCACAGATCCCCACAACCACAACTACAAATCCTCCAACGATAACAACAGGAGTGTCGTCACAGATCCCGACAACCACAACTACAAATTCTCCAACGATAACAACAGGTGTGACGTCACAGTTCCCCACAACCACAACATCAAATCCTCTAACGATAACAACAGGAGTGACGTCACAGGTCCCGACAACCACAACTACAAATCCTCCAACGATAACAACAGGAGTGACATCACAGCCCTCCACAACCACAACTACAAATCCTCCAACGATAACAACAGGATTGACGTCACAGTTCCCCACAACAACTAATACTAATCCTCCAACAATAACAACAGGAGTGACATCACATGCCCCCACAGCCACAACTACAAATCCTCCAACGATAACAACAGAAGTGACGTCACAGGTCCCAACAACCACAACTACAAATCCTCCAACGATAACAACAGGAGTGACGCCACAGTTCCCCACAACCACAACTACCTATCCTCCAACGATAACAACAGGGGTAACGTCACAGTTCCCCACAACCACAACTACAAATCCTCCAACGATATCAACAGGAGTGACGCCACAGTTCCCCACAACCACAACTACCTATCCTCCAACGATAACAACAGGGGTAACGTCACAGTTCCCCACAACCACAACTACAAATCCTCCAACGATAACAACAGGAGTGACGCCACAGTTCCCCACAACCACAACTACCTATCCTCCAACGATAACAACAGGAGTGACGTCACAGTTCCCGACAACCACAACTACAAATCCTCCAACGATAACAACAGGAGTGACATCGCAGGCCCCCACAACCACAACTACAAATCCTCCAACAATAACAACAGGAGTGACGTCACAGGTCCCCACAACCACAACTACAAATCCTCCAACGATAACAACAGGAGTGACGTCACAGTTCCCCACAGCCACAACTACAAATCCTCCAACGATAACAACAGTGGTAACGTCACAGGTCCCGACAACGACAGTTCCAAATCCTCCAACGATAACAACAATAGGTGCATGTTAATGTTCATGTTTTTGTTTTAAATGTATGTATAAGCCAATTTTTTTGTTAAATATTTGTGCGAGTGTTATGAAAGCCATCCATGAATTAAACATTAAAGATTCTTACACAATTTTTAACAGGTCCATGGAGCTGTCCACCACCATTTGTGTCAAGGCCTACAGTAAACTTGTGTTATTATAACAATGAAAACAATTTGAATTGGCTACAGGCAAAAAGCACCTGCGAAGCCATGGGCTACGGAGCGAGACTGGCAATATTGGACACGCATGAGAAACTCAACAGCGTCCTAAATGGTCAGTCCAAAACGTAAAACTAAAGTATTGTTAACATTGAAGTAGTCTGAATAATACCAAAGCAATAGAATGCGATAGCTTGAATGATCTTAAAATATATTTTATAAATGCAAAGTGTAAAAGGAATAATTAGGTATGTGAACTTTCATAAATGTAGAATTTGTATTCTGGTTTCAGAAGAAATAGCTTTGGGCAAACTTATTAAGATAAATCATAAATAGACATAAAGTTTTTTTTTAATTTGCGATGACCTTTTTAACACCATATTTTAAGAGTCCTTCACATTTCATAGTTGAGTAAATTTCGACAAATTAAAAAAAAAAGTATTAATATTAGATGGAATATTCCCCACCCCCAACTCCTACAGAGTTTTATTTTATTCTTGTATATATATATTAAAGCACATGCAAAACATATTTCTTCTGAACACATTGACTTAAACCCAAACAAACAAATTTGTGATATCGCGGGAGTAACCCAAACATCGTAAAGTTTTTCCGGAATGAACTAACACAGACTATTAATTATACTTTTTTCGTGATTAAGTACTTACAGTGCACTCAAGCTTACTCGGTCAAAGTATTAAAAACATAAAGCTGTTGATTTTTCGTAGCAATGTCCTATTCGTTTAAACCTCCGATGCTGAAGAGTTCCAGCTATAGTCTGCTTCAAATACTTTGAACTATGGTTCATTTCTATAGGAATTCATAGTTGAATGTAGTATTTGAAGCAAACTATTGCTGGAACTCTTCAGCATCGGAGGTTTAAACGAATAGGACGTTGCGCTACGTAAAATCAACAATTCTATATTTTGTTGGATTTAAACCATTTAAAGGTAAGAAACACAAGTTTTATAGTTCTAGGGACTTAAAAGGATGTCCAAGGGAAAAGGTGAGGCGGGCAGCTAATTCATTTCAGCCCGTATTGATCGAAACAAGCGGTCGAAGTCCAGGCAAGATTTCCCTAATCACTTTGTGTGACACTGGTCTGAGATTCGTGGAGACACCAAACCAAATTTTTTCATTCATTCAGATATTGTTGTACAGTGTATTCATACAGGAACGATTACATGCGAAAATTTCACTCTTGCATTCATTTGCATTTAAGATTACATATACATTAAACAAAATTCGTGAAAATTGTGTCTCGTTTTTTAAATACCAATATCTACATGTATCTCGCGAAAATAAGGTGCAGCGCAAACTTGGAGACCCTCAGTAATTGTTGACCGAGGTCGATTCTGTCTAGGATTAATGCACACACACACACACACACACACCCACCCTCACACACACACACACACACACATATATATATATACATATATATCTGTGTGTGTGTGTGATACAGTGGATATCTGTGAAATGTTAGTTTTGTTCTACATTTATTTATAAGTCAGAAAGCTGTACAAAACATTCTGCAAGTACGATAAGCAGTAGATGTAACATGCAACCGTCTATGAAATCAATAGCCCTTGGACTATTCGTTTCCCTTAATCTGTCCATCTGTCTGTCTGTTCCTCTGTCTGTCAATGCCTTTGTACGTCCCAATTGGTCCCCCCCCGGACTGCAGATATTGAGCTGAATTTTTTTTATATATATATGTATGTCCCTTAGTGAGTTATATTTATTCCACTTCTATGATTTTTGACGGAATTACAGCCTTTTTGAATTTTAAGTGGAACTAGATTACAGAAGATGAGCGAACAATCCGAGCGCAATTCCTATTATAGTGCAATAAACATGAAGATGAAAAATTAAATCTCAATTATAACAAAATTTTCTTTGATATTTCATCTAAATTAAAATATACTTTTTGTAAAATCTCCACAATTTGGAAACCTCTCACTAAGATTGAAAGTATTTGACTATGAAATAGGATACACACACTAGAGAGGACAAAAAGGATCATCTTCTGATAATAAAACACAATTTTTCGATATGAGTGGTTCTTCGCTCCATATTTTTCAAAGTTTATTCTCAAAGTTTGCGAAAAATATACATTTTTGGTCAACAGAAACATGGAGTGAAGACCCACCATACCTTAAAAATACACTTTTATGACACAAAATTTGCATCTTTCCGAGAAATACTTATTAAGTCCATTTAGTCAAGGGTAATATCACAAACATGATTTAAATGCCGCAATTTATCAATAGCTGTGTAGCATAGTGGTTAGCGTGTTAGTCTCGAAAGAAAATGATACCACATTATTTTTTAAAGAGCAGAATATTTCTGCCGAGAAAATTTTCCTCAGAAAAGTTTTGTTTAGAATAACTTCATAAATTTTAATAATGAGGACTTTACTCTAAATACTAAATTCACACACTGATTATGATTTTTATAGACCTGAAGTTATAGGCATTCTGCCCGCCTTGTTCACCTATCTCCTTTCCCATTTGGTTTTTCGCACTTTAATTCTAAACTTTTGCAGATATATTGAGCTGAGTTTTGGTAAGTCAGCAAATTTTGGGTATGCGAGTTTATCCTGATTTGTTATAGATCAAATATTCCTCATGTTTTAGCCTCGGTCGGCTAATAAACTTGTGGGCTACCATATCTTTAGCATATACACAATACGTAATTTGAAAGTATGTACAATATGTAACGTTAGAGTCGATTCTGTCAAAGTTAAACCTATAATATAGTTTTCAGTAACTTTAATTCATGTAGAAACGATATAAATTTATCTGCATTAACTTACGTATTAATATTAAGAATAATGATTCAATCTCAAATCTCAATGCAGCTTGGTTTTACTAATCTTGCGTCCGCAGTGTGTTAACGTAGGTCGCGGGTTTGCTGACGTCGTTAAAACTGAGTACGCAATTTTTTTGGGCGACTTTCTTGTGCACATTTGATTATGACGTCACAATGAAAAAAAAATCTGCGATTATTTTTTTTTTTTATTAAATTCTTCAGTATATCATTATTTAGCTATAACTTTTCTTGGAATTGGTAGTTTAGTGTTATATTATTTAAGCAACAACTTATCACAAACAATGAAGGCTTTTTACGATTTGTATAGTCGATACAATACTTAGATAAAACCTTTGTTGGTATTGGTAATTTAGTGAAGAAGGCTTATTCGAATGATCGACACTTGAAATATTAAAAAAAGTTTAATTATTTGTTATCAATCGCATCTTCTCGGGCCTTTCCTGCAAACTAGGATAAACAAGTGGTTGTTTTTTCGGCTTGTCGGAAAGGCCCGAGAAATTGCGATTGATTTGTTCTCACTTGGTATCGCAAAACGATATGGACACAAGGTTCAACTGACCTTTTTTCCTTTGATCGTATTTGAATTATCAGTTTTGTTTTATTAAGAAAGAAGCCATTATCAAAAAAAATCGCAAATACACCTGTTACATCAAAAGATTAAATTTTATTTTTAAACAGGATATTTTTTAAAATATACAGATGTACAAGTTTATCATAAATTAAATACTGCTAAGGTACGATGAAACATTGAGACAATTTTTTAGCGGCACTGACTTCCTGTTAGGGGACAACTATTTGATTCTGAGGGAGAGGAGGAGGGGGTGGCAAATTTTACCGAGTCAGATTGTTTATTTTCATGTCGATGAAGGACAGATTATTTATTTCCAAAAAAAAAAACAAGGACAGATTATTTATTTCTTCTTCACTGAAAAAAGTCTGACGAGCATAAAAAAAAGAAAGAAAAGAGAACATCAAAGTTGAAAACTCCCGGGGGGTGTGGGGGTGTGCTAGAACTAGTCTTGGACAAATTATTGATTTTCTTGCCCAGTCGAAGACAGATTATTTATTTTCAACATTTTCGAGGGCATTATTTATTACCAAAATCTGTAAACCCCCCCCCCCCCCTTGAAATGATCGTACCCTAAGCAACAGCTTGCAATGCTGTTACCTACATACATGTATTTTATTCCCTACTTTGCTTTCCATGTCCAACAAATAGAATTAATGTTCTAAAAAACCTGGTTGTTGATTACGTCAGATAAAATTAATTTTTAAATCCTCGTCCCATTTTCCCCTCTGAAAATGTGGTATGTAAAAATGAATATTTTGTTTAAATATATACTGAAAATATATTGTATTTAGCCGGGACGATATTTGACAGAAATTCGTAGATTTGAGAGAGCGCCTTGCTGAAAGGTCTAAATAAAAACATTTTATATACTTGAATTAAAGGATACCGTTTTCCGCCAGCACGCTTGAAAAGAAAAATATACAGCCAAATGTAAGACTACATCTAATCAACGAAAAAAAGCAAAACAAAACAAACAGAAAAGAAACGGTAAGAAAACAACACATAAAGAAAGTAAATTGGAAGAAATAAACTAAAGGATTGATTGTTGTTTTACGTCCCTTGCGAGAATTTTCACTAATATAAGACGTACAAAAACCCTTATCTGAAGAGAAACATATCTAATAATCATTTCATTGATATTAAATTATTATGATACGATTTACGGGCCACTTGAAAGCAGATAGACGTGAATTTCTTTTTTATAAAAATTATTTCAGCTCATATTTCTGCACTGAATACCGGATAGATATTCACGACGTCAAGCATGACGTCGCGATATTTTATGGCGTCGTTCTAAAAAATGTTACATTTTGCGATATAAAAGCAATTGTCCACATTTAGATTACGCGAAAACTAACCCGAAGACATATTAATTTTTTCACATTGATTTATTTCAAATCAATTCTTTGTTAAAATACCAAAGGGAAAACAATTTCGTCTGCACCATTTAAAAGTTATTGATATTTTTTTAAACAAAATCTTGCCTCAAAACGAGCCGAAAACGACGTTTTTCTTATATAATTCAATAGAATAACGTCGAAAATGTAACGACAACAATGGCATGTTTGGGATTTAATTACTCAAAAACGATGCAGACGAATTTTATAAAAATTTCAGAGAATATAAAACCAAGGTAGAGGATTCATATAACTAATTTTCATGGTATGTTTTCGGACACTTTTAAATGGCCTGCAAACCCGCGACCTACGTTAAATAGCCCACAACTGGATTTTTGGGTTAATTACGAGTTAATGGCTTTGTTCACATGTAATTTTTTTTTAAAGTTGCAATGAAAACATGCAGCGGTGTGATTTTATTATGGGTAAATTAGGTCTGAGGTTAAAATGCAAAAGGATGACATAGGCGTAGAACTTATTTCATTGACTAATTAAAGTTATATAAAAAAGTATAAAATCTAAAATCAAATTTTTTTAATGACACACAGTATCAAAATTCACTCTCGCTTACTCTACACTGAAATCACTTTAGAAAAATTCCTAAACTCAGTTTTCTTTCCAGATTATGACTTCGGGGATTTGGGATCTTTCCAGTATTTTATCGGGGCCAAATTCGACGACATTGTGGGAAAGTGGAAGTGGACAGACGGGGTGATCGTGGACGCGACGTTCCTGATGTTTTACAATATCCCAGACAAACCCGGTGACTGCATCATGTGGGACGTTGTGGAACTCTTAACTTATTTCAAGTGTCATCTAAATCGCCCGTTTCTTTGTGAAATACCACAATGATCACTTGGGCAAGTTGTTTTGTTGTAATATTGAAAACGAGTTTTTCTTAAATGAACAGCTCTTCACGAAATTGGTATACTAGTTACATTGTACTTATAATTTTAAAACAGAATTAACATATTTCTGACCTATGATTTTTTTTTATAATTGTAAATGTAAATGCATTTTTCTATTACTGTTCTCTGTGTATTGAATATTTGTACAGATGTAATGTTCACTTTAATTTGTGTCGACAAATCAACAAATACATCCTTAAGCTGTCTGTCTCTAGATTTAGACGTGCATGTTTGTAAACAAATGCATGCGAAAAGTTCGAAAAATAGACAAGAACCTTGTAAAGAGTTTGTGATGATCCTTATCATTCAATAAAAGAAAATATTACGCACACAGATTACGGTATATATACAAAGATCACTCTTTATAGATTAATGTAACCCACTTTATTGAAACATTTTCATATTTGTGTCATAGAAACTTTCTCATTGATGCAAGTACTATTTTTTCAGCTTTTGACAAATTCTATCTATTTAGAACACTAAAAATTGGCTTATTTTTTACATGGTGAGTCTAGAATTATTATATACTTCTTCAAGTAAAATTTTAAATTGCAAAGTCAGCATGATCTACAATTATTAATAGAGATATCAGACCCATAGCAACAGTTTCAAAAGTTGGGGGGGGGGGGGCAACTTCCCAAGAAAGTCTGACGAGCAAAACAACAACAACAACAAAAAAAACCTAAGGGTGTGTGTGTGTGTGTGGGGGGGGGGGGGGGGTCAACGGGCCTTGCACCTTTTGAATTGAAGTTTACTATAGTGATGTATTCTATTTTTAAAGATTGGTGAGTAATAAGACATTGATTAAATTCTCCGGCCCGAGGAAAAACATATTTGAGGATTTTATCTCAACACAAGTGATTGACCATCTAAAAATATCTTCTGAATACTTTATTAAAGATTCCAAGACGATATGCCATTTGATTTTTTCTTTTATATATCTTATTTTAACTCGATCATGACCGATATAACTGTCTGTATAAAAAAAAAATTAATTCAAGGATTTTTCATTGACAAATTTGTTATGAATTTTCGCTGTAATTTTAATTTTAATTAAAAATTACAAGTTACATATTACAAGTTAAAAATTACAAATTAAAATTACAATGTAATTTTAATTACGCTGTAATTTACTGTAAAATGATACATGTAACAGACAACTCTAAACGCGGGTATTTCAAAGATTAGCTCAAGTACAACTGTATGATTTATCCAGAGATTGAGCTAGATGGCGTACAATAACGCAAGATCCATATTGTACGGATGTTTTTTTAATTCTAAAATACTCAGCATATTGGATAATTATTTCGAGAAAAAAAACCCCGTTTGTTATGATTGCAATAAATGACGTACATGTAGATTAACAAAATAGGGGAGAAAGAAAACAAAACGCATCTATAGAGTTTGGCGGAGTAAGTTGGCACGACTTAAAATCAGCAGGCTTAAAAAGAAATGCAGCGAACGGTGCAGATCCCGGAAACATGTACAGGCCACTATCATCCGGACTGACCAATCAAAGACAAGCATTCCAAGGTACTGGTACGCAGTTGCAGAGATAAATGAAATTTTCTCCATTGAGTCATGTTGAATTGCAGGTAATAAAGTTAAAGTGCAATGCTTGAGTTATATAAACGTAAACAAATCTGGTTGACCTTTTTTGTTTCTGATGCACCATTGAATATGTACATGTATACATGTAAATACTTCATGTAGTATGGATAACACTGAATATTGTTAAAAAAAAAGAAAGAAAAAAAAGCAAATTCAAAGAATTGTGGTCCCCCGCTGTCGGTGTTTTAGTGGATATGATGCCATTATTTATGGCATATTGTGTCAAATTGTACGCCCTATCATATGTCATGCAAGAGTAATCACAAAAAAGTTAATTTTTTTGAAAATTAGGTCAAACATGAAGGTCAAGGTCAAGAGATAAAAAATTATAGCATGCTTGGAAACATCTTGTTACAGACAATGCATATGTCAAGTATGAAAACCCTATCTCTTCTCTTTCAGAAAAGGAAAAAGTTAGAAGGAAAGACAACATTTTTGAAAAGTAGGTTAAACATCAGGTCAAGGTCACGGGGTCAAAAATCATGGTGTATTTAGAAAGGTCTTGTCACAGGTAATACACATGTATAATATGAAAGTCCTATCTCTTCTCATTCAAAAGTTATGACCAATGTTAATTTTTTTTTTGACAGACTGACAGACGGACAGACGAATGAGATTTAATGTCCTCTCGCGGGGGACAAAAAAAAAACCCAAAACAAAACAAAACAAAACAAAAAAAAAAACAAAAAAAAAAAAAACATTCGAGGGGTGAAAATTCTCAACTACATGCAGTATTTCATACATTATACTGAATAATTCATACAAATACTATTAACAATGAAACCTGCGTGCATTTGATTTTTTAAAAAGATAATGGTGACTGTTGCCACGTTATCTCACGCTTGAGATCGAGGTTCCTCATAATCGGCCACAACAGCGGCCGAACTATTTGTGGTTCTGTAAGAAAGTGCAGATGTGGGGAATGAGGCTTTATTTTTTGTTGTTTCGATGACATAATTCTTTATTGACAGCATACATGTACGTCAATGTTATGAATAAATAATGATAAAAGAATAATTTTTCGTGATGACATCATCACCCCAGTAGCAATCATCGAAATAGTCACCTGTCCTTACATATGATCAGCACGTGGAATGTCTGCTTCCGATCTGATGCTTTGCATCAATACATATCATCTTGTTCAGAGTGTAATATGTAATTATATAGAGTACCTTTTAACGAGTGTATCTTCAGATATCAGACGAGGGGGCTTGTCTCCCGAGTCTGATATCTGAAGATGCACAAGTTAAAAGGTACTCTATATGTTTTGTAACATTGTTTTCAGGTATTAAGTTACCCATGATCTATCAATTTCACGTTATTAGCACGTAATTCAACTATATATTCTCATGCACTGAATTAGCCATGATCTATCGAAATTTCATCATACCATTTTATATAACCAATGAAAAAAGAGCACGTGATTCGAAAAGTATAGCGCGCTGTATTTCTTGAACTTTCTACCTCGTCCATTTATATTCTGAACGCCATGGATGGCGGTTGTGATTTTATGCTTTTGCAATTCTTATAGAACTTGAAACTTGAACTTGAAACATAGACACGGAAACCGAAATTATGAAGGAAAATTCCTTAGATCAGTTAGGAAACCAGATGCAGGTTGAAGATTCTTTGGGAAGTATGACGTTTGATCTACTAAAAATTGAACCTATTATGGATTTTGTATATAGGAGATATTTTAGACATGATGGCGTTAATTTCACCAGTTCCGAGGTCGACACGAAGACGAAAAATGGAAGGTTTGTACAAGTGTCCGATCATGAAATTCAGCTTTTGATAGACTTTAAAAAAATATCAACACTCGTAAATATACCAGATGGCAATTTAAACGTTCAGGCTAATCAAGAAGTAGCATGCGGCACGGGAAAATGTCCACTTTTGACCGAGATGAACAGCGATTCTCTAAATTACTGGATGCAGCGATTTGTGTTGGAATTAGAAAAAACAAAGGAATATCCACCTGTACTACACTGTGTGTGGTTTGTTACGCTTCAAGTTTATGCGAGACGAAAACGTTCATTTATAAAAATGTGCGTGTGTGAATTCCATTTTGGATTTAAAAATTGACGTGCAAAATTTAGATTGTTTTATGTAGACCTAAGGAAAGGTAAACCTTCACTACTGTATGTTTGTATGTGTTTGTGTTTTGCTTATAAAGTCAGGTACTTTGTTTATATTCTTTTTCTTTATCAATGTAAGGTCAAGGGTCATTGGAATTGTTGCATAACTATACCCTGGCGTGTTCTATCTTGATAGAGCATAGTTGTTAGAGCACAGTTAGTCATGGTGTATCAAAAATAAAAGCACAGTGGACATCAAAGGAAAAACACCGCAGCAATGATGCAATGATTTTTAGCAAATGTTTGTCGACGAATCAGATTCATACAATTTACAGCGATCGTTTTTTTTTATTTTAATTTATTTTATTACAATACATTCTTGCATCCAGAGAGTAAGTTATTAAAGATGCATAAGAATAAAAAAAAAATCATTCTTTGTTTTCACAGGGATGAATTTTGCAACGTTGCAGGAAAATACATGTGTATGCCATTTTTTTCCTATAGTGAAAGCAACCTTTCACCTCATACGTGTATATATGCAAAATATTTGTATATTTACCTTTAAGCAACAGTTTCAGAAAATAATAAATAAAAACCCAAATGAAGAATAAATTATTTCGCAATGTAAACCTCTACTTCTTCAGCTTTCTTCATACTAGCCAGCCAGTGAACGGAAATCGTAATTTAATTTAGTAAGTCTGTTATATGAATTAGCAAATGGTACGAAATAAGTCCGAATGGACTTTACAGGATTTTTAATTTTTTTTGCTTGTCAAGAAATTTTCTGGACTTCATACGTTTGGGAAAATAGTTTATTTTTTGTTTGTTTGTTTTGATTTTTTTTTTTTGGCATGTCAAGAAATATCTGGATTTTTGGACTGGGTAGACCACCCCTTGGAAAACATTCCTGGAACCGCGCCTGCAGACAGTGACAATTGATTAAAGAATAATAAAGAGTTTGAAGAGCAAATCTTTAATAAAGTATTCATAAGAATATAAAAATGAGAAAATTTAAACTTGTATGTATATCAAATTGAATTTGCACATAAAAAGAGAGAAAAAAGATGATACAATTTTTTGAAAGTTCTAATGTAACAGATCAAGTTTACAGAGGGAAATGATTTGTATTTATTTGATGTTCTTTAATAGTTTGTCTTTTTCAATTCCTCAGCGATAGTTTCCATCAATCTTATCGCCTTAAACTTGCTCTCCTCGTCTCCTTTCGAAATTCCTATCAGACACGCTTGAATGGTATTCATCGCGAGCAGAAACGGCATGTCTGCTTTTTCTGTTCCGGAAGCCTCGTTTTGGTCCTCCTTACTTTTCTTGAAAACTAAGACATCCTCTACTTTTCTAAGGAAATTATATTTCTTTCCCTCACAGCGACATCCCTCGGTGAAGAATTTTTCGTTGTCATCATAGTTGGAAATTATATGTCGGACCTCCTCGGGAGTTGCCGTCATTTCTTCCGATACGGCCCAAGGTTCTCCGTTTGATTTTCCATAGATTCCGCATTTCTCCATGTTAGTTTTATCTCCGATCAGGCGTTCGATCCATGTAGACCAAGATGAAGACATGATGAAAATGCTGAATCTGGAGGTAGATGAAATAACTGAGAAATTAAATATTATACTGAGCTAAAATTAAGATAAAAATCGTTAAAAGATAGAGTGGGAAAAGGTGACATGATTCTTTTTTTTTTTTTTTTTTTTTTTTTTAGATCCGAACTGCATACGTAGTTATAATACATTATACGCAGTTTTATAAATATTATGCAAATAAAATTTTACAATTACAGATTTTAATAGCAAATTTTGATTACATTGCAATTTCTATTTTTTCCCATAATGTTAATGCTAATATTGCAATGTTGAACATGTTGAATGTTAGGTAGATAACATGTACACATGTATAAGAATAAATTGAAAACTGGTGAACTAAAACCAATACTTGGAGATTATCGCAGGCACATGTACAATGTAAGGATAGCGGATGTGTCAACGGAAATTAATATATTCTTTCATGTTCTAAAATAATTAGTAACAATTTGACAAGGAAATTTTTTTGTCCTTGGTATTTTTTTTTATTATCTTACCCAATTCTTTACAATACCTTGAAGACGAGAAGTAGGAAGAAATCATACAATTGGCGTTCTTTTTCCAGTTTTTGTTTCTTTGGGGGGAAACATGTGTTATTATGGTGCAAAATGTAACAGAATAAATAAGCCTATGTTAAAGCGAGAGACACAATGGATATGAGCGGCTTCCTTGGTAAACTGGTTAGATAAAAATATACATTACACGACCGCATATAGGAAACACTTATTTTTTTAAAGGAGGGGGGGGGGGGTTACAACCAAACATTTTCAGTTTGAAATGGGTGTACTATATGTATCAAACAAAATTAAATTGAAAAGCAAAAGAAAAAAAAATTGTTAAAAAAAATATAAGAAAATCAGATGTTATCAGACGTTGAGGGGCGCAAACATGAAGTAGCTATATTTTGTACATCATACCATACATCTTTAAAATTAGGGAGAAGCGTACCCCCCCCACCCACTCCCTACGACCCCCCCCCCCCTCCCGGTCCCCATCTTAGATTCAGTTTTGCAAAGAAAATAAATATGAAATCTGTGATAAATTTGAATGAATAAAAAGATAATACATGAATATGTAAATAACTCCTTTTCTTTTGGTCACTTAAAAGATAAAATTTACAAATTTGATGGAAAGCATGCCCCGAAACAGGTACAGGTTATTAATTAATTGTTCAATAATAGATTTTAAGTTTTTTCCCCTCAAACTCACCTCTAAAAGCAATCCTCCTGTAATCAGACAGAGCCTTGTAGGAAGGAAACACAGAATGCCGGAAAATAATGGCGGAAATGTCACATGTTTAAGTAGCAAGCTAGATGAACATCAATACAATCTTCAGCGAATTCTATTCAAATTTTATCATAATATTGTAAATAGTGTTCTTAATAATGCATTATGATAAAAGAATTAACAAGCCAATGTAATGGAAATAACTAATTAAAAAATGAAAAACTATTTGTCAGAAAAACTTCCTTCTTTCCCGAAAGGTGATAAAATAGGAGATATTATTTTCAAAGACTGGTACCGGTGTCAGCGAGGATTGGACATTTTGTAGTTTTAAAAGCACTCTTCATGGATATAAGATAAAACTAGCACAATCCATTGTAAGAAAATTTGTACACATCATCGGGAAAATATATATTTGAAGTCCCTTTTAATCTTTTTTTTATTATTATTTTAATATCTTATTCTAAAAAAGATTCTATCTGATGTTAGCGAAGTCGCATATTCTTTAACTTTAAAGACTAGCATGAAAAGCAATTTTTTACAATCTGTTCATCTTTTAAGAATATTAATAACGCCTCGACTGGGTCCTTATCTTTAGTTTAAAACTTTATAAGTTAATTTAATCTTTATCTCATCCTAGGTCCCGTTTTACAAAAGAACAAAATGTAATTTTGCGAATTTAAATTTTTTTTTTTTTCTGAGTAAAGTAAAATATTTTTATGCTAAAAAATTTTAATATATAAGAATCATAATTATGCAAGACTTTAAACTTAACTCAAGTTTTTGGTCTTAGTCGCACTCTCTTTTGTTAAAGGGTCCCCTGATTTTAAATGTACTCTAGAAAGTACATGTAACTAATTTTTATGCTCCCCTTCGAGGAAGGGAGGGCATGTTGCTTTGCTGCTGTCTGTCTGTCGGTCCACCAACAGTTTCCATTCATTTTTTTGCAGAGTTGTACATACTGAAATGAAATGAAATATACAGATTTATCATAAGAATATATAGGTCAAGTTATATTTTGGGTACGATCGAGCAATTTTTTACAGAGTTGTGTCCCTTGGACTTAGAAAAATTCCAATTATTTGCAATTCCCTTCATTTTCTTTGCAAATGCTGCACGTACTGAAATGAATATGGTATTCAGAATTATCAAAAGAGTATCTATAGGTCAAGTTCTGTTTTGGGTACGATCGAGCATTTTTTGACAGAGTTATGACCCTTGGACTTAGAAATATTCCAATTATTTGCTTTCCGTTCATTATCTCTGAAGAGGTTGAACAAATTAATTACTGATATATCATGTGAAACGTGTTTTTCCAAAGATTTGATGTAGAAGACTATTTCTTGTTGATGCATCTCAGATAGTACAGGGACATAATCCCTATTGAATTTAAGTTCAAAAGGTCAATTTCATTTCCATGTACACTGCCCTTAATATATACTGCCCATAATAAAGGCTTGTGCACCCTATAATGTATGTCCAAGTTGGGGGATAAGTGTTTCACAAACATCTCTTGTTTTCCTTTGTTGTGCTTGTACTATACATGTACAAGAATAAATGAAAGTGGAATGAAGCACAAATTCTTTTGGTATACATAAAAACTATTCATCTGGATCAAACTGCTTCGGCCAAGAATGCACTTTGCATCTTTTAAAATTCGAATGTAAAATAAAAAAAAATTAGGGCGAGAATAAAGATACAATCCTTAATGTTTCCAAAGAAAAAGAATTCTGTGTGAAATGACAGAGATTGTATCGTCTTTCTCATTTTTAGTTAACCTTGTAAGATGAAATTCGCCGAAACTTGTAAATTATAAACTCTTGTTAAATTCTTTCACGTTATTTTCACATCTGAGTGACTTTATAAGACTGAACAACAGATTTAATTACAATTCCTATGGTGTTTTATGAATAATTTGAGACAAATATTCAGAAGTCTCTGCATTAATATAATTAAAGGCATCCGATATCCCGAGATTGCATATCGGAGGTGATTCCAGATGCGGATCCCGGATTTTTTTTCCAAGGGAGGGGGTGTCCACATAGAAAAAAAATCCAACAACACAGAAATTTGCTGACCGGCAAAATGAAAAAAAAAAAAAAATAATAATAATAATAATAATAATAAAAAACCTGTTAACTCAAACTCCTTTCCCAAATTTGAAAAGGGGGTGGGGTTGAACTGCTAAACTTCGATATGAATGGTTCACCTTTTCTGAAAGGGGGGGGGGGTCATTTTATAGTTACTTTATTAACTCAGCAAATTCCAAGGGTGGAGGGGTCCAACCCACTCTAGATCCTCGCATGGATTTCATATCACATATTATGTACGAATTCAAGTAAACCTTCTAATTACATACTCTGTATGCAAAATTTTATTTCTATTCTTTTATGCTGATCATATGTAGAATGAATCAGGTCAATGCTGCTAAATACATTTGTACAGTATCTACATGTATGCTACATGTACCAATTGTAGTTATACTACAGAAAGTATACCCTCTGCATTTCAAAATTGTAATTTTTAGGTATGTTCAATTGTTTTTGTACTAATATGTATTTGAAAAATAATTTCTAAATTAAAATTCAAGGGAACATATCACTTGTATTGAAATGATTGATACTTCAGAAATTGGCCTATGCTACTTATATCTTCATAATAATAAATATGCTTGCCTCCAAAATTACTTGAATATGTTTACTGAGTGTTACCCATTCGATATGGGTTTTTTTTTGGTGAAATGTTTAAATGCTTAATCTTTCCTACTCTGATGAACCTAAAAGAAAATGATACTTGATAGTGCAGCTGTATGTAAATATTATATATTAATGTGAATGTTACTTTATTTTAGACTAATAAGTAAACAAAAAGTTTAAAATGATGTATGAAATGCATCATTATACAAATATTTCTAGTGTTCTATTTAATTGTGCCTGACTACACCTATTCTAAAACCGCTCTTTACAAAAAAAGAAGTTTTTCTATGTAATCTGAAATCCGAATACCCCTTTATGTAAGGTAGGCAGTGAATGAAGAAAACGGGTGCAGTCACAAGAAAAAAATCAAGGTGAATGGAATATGGGAAAGAAGCGCCATTGAAGACAATATGATCTTTACTTGCAAACAACGCCTCTGAAGCTTAGTCGGGTAATATTATGATATTCCACTATATTTTAAGACGAATATATTTACATGCATATGAAGAATTAAGGAATTTATTTTATTGTAAACTACGTAGGATGAATTCTCTTTAGATAAAGACGGAAGTGGGCGTTTGGATTTTTTTTTTTCACCGTAGAAAAAAGATTTAGCGTTTTTCATGTGTTATGTATTTTATTAAGACAAACACATCAATCAATGCTAACCAAAGTTTTTTATCAGCTTTATTCACCACACATAGATAGATACACATACATACATTTTGCCAGCTGACTATAGTCGTAAATATCACCTGTCAATTTAATTGTCAACAGGCAACGTTGTTGAGTCTTGATCCAAGTTTATCTCTCACCGAAGTAATTTTACAATTTATAGACGACCTACACTAAGAGAAATTTGAATCTACACCGTTAAATTCACGTTTTGTTTTATGATACTGACATGGGTGTAAGAGTCAGATAGATTTTAGCATTTCTATTGTCAACTCTCCTTATTTATGTAGCAATATACCCCCATTACCTACATATAGTGTTTAAATGTATCCCAATCGATTCCATACGCAAGAGGATGCTCTACGTACAAACAATTTCTAAAACAAGGCAAGGTATTGACAAGTTGATGAAACAAGGATATAAAGACTCTCATTTGAATTCAACCTTTCGCAAGTTGTATGGTCGATACAATGACCTCGTTAGCAAATGCAATCGATCATTAAGTTTAATGCTGACTAACGTTTTTCATACTAATTGTTAGGCCATTATTTACACATTGAATTGTCTACAGATTTTCCCGTTTGCCTGATCATGAGAAGGAGCACATGACGGGTGTGACCGGTTATTAGGGGATGCTTATTCTTTCATGGCACCTGACCCCACCTCCGATGCTTTTAGAGGTCCGTGTTTGCGCTGTTCTCGATCAATATTGTTTCAATGAACTTTTGAGCTTGATACCTGTTTTATCTCCATATTTCATAGAGCACCACCCACAGCTATTGTTAATGATAGTGGTTGTTCTTTGCATGATTAGTTGAATGCTGGGTTTTATGATGTACATATATTCATAATGTGACCGATTTACCGATAACAACATTGATCTAACTGTCTCCCGCTTTTGCAAAAGGAAGGGGAAATTAAATTTCATTTGTCTTTCAGTCTGTCAGTCATGCCCGTCTGTCTGTCACAAAAAAACTTTAACCTTAGTGAAAACGTTTGAAGGAGAAAAGATAGGGCTTCAATATTTCACATGTATACGACAAGACTTTTCCAAATATACTATGCTTTTTGACCCCGCCGACACCTTGAATTTGACCTACTTTTAACAAAGTTTTAACATCACTTAAACCTTGGTCATAACTTTTGAATGAGAAAAGATGGTGCTTTTCAAATCTACATTACATGTGACAAGATCTTTCAAATTGTACTACGATTTCTGATCCCTTGACCTTGAAGTTTGACCTTCTTTTAAAAAATGTTAACATTGCTTATAACTTTTGATAAGGCAAAAAGACGATTAGAAAATAGGCAATTAGAGAAAAGACAGATCAGTCATGTTTGACATGTCCATTACCTGCGGTATGAAGCTTCTGAACATGATATGCTTTTGACCCCTGACCTTTAAGTTTGACCTAATTGAGAAAACATTAAAATTTGTAATAACTTTTGAATGACAGAAGATAGAACATTAAAATTTGTGATAACTTTTGAATGACAGAAGATAGTGCGATCATATTTGACATTACCTGTGAATTACATGTGGCAAGAAGTTTTCAAATGTTCTATGATATTTGAACCCATGACCTTGACCTCTGAGTTTGACCTAATTTAAAAAATGTTAATACTACTTTCTTTTGCAAAAGAATAATTTGGACATTTATATGTAACAGGTGCTTCACCTGTTTCAAGATCTCTCCGAATGTACCCTAGTTTTTTGACCTCGTGACCTTAACCGTAAAGGTTAACATACAGTCTTTTTCTCTTTCTTTACATTGGCAATTACTTTTGAATGAGGAAAGATAGGGCTTTCGTATGTATTTACCGGTAAAAACACTTTTCAGAAAGCACTATCATTTAAATTTTGACTTCATGACCTTGATGTACAAGTTGTACCTTCTTATCTAAAATTTTAACTTTGGCCGTCACGTTTGCTCCAGGAGAGAGAGAGAGAGAGAGAGAGAGAGAGAGAGAGAGAGAGAGAGAGAGAGAGGACTTTCATAATTTTTTTTACAAATGTCAGATTAAATTTTGATATTTGACCTCATGACCTTGATCTTAAGGTTGATGCTTTTACGAATTTTTAATCTATTTGGTAACTTTAATTGTATCTTTTTCTGTATTATGGATAAACAAAACAGGGCACGCTGACAAGACAGTAACAATATGTCATTCATAACTACATCCAAACCACTACGACATTACATCGAAAGTGGGAGGCCACAATTCCTTGAATTTGCTTGCTAAAATAAAAAAAAATTGAATGACATTGTTGTGTTAATATTAGACATAAATAAAAACAATGAAATAAGAATGAATAACCAATAGATGAGTCAATAACTCACCAAAAATCTGGGTTACCGGATCTCACAGTACGTATTATACGTCTGGACTCTGCAAGGTCTAGGAGGTAACTAATTAAAAGTATTTACATTATTTATAAACACTATTAGGGTCTCTATCCCGATCGTAAATACATCGAACATCACTACATTCCTCCCCTCATATTTTGAAGTTAATATTCAAATGATCATAAAATTGTTTGTCTTTTAAAATATAAAAACAGCTAACATTGCTTTAAAAATTGCAATGTTGAAATAAAAACACTTATTTATTACACACAATGAAATTTGACAACAATCAGACGATCCGACTGTTTATGAGCATCATTAATGTATAATAAATAATTATAAAAAGTGTCATCAAATTTTAAATAATAATTTGATTGATTTTAAAACCTTTTAATAAAATATCATAACTCAATTTGTTTATATTAGACCTTTTCTTCCCTCTTTTTCTTATTTTAAAGCTCTCCAGGAATTAAAAGAAGCCTGGATAAATATAATTAAAAATTCTGAAAATATTATTTTACAATTTAAAAACTACTGCCTAATTGCAGATAAAAATGGACAAAGGACATAGGACTTGCTAATTGATCCAAGTTAGATTCATAACCTTAAACGAAATCTCTCTCCTCTTCCAATTTGAATGAAATACAAGACTAAATATATGACAATACTCAGTCGATACCTGGCCAGTATGTGCAATATGTAAAATTAAACATACATGTATGTACAATATTTTTTTTGAATATGTACTTATTACAGGTAGAATATTTAGAATGGCTCTGTATACCAAACTATATGTCCTAAAATCTGTATATAACAATAAAATAAAAGCATATTGAGAAACTTAATTCTCATGACCAGAATCAACCTATATCTAAGTTTTCTGGCTTGTTCCTAGAATTATCTGAGAAATCATGGCAAGACAATAGTAACAGAGTATCTGACGCCACTATCTGCCGATTTCTAGATATTTCTCTACTATCAAATAAAACTAATTTCTGTTTCCTTAAAAAGTTCTGAAAAAATGTACATACGAGTGTTCGGAAAGTTCGTGGACTAGCGCTATAAAATTAAAACCGCTATAGATACATCAATGAATTTTTTAACGTTTAATTAGCATCATCTTTATTATTTATATAATAAACTATACATCATTAGTTTTATTTTTTAATAAATTGTTGATGTTTTTGAAAGCAATGCTATGTCCAGGCGGCGCAACCTCGAAAATTCCGTTTTTTCTACCTAAGTGTAACTGCAAAAAGACTCTTTTTTAGATATGAGCATTTGTCATTCAAAAATTCCTTTAATTCACTCATGTGGTATGACACAATTGTACCGTAAAATTTGCAATTTTTACCCCATTCTGTAAGTTCTATGAAATTTTATCGTAAATTTTATATGAAACGTCCAAACAATTATGGGGTTGTAATGACGTAAGAAAGGGGTTGGATTTCTTTTTCCAACATTCTATAAAGTTTCCCCCTCTGGAAAAACTGGCATAGACCTAGGAAATATTTATATAGGCTACTGAAAAATAAAATGCATTCAGAGTACTTGTTTTTAAACGCCGAGAAAGATTAGAGAGACAAGAGATGTAAAAGTGAATGTCGATTTGTAGTAAGGGTGCTCAAAGTTTGTCACGTCGAAAAGTGACATTGATCATGTATGATAGATGTTGAAGTCCGACAAGCAAATATGCTGTTATAATCAAGTGAGGATCTTTCAGATCTATTTACAATATTATATGCATTGAAATCAGCTGTTTATGACATTTTTAAATCATTTAAAAAGACGGGTTTAAATCTTTACTTAACTCCAAGGAAACTCATCAAGATAAGTGTATGAGGTAGAGAATGCGGACATTAAAAACAATGACGTCATGAGACTAAATGGCGACAGCGCCGGGTGATCATATATTTTTTTTTTATTTTATGATAATTCGGTAAATATCCAAGGTATCAAGCTAAAATTTTCAACATATCTTAACTTTTGTTGTTTTATGTTCTTTAAAAATTTTGTAAGTATAGACTACAAAGTATTAATTTTATCGCATCAGTCCACGAACTTTTCGAACAACCCTCGTATATGTATATCATCGATCATTTTTGTCTCTTTGTATATTATATATTTTGAATCTAGTGTGTGGTTGAGGTCTTGATGTATTTGATCGAGCTGAGGAATGACATTCTACCTCAGCTCTTTACAGATTAAACCGCTCTGTTGACCAATATGTGTTGGTAAGGATTTCGTTTGAGGTTATGAATCTTACAGGACTGTTTGATGGGGATCTTTTTGGTGATGCATATCTAGGCCCTGATGCATCAAATAATCTTTGTGGTGATGTATACCTAGATGTTGATGTAGGTGCAGTTTTTGCTGACTGGTGTCTTGGTCTGGATTGTCTTTCCTCATTTTGCATTGGTAAAACTTTCAAAATTTCATTGAGCAGTCTAGTTGTTTCCCTGCTCTCTTTTTCTAAAGTTGAAATTCTTGATTCTAATGAAGGATGATCGGACTTGGTGGTGAAGGGCTCTTTGCAATTCGGATATGGATGTCTTTGGAGGGTCTTTCATCAGACTTCGTGTCCTCAAATGTAACAGTTTTGATGTCTTTCTTTGGGCCCATTATTAATTTTTGGTTGTGTTGGAGCTCTTCATGTAACTTATCGCCTGGTCAAGAGTTTGTGGGTCTTTATCCAAATTGACCAGAGCAGCCCATTTCTTTGTGCACCCTCTAAGGAAAACGTCGACGGCGATGGTGTTTTTGAAGAATTCAGAGGGCTCTGGATATCCTTCTGCAGCGAGCTATTCAATACGCTAAGCAAATTCCTCAATTGTTTCCTCTGAATTTTGTTTTATCTCTTGTAATTGTCTTCGGATAATGTGCGGCTGGTCGTTCTTATCGAATCCTTCTTTCAATTTTTGACAGAGCAAATTATAATCTTGCTGTACATTTTCAGGTCTTGAACTATAAAAATTTAATGCTTTGTCTCTTAAAAACTCAATCAGCGTATCTAATTTGTATGAAACATTCCATTTGTATTTTTTAGCAATGTGATTAAATTGAGTGAAGTATGGTCTCCATTCTGTTTTACCATCGAATGTAGCAAGTTTTGGGGTTGCAGGACTGGAAACTTCTCTTTTCTTCTCTTCCGGTTTCTCAACATTTGAATCACTCTTATGACTATAAATACTATGTGGTGCAAATTTTTCTTGTCTTGATGTAAAACGTTGTTCTAATTCTGCTTTCATTTGTTGCACTTCTTTTTCTCTTTTCAAGATCTCTTTCTCTCTTTAATTCATTTCTCTCATTCTTGATCTTAAATGTTCTTCCCTTTCAGCACGCTCCTGCTCTTCTAATGCTCTTATTTTTTGTTCCTGATCCTCAAATCTTTCATATTGATCATTTAGTTCTTGTTCTCTTAAATCAACTTTCTTTTGCAGATCTTCAAACATATACCATCATACTTCTCTCTATTCACAATCAAACTTCTTTGTAACATTGAAACTTCTTTTTCACACTTTTCAAGACAGAAAATTTTCTCTTGTAACAACTAATCTTTTGCGATTGACAATCTCATCACACATTTGTAAACCTAGGCTATTTGGTCTTGCAAGCACAGGTTTGTGCACTGTTTGCTTGTGACACTTAGACTGGTCACAGTTTTTGCTACAGACATGAAGAATTATACACCAGTTTTATAACGTGCAGTCGTAAAAGTCGAATATCTTGGATATGGGGTAAGTCGGGTAACCAATATGTATTCTTGTTACGACGACCGTCAATGCATCCATTGACGAGTTCATTGTTAACATTTTCGACAATGATCTGCCTACTTTGAGTGATAGCACTTTCATAGCAAATTTTATACCCGACTGGCCAATAATTTTATCATAAAAATTATTATTTCGATACATGTAACCCATAACGACTGGGACTTGACATCTGTACTAGATTTATACGGAAGTTATTTTATCATTGGAAAGATATATGGTAGACGTGTAGCACAGATCTGTAGTATGCAGAATTTTTTTTTATGTTTCTCCCTTTCCCCAACATGGGAAAACGTTGCCACAGGCCTGTATCAAGCTATATTTGGATTGCTGTCTATCAAATTATTTTGCGAACCTTGATGCACAAAACTAATGCCGGTAAACATGGTCAAGACTACATTGTACACGTTCATTGAAAAACTTAGTAGTTGAATTAGGTGTTTAATTCAGCATGTTCAAGCTGTTAAGCTATCTAAATAAGTTCTTCCTACTTATTTAAAATGCTTGTGCAATAGAATTTAGTTTGTATATAAAGATATGTGTCTAGCGCCGTAGCAAAATATGAACTTTGCAGATGGAGACAGCTATTTATTATAATACAGAGTCCGGACCGCGGCTTGACACCATGTAGTAGGCGGTGCTAATTATCAACTTGCTTTTCTCTCATTGGTCTTCTGGTACAAGTAACTTACACAATAGTAATTAATTTTCTATCGGTAAATACACTCACCGTATTTATTTATAAAAACTGTGAGTGTATTTACCGATAGCCAACTACATTGTAACATCTATAATGTAACTATAACTTGTATGAATTATCAAAAGAGTATCTATAGGTCAAGTTCTGTTTTGGGTACGATCAAGCAATTTTTGACAGATTTATGACCCTTAGACTTAGAATAATTATTTGCTTTACGTTCATTATCTCTGCGGAGGTTGAACAAATTAATTACTGATATATCATGAGAAACGTGTTTTTCCAAAGATTTGATGTAAAAGACTATATTCTGTTGATGCATCTCAGATAGTACCGGTAGATGACCCCTATTGATTTTATGTTAAAAAGGTCAATTTCATTTCCATGTACACTGCCCATAATGTATACTGTCCAATAATAAATACTTGTGCACCCTATAATATATGTTCATTTGTTGAGCTATACATGTACTGTGCATGTACAAGAATAAATAAAATTGAATGAAGCACACATTCCTTTGGTATACAGTGTACACAAAAACTATTTATCTGGATCAAACTGCTTCGGCCAAGAATGCACTTTGCATCTTTTAAAAATCGAATTACAGCAAAATAAAAAAAAATGTAGGGCGAGAATAAAGATACAATCTTTATGAATCCATACAAAGAAAAAAAAAAGGAATTCCGTTTCAAATGACAGATATTGTATCGTCTTTCTAATTGTAAGTTAACCTAGTCAGATGAAATTCGCGAACCTTGTAAATTAGACTCTTGTTAAATTCTTTCAGATATTATTTTCACATCTGAGTGACTTTAAAAGAATGAATAGCAGATTTAATAACAATTCCTATGGTGTTTTATGAATAATTTGATACAAATATTCAGAAGTCTCTGCATTAATATAATTGAGGGCATCCGTACTTGATATCCCGAGATTGCAAATCGGAGCTGATTCCAGGTGCGGATCCTGGTTTTTTTTTTTTTAAAGGGAGGGGGGTCCATATAGACAAAATAAAATAAAATAAAAAAACCATCCTGTAAACTCAAACTCCTTTCCCAAATTTGAAAAGATGGTGCAGTTGAACTGCTAAACTTCGTTATGAATGGTTCACCTTCTCTGAAGGGGAGGGGGGGGGGTCATTTTTAGTTACTAGTACTTTATTAACTCAGCAAATTCCAAGGGTGGAGGCGTCCAACCCCCTCTAGATCCTCGCATGGATTTCATATCACATATTATGTACGAATTCAAGTAAATCTTCTAATTACATACTCTGTATGCAAAATTTTATTTCTATTCTTTTATGCTGATCATATGTAGAATGAATCAGGTCAATGCTGCTAAATATAGTATCTACATGTATGCTACATGTACCAATGCTAGTTACATTTGTATACTACAGAAAGTATAACCACTGAATTTCAAAATTGTAATTTTTAGATTTGTTCAATTGTTTTTGTACTAATATGTATTTGAGAAATAATTTCCAAATAAAAATTCAAGGGAACATATCACTTAAATTGAAATGATTGATACTTCAGAAATTGACCTATGCTACTTATATGTTCATAAAGATAATTATGCTTGCCTCCAAAACTACTTGTATATGTTTACTGAGTGTAACCCATTCGATAGGGTTTTTCTTTAATATGTTTAAATGCTTAATCTTTCCTACTCTGAAGAATCTAAAAGAAAATAATACTTGAAAGTGCAGCTGTGTATAAATATTATATATTAATATGAATGTTACTTTATTATAGACTAAATAAAAAAAGGTTTAAAATGATGTATGAAATGCATCATTATACAAATATTTCTGCTGTTCTATTTAATTGTGCCTGACTACACCTATTTTAAAACCGCTCTTTACAAAAAGAAGTTTTTCTACGTTTCTGAAACCGAATACCCCTTTTTGAAAGGTAGGCAGTGAATGAAGAAAACGGGTGCAGTCACTGTTGAAATCCGGGCAATCAAGAAAAACTCAAGGTGAATGAAATATAGGGAAGAAGCGCCATTGAAGACATTATGATCTTTACTTGCAAACAACGCCTCTGAAGCTTAGTCGGGTAATATTATGATATTCCACTATATTTTAAGACGAATATATTTACATGCAAATGAAGAATTAACGAATTTATTTTATTGTAAACTACATAGACTGAATTCTCTTAAGATAAAAACGGAATTGTGCATCTAGATTGTTTTTTACAGTTTAAAAGATTTAGCCTTTTTCGATGCGTCACCTAATGTACTTTGTTTAGATAACCACATCAATCTATGCTAACCAATTTTTTTTCATCAGCTTTATTCACAACACATAGATAGATACACATAGATACATTTTGCCAGCTGACAAGAGTCGTAAATATCACCTGTCAATTTTCTTGTCAACTGACACCGTGACCCAAGTTTAACTCTCACCGTAGAAATTTTACAATTTATAGACCGACCCACACTAAGATAAGTTTTAACTTGCACCGTTAAATCCTTGTTTTATTTTATCATACTGAAACAATATTTAATGGTAAGAATAAGATAGATTTTAGCTTTTCTACTGTCAACTTCCTTAATTTAAGTAGCAAAATATCCTTATTGCCTGCATTTAGAAGTTATATCCCATTTGATTCGATGCGCATGAGGATGCTCTACACACAAACAATTTCTATATATCGAGGCAAGCTATTGACAAACAAGTTGATGAAACAAGGATATCAAGAGTCTCGTTTGAATTCAACTTTTCGCAAGTTGTATACAATGACCTTGTTAGAAAATGCAAATGAATCTATGTTATTATGTCGAATGCTTAATGACGTTTTCCATACTAACTGTTAGGCTATTATTTAAACACTGAATTGTCTACAGATTTTCCCGTTTACCCGATGATTACAAGAGTACACGACGAGTATGACCGACCGACAGGGGATGCTTCCTCCTCCATGGCACCTGATCCCACCTCTGATGCTTCTAGAAGTCCGTGTTTGCTCTACTCCCGATTTGTACTGTTTTAATATATATATGCTCTTTTGAGTTTGATAATTGTTCGTTATCTCCATATTTGATAGAACAGAGATTGTTAATGACAATAGTTGTTCTTTGCAGGATTAGAAGAATGTCGCATTTTACGATATATTCATAATATAACGTAGCATCCGATAGTTACCGATAGCATCATTGTTCTGTCTCCCGCTTTCGCGAAAGGGAGGGGACATTAAATTGCATTTGTCTTTCAGTCTGTCTGTCATGCTCGTCTGTCAGTCACAAAAGCCTCGGTCAACTCATTTGATTGAGGAAAAATAGGGCTTTAATATTTCATATTGTACCTTATCTGTGACAAGACCTTTAAAAATATACACTGCTATTGGATCCCATGACCTTGAATTTTGACCTTCTTTTCACATGGTTTAACATTACTTTAATTTTTGGATGGGAAGAGATAGGGCTTTCAAATTGTGTTTCAAATGTACGATATCTGCGAGAAACCTTTCAAATTGTATTATGATTTCTGATCCTTGACCTTGAAGTTTGACCTTCTTTTCAAAAAAACTTAACCTTGCTTATAACTTTTGAGTGAGAGAAGATAGATCATTCATGTTTGATATGACCATAATCTTTGACATGAAGTTTCTGAACATGCTTTGATTTTTGACCCCAAGACCTTGATCATCTAGAATTTGACCTAATTAAAAATGTTAACCTTGTTGATAACTTTTGAATGACAGAAGATAAGAAGTTTCTAAATTTTAAAGAAAGAAATCGTCATTTTTGCTTTCTTTGTAAAAGAAATACTTGGTGTATATATATATATATATATATATATATATATATATATATATATATATATATATATATATATATATATATATATATATATATATATATATATATATATATATATAAAGCACTAAAAAAACCAACAACACTATATCCTAAGTGTCGGATCTACTGAGTAGATACAAGGTCACGGATGGAAATTTATATAGAGCACTAAAAATGACCAACGACACGAACAATAAAAATTGTCAAATTTTCGGGATGACCTGTCCCTTCCTCAGGACAAAGAAAAAAGTTAAGAAGTCATAAAACCAAAGGAAACAGAGAAACAACAACAACTAGCACTACTACTAAACTACTAAACACTAAATATTTACATTGTTACATTTTTAATTTTTAGTTTATAAACAGTTGTAAAGAAAGAACTCCGGAGCGCTATGAATTGTGTCCAGTCTATCGGATGTACTCTGGTGAAAAGCGATTCACATAATTGAACGAATTAATTATCGCTAATTAATTAAGACCAAGTAGTAAGTCGTACACAGTTTTATTCTCTCAATATAGCGTAACTATACATGATAAAAAGAAACTAAAGAAAAGTAATATGGAAGGGCAATTTTAAAATATGAATTTGGATATATTATAAATTTGGAAATCGGATAAAAGAAATAAACAAAAATGTAAGCTATAAATATTTGCGTAGGTTGTTCCAGAATTGCTAATGCGAATTAACGGTAAAGTTTACACTATATAGAGAGAATGAACTTGTTTGTTACAATCCGGGATTGGGTCTAGTTCACGTTCATCCTGGTGAAGTCATTTAGTTTGTTAATATCATTAGGGCGGAAAGACTTCAGCCTGTGCATCCAGAACTTTTCCTTGCCTTTTCTCTTAGCGTCTGTCCATCTTTGATTATGGTCAATAACCACTACTGTCATGTCTTCCCATTTGTGACCTTCAAGGTTGAAATGTTCCCCAACGGGTTCATTTAGTTTTTTGGTCCTAATGGTAGAACGGTGGTTATTGACTCTCCTGCGGAGATCTCCTGTTTTACCAACATACTGTTTGGAGCAAACTTTGCAACTAATGAGATAAATGCAGTTGTCTGTTTGACAGGACAAATGCCCTAGTATTTTGTAGCTGCGGCCTGTAACGGGACTGTTAAAGCTGTCTGTGTCAGAGCTGTGCTTACAGACAAGACATCTTCTGTCAGAGCAGTGGTTACCAGGGGGACCCTGCCGCTGTTATCTTTCTCCTTGTAGCATAATAGGTTTTGCCTGTCATCTCCCGCCATCTCATCAATAGCAGTTTGTACGGTGCGGGCATTGTAGCCTCTCTTGCATAAGTGGGACTTGAGGAGATCGCTTTGTTCCTGATATAAGGCAGGGGATGAACAAATGCGCGGAATTCTGGTGGCTAGACCCTTAGGCACACCCTTAAATATGTGTGGGGGATGACAGCTAGTTGGCATAAGATACAGATGGGAATCTGTGGGTTTCGTGTGGGGACTGAACTCGATTTCACCATCAATCAGGGTAGATGTAGTATCTATGAATATATTTTTCGAATTAGATACGTCTACTGTAAATTTGATAGACTGATGAAAGGTGTTGGCAAACGAAATGAATGCCTCGAGGCTCTCGCGACATTCCACCCACTTGATCTCTATATCGTCAATGAAACGGAACCAGCTAAGGGGCCTAAATGGTGCTTGAAGTAAAAAGTTGCGTTCAAGTCTGCCCATGAAAATATTGGCATAAGATGGTGCCATTTTCGTACCCGTAGCAGTGCCATTAACCTGCAGGTAATGATTTCCATTAAACATGAAGTTGTTATACTTGAGAACATGTTCAAGGAGCTTGGCAAGGGACTTAGAGAAGGAATTTGTATTGATCTACTATCCCGGACTTCTCTACAGGCTTCGATACCCTCATCGTGCGGAATATTGGTGTACAAAGATGTGACGTACATAGTCACGAGAAGGATATGATCTGGAAGGCCAGTAGAGGGCGTCTTGTTAATGTAGTCCGTGGTGTCCTTGAGATAGGATGGCAAAATCTCTACGTGTGGACGGAGATGTAAATCAATGTGTTCAGAAATTTTCTCCGTGGTGTGTCCAATTGCGCTAACTATAGGGCGACCTGGCATGCCTTCTTTGTGTATCTTAGGAAGCAGATAAAATTGTCCTGGTCTACAGTCAATAGGATTAAGTGTCTCATAGACCTTGATACCAATCTCGTTTTTCTCAAACATTTCGTAAAGAGTTTTGGTGATGGCGATGGAGAATTCTTTAGTAGGGTCAGAGTCCAGTTTCTTATAGAAACGTTCGTCTGAGAGTTGTCCATGGGCCTCCACCATGTACACCTCTTTAAGATGTACTACTACTGTAGAGCCTTTGTCCGCTTTCTTGATTACAATGTCATCCCGATTCTTAAATGGCTGTAAGGCGGATCTCTCTTCCTTACTCAAATTGTCGGGAGCCTTGTCTGGCATTGAAAGGAGTTTCTCTATGTCTGACTATATATATATATATATATATATATATATATATATATATATATATATATATATATATATATATATATATATATATATATATATATATATATATATATAAGACACATACCGTAATCTTGACGTTTAACCTATAGTCTTTTTTATGTATTCTATAATGAGAAAAAATAAACTCTCATATTTTTCATTCTATATATTACCGATAACAAACAGCACTTTTCAGATAGCACTGTCATTTTTGACTTACCAACTTATCTAAGATTTTAAATTTGGTCGTCACGTTTGCTCTAAGGGAGAGACAGGGCTTTCATATATTTTTTTTTTCAAATTTGCATTACTTGTGACAAGACACTTCAGGCTGAATTATGATATTTGACCCCATGATCTTGATCTTAACGTTTGATGCATTTTTAAGAACTTTAAATCTTCGCCTTAACTTTTTTTTTAACTTTTGATATTCAAAAAATATTTTACGTACAAATACCCGGTGGAATCAAATATTTATTTACTTTATAACCAGGTATGGACTACCTTGGCTTTGGATATGTCGTTGGATCGTGTCCTGTAAACATAACGGGACAAACTAAAGCAGCTTCCAGGCTGAAATGCGGTGTCGACAAATTCGGAAATAGTCAATACCTCTGTGTCCCTAATTTCAGGAAGACAGCCATTGTGGAATACTGCTACAACGGCACTGTAGGACTTCAAATGCCAGGTTTGCTTAGTATATACCACCGTGTTATGATATTCAAACCATCAAAGAAAGGTGGGGCGGTGGTGGTAATTGAATATCTATAGGTAACATGTACATGAAAATGGATATTGTACATTAAATATTGAATTATATGTAGAAACTTTGGATTTAAAAAATTAGATATATGATTAAAAAATAATCGTAAATTCAAATAACAAAAAATTAATTCTACTGGAAGGGTTTTCTAATTTTGTATCTGAATATATTTCCTTACATACAAAATCTTTGTCAGATAAATTTGGAATTTGATAAAAAATTCCTTTACGTGTAATAATAATTGTATGGAAAAAGAATTACAAGTTCTAAGTTAGCCGTTGCAGGCATTACTATAGCGTTACTGGATAAAATCAGCATACATGTGTAGTAATTTTGACTTATGAAAATTACTGTTCTGGATACATTACTAGATCATGCTGAAAGCTCGCCGTTGAATTTATTTTATAAAATATGATTCAAATATATTAACTTTTTTCTATCATTATTGAAACAATAAGTCGTTTATGCTAGTAATTAACAGATATAGAAACTGAAATCAACATTCCATTTTTTATTCACTCTATATCTTTCTCAACACAGGCTCCTGTCTGGTTGTAAATGATGAAGGAATTGTAGATATCATCAGCTGTAGCAGCTTCACGGAGGGTTGTACCACATCAAACTTTAAAAGCTCTAATCTTTATCAATGTGTGTGCATTTTAAACAAAAATGAATGTTGTTTTATGTTCTTAATTATCCTGTTAGCTTTCTTTCATGCAAAATGAAATTATCTTCAAATTATGCTGATTCCTTTTCAGTTTCTTTGATTTATAAATTTAAATAGATCCAGCATGTCATCAAATAAACAGAGAAAAGCGGTGTTTTTATGCAGATCCGAAATGTCCCAAAATGTAAGAAGAACTAAAGAGAGCTTAAAAATTCTGAAATCAACCATTTGAAGTAGCATATATACAAAAACAGATCAATCTGTTAAAGAAAGTTTTTTTTTTAAATTTGATAGAAATTCAGATATGACAAGAAACAGCACATATGTGGCCTCCCATGCAACAATGAATGACTCTGCTACTATACCTGGTTTTTCAAATACAGCTGAAGTAACAGGAACTGGTCAGGTCCCTGTTGGAGCAATAGCGGCCATCACTATATCGTTGTATGTGACAATTGCAATCCTTCTCTTTGTATATTTGTGCAAGAAAAGAAAAACAAAACAAGGAGTCGCGGTCGAAGGTATGTTAATGTATATTGAGAGAGTTTTTTTTTAGGATAAATCCCATGCAAACAAAATCTTATCACAGACCCTGAAACGTGCTACATGTACTACCCCGCACGCAGGCTGCACAAACGGTACACGCTCGCTACACGGTTTACACGAAACGTTACACGGTTTACACGAAACGCTTTGCACGAAAGGCTAAACGAAACGCTTTGTACACGATTCTCGCACGCTTTGGCCTCGATCTGGATTTTCTTTTCGGAATCTCTCTGGCATTATTAAAATTTTTACGGATTAAATATAGACTGATTAAGAGTCGCAATCTTTCAGATACCGATAGAAATATTCAAAGTTAAGTAGTAATTAATCTTTGCTTGCCGTTCCTTTTGTAATCCGCTTGTTTAAAGGCGAAATGCATTATTTTTTTAATTTGTCACTCATAATTTCTTAAATCATTAATTGTTTTTACGATTAAAGTTTTATATTAAAAACTCGTTTATTACTAAAATATTATGGAAAGCCGTAGGGTACCCCCACATTATTATTATTTTTTCCTATATAAGTATACCAAAAATAATTATCTCATACAAAAATAAAAATCTTGGTTTTTCTTTACAACATTATTATTTTCCTGCAACAATTATAATCTTGTCTGCCGAACGTGTACACATTATTTTTATTCTGCCCCAACATTATAATAATTATTCTCACTTTACAATTATAATCTTTTCAGTTAGTACGGAGACATTATTTTTAAACACCTCCAAATTATAATCTTGTCAGTCGATGTCTACACACATTATTTTTATTTCGCCTCAAAATTATAATAATTATTCTTACTTAATAATTATAATCTTGTCTGTCCATGTGTACACATTATTTTTATTTCGCCTCTAAATTATAACAATTATATTCCACATCGATCATACAATAATTATAATGTTCAACAATAATAATCTCGACCAGAAAAGATGCAACATTATTATTTAGACGCTTGACAAATTCAAACGTTTGTATGATTCTGATGCACAGCACAATTATAATCGTTCACCAATTTCGAGAAAGATTATTATTTGGACGCTTGAAAAAGGAAACGTTTGTCTGCCGAAGATAATCACGTGACTCAAGGCCATGTGCTAGTGTGCGGCCGTGCCAGTGAAAGTCAGGCGGTATGCTGGTAAGTAAAGATGATTTTGTGATATTAATGTACAAGTAAGTGATTTACATTCATTCGATAAAGGAAATGTCTCAGAAATCAGCTGTCAGCATATTGTAATTGAACTACGGCTTCCGAAGAAACTAGTTCGAATTATCTCTGTACCTTTGTATAGGGGATGGAGAATGCATGGTGATTTTATGTTCCATATGTAGATAAAGTGGCTATAAATTATATGATATATCTTTACTAACAGTGTATGCTCATATTTTACAGTTTTAGCTTGAATTTTCTCTGCAGTAAATCATTTACATCGAGTCTTACTGTCAGTTGAAAGTCTGATCATTGATGACTTGTCTTGATTTGCTGATTTTATGTAGTTATCTATGACTGGACCAAAACATTTCTCTTAATATGGCTCCAAACACCTATGTATGTGTCTTTGTTGTTTGTTGTTTAAAGTCCCTCTTGAGAATTTTTCACTCATATGGACCTATACTCGGCACTCAGGGTCATTGAGCAGTGAGGGATCTTTTTCGTGCCAGCACCTACTGCAACACAGGTTTATACGGTCTATTCCGAAAGACCGGTCTCCACCTCCCGCAATGGGATACGAACCCGTGACATAAGGATCAACTCCTTGCTCTGCGACTCTAAAGCAAATGCTTTAACCACTGCGCCACGCAGGCGACCCTATGTTTGTTAACTTGAGCCTATGTTTGTTAACATGAGCAAAAGCTATGTTATTGTTAATTTTTACATTTTACCTGGTATGTTCAATTAACTACCAGTTAACTGCACAAATCACTAAACACAATCAGGCAACACTCGTGTGTTGGATTGGTTTTAGCTCACCTGAGGCAAAGTCTCAAGTGAGCTTTTCTGATCACATTTTGTCCGTCTGTAAACTTTTCACATTTTCGACTTCTTTTCAAGAGCTACTGGGCCAATTGCAACCAAACTTGCCATAAAGTATCCGTGGGTAAAGGGGAATCAAGTTTGTTCAAATGAAGGGCCATGCCTTTTTCTAAAGGGAGGTAATTACAAATTAGTGAAAAATTAAACTTGTGTGGAAAGACCTTCAGGTAGTGTAGATTCAAATTTGTTTAAATCATGACCCCAGGGGTTAGGGTGGGGCAACAATGGATGATCAAAGTTTTACAAAAGAATACATAGGAAAAAATCTTTAAAAAATTTTCTTCTCAAGATCAGCAAAGCAATGATTGGTGATATTTATTTGGAAGCATCCTTAGGTAGTATAGATTTAGATTTGTTCAAATCATGACTCCTGGGGGTAGAGTGGGGCCTCAAAGAAAGTACCCACTTATAGGGGAAAAAAATCTATAAAAATCTTTTAAAGACATGATAAGTGAAAGAAATATGGAAGCATCCTCATGTAGTGTAGTTTCAAATTTGTTCCAATCATGCCAAAGACACTGCTCAATGACCTTTTGAACAAAAAAAAAATTCACTTCTGTTTTTCCAGCCACTGCCATGAAAAGTTCTAAATATGAGAATTTCTACATTTTTTGTTCAATCATCAGTCACCATGAGAAAAAGAAATTATGCTATAGTTTTTGAATTATTTGCACATTTAATTTTAGGAGCAACAGAGTCTTGATTTTTAGAGGCAGGTTTTAGAGAAAGAAATCAGTGTTGTAAAGAAAGAAAAAGATTTTCCACTCAAAGAATGATGGATAACACAGAGGTAAAAAGGACAATAATGGTTAGAAAGAATTAAGAAATTATTTATTTATTACATTGGCAGATTTACCCGGGGGAGGGGAGGGGTAAGAAAATGTAATGGGTACTTGCAAATTTTTACATTGAGATTTTTTAAAATTTATTCTGCAGAAAATATAAATTTTAGGATGTACATAATCTAGTAGGTGCTATATTTAGATTAACACTCTTTTGATATGTTTAAAACAGACATCTACTTAATAATGAATTATTTAAAATTAAGCTCAACTGAGTCTAAGGCTCAAGTGAATTTTTCTGATCAAAGAGTGTCTGGCATCTGTCTATCATACATAAATGTTGTGTGTCATCCGTAAATTGTCAACTTTTCAAAGTTTTTGTCCAGAAATCAACCCAATTTATCACAAGGTAATATTGGGTTGAGAGGATTTAATTTCATGCAAATGAAGGGCCAAGGGGAGATAATTAAGAAAAAGTTAAAGTTTGGTGAGTGTCATTTGAAAATCTTCTCAAGAACCACTGGGCCAGGAAAGAAAAACGTGTGGAACATTCCTCAGGTAGTGTAGATTCATATTTGTTTAAATCATGACCCCCATGGTTAGGATGGGGCCACAATGGACAATCAAAGTTTTACACAAGAATACAAAGGAAAGATAATTAAAAATCTTCTAAGACCATGATTAGGCCAAGATAAGCAAAAAGTATGTTTCATATTCCAACCCGAGAAAAAATAGGTAGGTAGGCAAAATATTTTATTTTATTTTAACATTTTATTAGTTAAAATTCAACTTTCACAATAAACAAAATGAGAAAAACAAAGAGTTCATTTCTTTTTCCCAAAAGGTTGGCTTACTAATGGCATTTCTGTTTAATGTGTATAGGATATGCATTTTCCCAAACACTGAAGTGATCAAGATTTGGATTTCTAAAAATGAAAATGGAATTGTTTACTTCCGGAAAGATATCGGCGGATAAATTTTTCAGGGTCGGCTCATATATTTTAGGGTCGGTCGGGGAACCGGAAACACACAATTCATTTATCTAGGCCTTAGTCAAAGAAATAGAAAACATCATCAGTTAGTGTAGATCTAAGTTTGTTCAAATCATGCCTGCTTCCCCTCCCCTTAGGATTAGTTCGGACCCAGTATGAATTTTAACTTTTCAATACTGAACGCCAAAGAGCTCAAGTGAGCAATGTGGCCCATGGGAATTTTATTTGACCTTAGTAATTTCTAATTTCTATGCAAAATAGCCTAGTGTATGTTCATTATGATTTTTTTTTTGCCATACTTTGCCAATAAAGATACGGTATAAAATTGTCACAAGAAGTTTAAAGATTTTTTAAAAATTTACAGGCAAGTTACAAAGGATATAGTGAGAACAATGGGGAGGGTTTTTTTCCATAAAGGGAAATAACTCTTGCAAATGGACAATTTTTTTTATTCATGTAAGAAATGCCAGTTCTGTTCGCACAAGGAATACCCAGTTTGCTGTCACATTGAAAGCCTTCCACTTGTCATACTTATCATGAAAAAAATTCTCCATCCTACCCAGTCCCATTGATTATGCATGGTAATTATAAAAACTCTAATTGTGTTTTGAATGTTATTTTTCAGGGTTCAGGAACCATAAATTTGATGTTGGAGTCTTAACTTCACCCTGATAGACTTTGAACACATCATAAGTTTAAGACCTATGGACAAAAATCTTGCATTGGGAAGATAACACGGCCTTGATAAAAATCAGAGAAATCTCGATAGAAGAGTGTGCTGGTCTGGACAAATAAATTGCAATGTGAATAACTTTGAAGAAAGAAGAGTCTTGGCGAATTTCAGAGAATTCTTGATGAAAGAATGCATGTGTTGTTCCTGATTAATTTGTACATGAAATTTGTCTTTTTGACATCATTTGACACTCCATTTGAAGTGATGCATTTTTGATAAATTTCTTTTTGAAATATGTCCATTTGATACTCCATTTAAAATGTCACATCCATGTCTCAGATTACCGCTGATGAACTGGGATCTGCATGTTTGAAAAAAAAAGCTTGAATTTCTGCATTTATATTGATTGAATTTATTAGCTCACCTGAGCCGAAGGCTCAAGTGAGCTTTTCTGATCAAAATTTGTCCGTTGTCTCTCGTTGTCATTGTAAACTTTAATAATTACGAAATAGCGAAAATTTAATGGCACCATTGAAAAATCCTCTCTAGAACCAATGGGCCAGGAAAGATGAAACTCATGTGGAATCATTGTCAGGTAGGGTAGATTCAAGTTTGTTCAAATCATGACCCCCTGGGTGTAGGGTGAGGCCACAATGAAAGGTCAAACTTTTAGGAAAAAAAGGTCACAGTCAAAAAAAATATGTAAGCATCCTTAGTTAGTGTAGATTCAATTTTGTTCAAATCATAATCCCCCTTTTTAGGGGTAGGTCGGAACCACTTGTGCATTTAAGCTTTTCAATACTAAACTGATTTTTGCTTTTTTCCAAGCCACAGTACTCAGGTGAGCGAGGTGGCCCCTGGGCCTCTTGTTAAATTTGTATATATGTATACCAAAGTAATCGAGGCATTTGCTATTTGAATATTTTGCAAATAGTTTCTTTGCCATTTTCCTGAAAGTAATTTGCACATTTATTTTATTTAAAGTTATCTGGTAATGTTGTGTTATTGACCTACCCATTTGGTGACAAGAGGTACATTATTATATTGTAATATTTACTCATTGTCGAAAAATCAAGACCAAAAATTGCCAAAAGGGCGGGGTGGGAGATGGAATGTACTAAAATTATGTGAAAATGGATAATAAATTGTGATGATTTTTTTTTAATGGTGTTGTCTTAACATGCACAGGAAGGCATGTTGGAAAAGCCGGATTGACTTCTTGGAGCTCTGTCATATATATGTTATAATCATTGACCCAAATACTGTTCACCAACATTGAAAATACATGTTCAAAATATGGGAGCTACTATATGGCCTATATAGGAGCTCCTATATTTTTGAACATGATTCAGGTCTACATTAATGAAAATAGAGGAAAGATCTTAGAAAATCAAAATTTCCACTTAGCCATAAATGAATAAAAAAACAAGATTTGTTTGTGAAACAATGATGCTCCCTAATAGCAGCTTATGGTGAAGGAAGGTCAAAGTATCTCAAATGCAAGTTAAAGTTCAAAGTCAAGGTATCAAAAATGTAATGTTACCTAAAAGCAGGTCTTGTCTCAAGGAATATGCCTGTAAAATATGAGAGTCCTAGCATTAACTGTTGAAAAGTTATGGTGAAGGTTAAAGTTTTTTTTTCAAAAGTAAGTCAATTATCAAGGTCAAAATAATGGTGTCTAAGTGAAGGTCTTGTCACAAGAAATACACGCGAAATATGAAAGCCCTAACACCAACAGCAACTGTTCAGAAGTTATGGCCAAGCTAAGGTAAAAATTTTGTAAAATTTTGCAAAAGCGGGTCAAACTCCAAGAGATCAAATAAAAGTAGTAGTGTTTATTTATTATAGTGACATGTGTTTAACAAAACAGATAATCACTTTTTACAAACACCTGGCACGATGGACCTATATGTCACCTTTAAGACATACTATTATATACTTGTATAATGTTTACCCAAAGAAAGGTCTTGTCACAAGGAATGCACATGTGAAATATGAAAGCCATAGCTCCAACCAATCAAACATTATCGACAAGGTTTAAGTTTTTTGAGAACAAACAGACAGACAAACAAGGCATAAACTATATGCCCCTGAATCTTTGATTATGGGTGTAAAAAATACTAATGCGAAAGGTCTACTATATTATACAGATTTGTTCACATTGTACCTTAACAAAATTTTGGCCATAATATTGGTTCAAAGTAAAAGAAGGTAAAAATTAGGAAAATCTATGCAATTTTTTTTCCACATCAATATCAGAAAAAAGAGTTAAAATTCCTTAGAGTTACATAAAATTAGATCTTATATGATTATATGCAAAATCCTGTATATGTGTCTTATAATCCATAAATTAAACATGTTATATGTACACATTTTAATATAAAAATGACAGTTATGCATTACCTCCATATGCTAGACCTAGAGGAATTCACACTCAAATCTAGTATTGAAAAAACTTACATGTAGGTAGATTTCCAAACAAGAGGCCCAAGGGCCTTAACAATCACCTGAGTACAATACAACAATTTAGAGGATCCATAAACTGATAAATGAAGCTTTGTTGCCCAAAAGCAAGAAAAATAGTATGATTAGCATCAACAAAATAATTGGTCTAGTATCTATCTGCCCCCCCCCCCCCCCCATTTATCACTATTATCATGCAGACTATTAACAAAATGTCTATTTTTTAACCCCATATTGGCCTCTCTTGGCCTTTAAAGAACATTTAAAAAGATGTTATTTTTGTCTCATTTTTATTCATCCATTATTTCCAAGTCATTAAAACTATGAAAGTACTTTTTGTATTATACAATAAATATTCTTGCATAATTCTCTTATCCTATTAAGCTTTCAAATACATTATTTACATTGATTAATTATCAAAGGTGAATGGCAAAGGGGAATAACTTTGCTCAGCAGAATACAAGTTAATTGAGCCCTGGCAAGGACCAGAACACATGACTAAATGGTCAAGGTCTTCAAAATTCTGGTAAAAATACCCTTGCATATTAAAACTTTTACTCTGTTTGCCTTGAACATCCCCAGAAGCATAGAAGATTTTCAAAGAAATGCATTTTCACGCAGGTGAGTTAAGGCTAGGTACAGGCATTTCTATGCAAATAAACTAATTAAAATGCCTAATGACTACATCTATTATACAGAGAAAGTTAATACTTATTGTCTAATACATACTTGGTACCCACGACATGAGATAGCCAGTACACATTATGACGTCATATTATGACGTCATTGTTTTTTACTACACAAGATTATAATGGATATCAACAAAAATGCTTCAGCGCAAGGACATGCTCTATTTTATTTAACTGAAACAAGGCATATTTAAAAGCAAAATATTTCTAAGATTGCTGGTCTTGCTGCACAAATATCAATAGCACAGTTGTATAATTTCTATTTGTAAAGTTTTAAGTTGAATCAGGGTAAAAATGCACAGTCCGGTATACGTTTCCTCAAATTCTGATCAAATAAGAATATACCTAGGATTTGTGCAGCAGTTTTATTAATCTATAGAATATTCTTCTTAGCATTATACAATTTTTATATAAAATTAATTTGGGTAATCCCTTGCGCCGAAGCAGTTTTGGTGATGTATTTTATTGCCTCTAGTATGTAAGAACAATGACGTCACCATATGACGTCATAATGTGTACTGGCTATAACATATCGTGGGTACTAAGTATGCATAAGAAAATAAATTAAAACTTTCTCAGAATAATAAATATACCTCTAATGCGTTTTTATTAGCTCATTTGCATAGGAACGCCTCTACCTAGCCTTAACTCACATGCGCACTATATTATTAAATAAATAAAGCCCCATCCTTTCACCAGAACATCTGGCCCATTGGCCATGAACTCTTAATTCTGGAAGAAGCACCCTTGCTCATCATAACTATACACTTGTTTCTTTACTTTATAACCAGTAGTAGCAAAAATATTTTGAAAGAAATTATGCATTTTACTATATAATCTATAGAGCCCCCCCCCCCCCCCCCCCCCACAAATCACCAGAACCCCTGACCCAGGGGCCATGAATTTCACAATTTTGGAAGAGGCATTCTTCCTTATCATAACCATGCACTTCCTTTGTTTGAAAAATACCCAGGAGCAGAGAAGATTTTGAAAGAATTTATGCCTTTTCCCTATATGATCAATACAGCCCCACCCTAACACCAAAACCCCTGACCCAGGGGCCATGAAATTCATAATTTCTGAGGAGGCAGCCATGTTCATCAAAACTATGTACTTAGTTTATTTAATATCCAGGAACAGAGGAGAAGATTTTCAAAGAATTAATGCAATTTTACTATATAATCAATAGAGCCCCACCCTAACACCAGAACCCCTGACCCAGGGGCCATGGAATTCAATATTTTGAAAGAGGCAATCTTGCTCATCATAACTATGTACTAAGTTAGTTTATTTAATACCAAGGAGCAGAGAAGATTTTTCAAAGAAATAATGCACTTTCACTATAATTTCTACAGAGCCCCACTCTAGCACCAGAACCCCTGCCCCTGGGGCCATGACTTTCACAATTTTGGTAGAGAGCTCAATGCTTATTACAATCGTGCCAACAGTTTGACTGCTTGATGTCCAGGAGTAAAGAAGAATATTTTTAAAGATTGCATTAATTTTGGTGGTTTTAGCCCCACCCCCTCAGGCCCCATGGGGGCAGGGACCATGAAATACACAATTTTTTTCCTCTTCACCCATAGATGCTATATCCCAAATTTGGTTGAAATTGGTTAAGGGGTTTCAGAGAAGAAGCTAAAAATGTTCAAATGTTAACACACAATGCACGACGCACACTGCACGACAACGGACAAAAACAGATAGCAATAGGACACCTGATTGACTTAGGTGACCTAAAAATATAAGCACAAAACAAGACTCAAGTAATTAATTTATTATATTTTTCTGGCATAAACTTTTTTTTTCTTAAATCAATTCACACAAGAGAGAAATGAAATATCTCTAAATTCCATTAACTTTATATATCAGTGTCCTGTTTGTGTGGGATTTTTATCTGCTATTACATCTGTACATATTCTGTATTGCTAATCTTGAAATGCTTAAAGACTGATATCATGGACTCTGCTCTCTCAAATTAGATAAACCATCAAGTCAAAAGCTTATAGGCTCAGTGTTACAGAACTAATAGTACAGAATTAAGTGATGGCAAAAGGTCTGACAGTCTATTAATCCATCTGAATCTAAACAGATCTTTCTCCTTCTTCAGATCCTTTTCTTTCAAACAAAACTTTTTCAAAGTTGGTTATGACGTCATCAATAGGAAGTACTGAAATATAACAAAATTAATATTTCACCTGATTGTTGATGAATTAAATAACACATTACAAGAGGCCCATGGGCCACAGTGCTCACCTTAGTCACCTTGGTCCTACACATGTAGTGTTCTGGTTCTGAAGAATTTTTTAAAAATGTCCCTTTTTTCCCAATGAAAAATGACCCAATATTGTGGCCTCATCTTAGCCTAACTGTTTATAATTAAATTAATTTTAACCCCAATAACATGTCCTGCTGTCCTTCTATCACACTTTGAACTTCATATGCTAATACATATAAATTATTAATGAGAGCTACTCAACAGCATGAACATTTTTTGACCTTGACATCACTTTTCTTAAATTTTTCTTTAGTTCAGTTTCAAGAGCTATTTAAGATTTTTTTTTTCAAACCTTATATATTATGTGCTGATACATATTAATGGGATCTATTCAATGTCATAATAGTTATTTTACTTGACCTTTCCTTTGACCTTGACCTCACTTTCCTTAAATAAGTGAGTAGCTCAGTTTCAAAGAAACTATTCAAGAGATTTTGATTAATCTTCATATTCTTATACATATTGATAAGAGCTATTCAGTTGCATGAACATTTTTAATCTTAACTTTTTTTCAAATTTGTGTTAAGCTCAGTTTTAAAGAAATAATCATGATATTTTTATCAAACTTTATACACTGAATCATTTTGAAGAGTGTTTTTGAACTGCAACAACAATTGTTGACCATGACTTTCCCTTTGACCTTGATATCACTTTTTTTCTTATATAAGCACATAACTCACTTGTAACAAAACTATTCAAGATATTTTTATGTAAGATTTGATACATAATTTGTTGAGAATTCATCAACTTTGTTAATTTTTTTACCTTGACTGTTCCAATGACCTTTTCTTTACTTTTATTGTATATGTTCATAAAACTAAGTTTCACAACAAAAAACAAAAAAAAAAAAAAAAAACAAAAAAAAAAAAAAAACAAACAAAAAACTATTAAAGATATCATCATCAAACTTCATACACAAATTTTCATGTTGCATTACTAATATACTCTGGGTGGGGATTCATGTCCTATGGACAAACTTCTAGTTAGTAGTATATTCCCAGGCAGATTTTTAATCCCATATTTTGGCTCGATCCTCTCAAAGGGGGGTGTTAATTGAACATGAAACTACACTATGTCAGGGAACTTTCACATAAGTTTCAACTTTTCTGCACAGTGGTTCTTGAGTGGAAAATTTTCAAATGACACCACCAAACTTTAACTTTTTCTTAATTATCTCCCCTTGGCCCTTCATTTGAATGAATTTAAATCCTCTCCACCCAATATTGCCTTGTGATAAATTGGGTTGATTTCTGGACAAAAAAATTTGAAAAGTTGAAAATTTAGAGATGACACACAACATTTATGACAGATGCCAGACACTTTCATCAGAAAAATTCACTTGAGCCTTAGACTCAGGTGAGCTAAATTGTAAATAATTAATTATTAAGTAGATGTCTGTTTTAAACATATCAAAAGAGTGTTAATCTAAATATAGCACCTACTAGATTGTGTACATCCTAAAATTTATATTTTCCGCAGAATAAATTAAAAAAAATCTCAATGTAAAAATTTGCAAGTACCCATTACATTTTCTTACCCCTCCCCTCCCCCGGGTAAATCTGCCAATGTAATAAATAAATAATTTCTTAATTCTTTCTAACCATTATTGTCCTTTTTACCTCTGTGTTATCCATCATTCTTTGAGTGGAAAATCTTTTTCTTTCATTACAACATTGATTTCTTTCTTTAAAAGCTGCCTTTAAAAATCAAGACTCTGTTGCTCCTAAAATTAAATGTGCAAATAATTCAAAAACTATAGCATAATTTCTTTTTCTCATGGTGACTGATGATTGAACAAAAAATGTGGAAATTCTCATATTTAGAACTTTTCATGGCAGTGGCTGGAAAAACAGAAGTGAACTTTTTTTTTGTTCAAAAGGTCATTGAGCAGTGTCTTTGGCATGATTGGAACAAATTTAAAACTACACTACATGAGGATGCTTCCATATTTCTTTCACTTATCATGGCTTTAGAAGATTTTTATAGATTTTTTTTCCCCTAAAAGTGGGTACTTTCTTTGAGGCCCCACTCTACCCCCAGGAGTCATGATTTGAACAAATCTAAATCTATACTACCTAAGGATGCTTCCAAATAAATATCACCAATCATTGCTTTGCTGATCTTGAGAAGAAAATTTTTTAAAGATTTTTTCCTATGTATTCTTTTGTAAAACTTTGATCATCCATTGTTGCCCCACCCTAACCCCTGGGATTATGATTTAAACAAATTTGAATCTACACTACCTGAAGGTCTTTCCACACAAGTTTCATCTTTCCTGGCCCAGTGGTTCTTGAGAAGATTATTAAAAGATGCCATTAATTTTTCACTAATTTGTAATTTACTTCCCTTTAGAAAAAGGCATGGCCCTTCATTTGAACAAACTTGATTCCCCTTTACCCACGGATACTTTATGGCAAGTTTGGTTGCAATTGGCCCAGTAGCTCTTGAAAAGAAGTCGAAAATGTGAAAAGTTTACAGACGGACAAAATGTGATCAGAAAAGCTCACTTGAGACTTTGCCTCAGGTGAGCTAAAACCAATCCAACACACGCCTGATTGTGTTTAGTGATTTGTGCAGTTAACTGGTAGTTAATTGAACATACCAGGTAAAATGTAAAAATTAACAATAACATAGGTTTTGCTCATGCTAACAAACATAGGCTCAAGTTAACAAACATAGGGTCGCCTGCGTGGCGCAGTGGTTAAAGCATTTGCTTTAGAGTCGCAGAGCAAGGAGTTGATCCTTATATCACGGGTTCGTATCCCATTGCGGGAGGTGGAGACCGGTCTTTCGGAATAGACCGTATAAACCTGTGTTGCAGTAGGTGCTGGCACGAAAAAGATCCCTCACTGCTCAATGACCCTGAGTGCCGAGTATAGGTCCATATGAGTGAAAAATTCTCAAGAGGGACTTTAAACAACAAACAACAAAGACACATACATAGGTGTTTGGAGCCATATTAAGAGAAATGTTTTGGTCCAATCATAGATAACTACATAAAATCAGCAAATCAAGACAAGTCATCAATGGTCAGACTTTCAACTGACAGTAAGACTCGATGTAAATGATTTACTGCAGAGAAAATTCAAGCTAAAACTGTAAAATATGAGCATATACTGTTAGTAAAGATATATCTGTTAGTAAAGATATATCATATAATTTATCGCCACTTTATCTACATATGGAACATAAAATCACCATGCAATCTCCATCCCCTATACAAAGGTACAGAGATAATTCGAACTAGTTTCTTCGGAAGCCGTAGTTCAATTACAATATGCTGACAGCTGATTTCTGAGACATTTCCTTTATCGAATGAATCACTTACTTGTACATTAATATCACAAAATCATCTTTACTTACCAGCATACCGCCTGACTTTCACTGGCACGGCCGCACTGTTGATGGCCTTGAGTCACGTGATTATCTTCGGCAGACAAACGTTTCCTTTTTCAAGCGTCCAAATAATAATCTTTCTCGAAATTGGTGAACGATTATAATTGTGCTGTGCATCAGAATCATACAAACGTTTGAATTTGTCAAGCGTCTAAATAATAATGTTGCATCTTTTCTGGTCGAGATTATTATTGTTGAACATTATAATTATTGTATGATCGATGTGGAATATAATTGTTATAAATTAGAGGCGAAATAAAAATAATGTGTACACATGGACAGACAAGATTATAATTATTAAGTAAGAATAATTATTATAATTTTGAGGCGAAATAAAAATAATGTGTGTAGACATCGACTGACAAGATTATAATTTGGAGGCGAAACAATATAATGTGTCCACATTGACTGGCAAGATTATAATAGTGAAGTGTGAATAATTAAAATTTTAGGACAAAATAAAAATAATGTGTACACGTGTGGCAGACAAGATTATAATTGTTGCAGGAAAATAATAATGTTGTAAAGAAAAACCAAGATTTTTATTTTTGGAAGAGATAATTATTTTTGGTATAATTATATAGGAAAAAATAATAATAATGTGGGGGTACCCTACGGCTTTCCATAAAATATAACCTCACGATCAGTAATTAATTTTAATAAAATTTATATTGCATTTTTTTCCGTAAAGGGATTGATTTTCTTGCTTATGATTTAGCAATAAATTTATTTTATTCGATTAATTAATGTTCCCTCTATACTATGCAAAGTTAATAAGTACACTGCAGGTAAGAGGATGATTATGCATTTTTTTTCGGGGTCGAGGAGAGGGGATTACCGAGATCTTACTGGTGTATCGGTAAATCTTACATGGCTAAAGACCGCTGGAATGCGTATCATTACCGCTACATTTTCAAAACTGTCATTACCGCTACATACTCATTACCTCTACAAAAAAGGTTACATTACCGCTACATTTAAAAGTATACATCACCGCTATACACATACATTGCCTCTTTCGTTAGTCAGCGGCTTATGCATGTACAGAATGAGTAATGTATAAAATAATACATGCATAACATCTCTTTCCCTTGCTCACCACGGGAAGGTGAGAGTAAGACTCTGAGTAGGATTGTTTTGTTTCCAAATTTTTATTCAAAATCTATTTTATTTAAATTAAACATTTTAGAAAGTTTTAAAACCGAGCATCGTTCAACAGTTCAAGGATAAAACATACAGTCTTCACATAACTCTGGAAATCTCTTACATTATTGTATAATGAATAATAATAAATAGAACTTATATGCAGTGGCATTGCTAGATGATTCGATATGTAGCGGCAATGACTTGTAATAGGCAATTGCCTTCTTGAAAAAATGTAGCGGTAATGATCACCCGAAATTTCGAAGAAATGTAGCGGTAATGATAACCCCCGGGGGGTTATAATAAATAAAGGAGGTAAGTTGAAAAAAAAAATTAGCTCTCTTTACATTTATATAAAATAACAACAATATACCCACAACCTTGTAAAATCCTTCATTTCAAAACTCAGCTAGACGGGAAATGTTATTTCAAAATAGTCACGGAACTCAGTTATCAATGCAATGTAGGTCTGTAGGTGTATACATGTCTAAGTACATTATATGAAACCTCAAATATTTAAAAAATTACAAATTAAAACTGCGTGATTTATAAAACAACTTATATGTAATTATTTATTTCTCAACTTTTTTATTCGATATTTATGAAAAGACTGCCAAACAAATCACTGTTTACAGAAATTCGGATCGGTTAAAAATAAAATCCACGGGTATTACATGTGTGCCCATAAAACAAAACAAAAAATAAGCATTTTTAACATAAATCACAACTCAATCGTTATTCTCGGATGTATTTTAGCCATGATTGACAAAAAGATAAAAGCAAAACAAGTTTTCAGTTCCCTGCATGCAGAGCCCGTGTCGCTGTTGTAAATGACCTTGGTCACAGTCGTACATCGAAAGAAGGAAGTTGAAGGTGTAAATTTAGGTGGTGCATCCTTTGCACCCATAAATAAAGTTTATTTCTTTATACAAAAAAAGTTATGTTATTTAACACCTATTACCTACAAAATGAAAAAAAAAATCTGCGTTTTCACCCCCCCCCCCCCCCCGGGAAATATTTAATCTTGCCTTCCTCAATGTATGTTAGTTATAACTCATTTATTTCTCAATTTTTAATCAACCAATTTTATGTATTAGAAGACTATTAATGACACACACCTTTAAGTAAAATTATTTAATACAAGTCCTGATAAAAGTTTGTTTGTGGCTTTCTTTGAAAAAATAAAATTAAACAAAAAATATATGATCACACCGCTAATGCATTGAAATCATTAACATTGTTGCACACACACTGTAATTAATTAAGTTGAGCAAATTTCCTGTCCGTCTTTATTTTTAGAAAAAGATAAACAAAATAAATATACATTACCGTGTAATTTGATTTTGTTGCTCTCGTATTTTTTTTATTTTCACTCTTAAAATGCATCCAGAATAATATATCCGAATAATCTTAGGTATAAACAGCACTATTTGACATCCTTACCCTTCGACAGGCATATTTAAAATGAAATGACTTCCGAATGAATCCTACACGTTTCTCACACGATTCTTGCACGAAAGTCGCACGTTTCTTACACGGTCCTTACACAAAAGTCGCACGTTTCTCACACGCTTCTCGCACGCTCGCTACACGGTTTGCACGAAACGCTTTGGAGCTTATAAGAAACGCTGAATGGTTTACACGAAACGAAAAGCGCACGAAAGTTACAAACTTTTTAGGTCACGTGAGTCACTCAGGTAACCTATTGCTTTCCGTTTTTGTCCGTCGTCGTGCGTCGTGCGACGTTCGTCGTACGTCGTCCGTCGTGCGTTAACATTTAAACATTTTCAGTTTCTTCTCTGAAACCGCTCAACCAATTTCAACCAATTTCGGCATATAGCATCTATGGGTGAAGGGGGACAAAAATTATGAATTTCGTGTTCCCTGCCCCCTGGGGCCTGAGAGTGTGGCTAAAACCACCAAAATTAATGCAATCTTTAAAATCTTCTTCTTTACTCCTGGACATCAAGCAGTCAAACTGTTGGCAGGATTGTAATAAGCATTGAGCCCTCTACCAAAATTGTGAAATTCATAGCGCCAGGGTCAGGGGTTCTGGTGCTAAGGATGGGTATTAGATAAACTAAGTACATAGTTATGTTATGCAAGACTGCCTCTTTCAAAATTGTGAATTTCATGGCCCCTGGGTCAGGGGTTCTGGTGTTAGGGCGGGACATTATTGACTCTATAGTGAAAATGCATTAATTCTTTGAAAATCTTCCTCTCTGCTCCTGGGTATTAAATAAACTAAGTAAGTACATAGTTATGATGAGCATGGCTGCTTCTTCCAAAATTGTGAATTTCATGGCCCCAGGGTCAGGGGTTCTGGTGTTAGGGCGGGGCTCTATTGATTATATAGTGAAAATGCATTAAATCTTTGAAAATCTTCTTCTCTGCTCCTGGGTATTAGATAAACTAACTAAGTACATAGTTATAATGAGCAAGAGTGCCTCTTTAGAAATTGTGAATTTCATGGCCCCAGGGTCAGGGGTTCTGGTGTTAGGGTGGGGCTCTATTGATTATATATTGAAAATGCATCAATTCTTTGAAAATCTTCTTCTCTGCTCCTGGTTATTAAATAAACTAACTAAGTACATAGTTATGATGAGCATGGCTCCTCTTCCAAAATTGTGAAATTCCTGTCCCCAGGGTCAGGGATTCTGGTGAAAGGGGGGGGGGCTATATTGATTATAAAGTGAAAATTCCTTATTTCTTTCAAAATATTTTTTCTGGTTATAAAGCAAAGAAACAAGTGTATAGTTATGATGAGCAAGGATGCTTTTACAAAATTTTTAAAACTTGTGGTCCTTGGGGTTCTGTTGTGTCTGTGGGGGGGGGGGCTCTTTTGATTAAATATATGGAGAAAACGAGCAGTATTCAAGCTCAAAAGTACAGCAAACAATACAAAATAGGAGCAGAGCAAACACGGACCTCCAAACATCAGAGGTGGGATCAGGTGCCATGGAGGAGTGAGCATCCCCTGCCGACCGGTCACACCCGCCGTGTGCTCCTTGTCATGATCGGGAAATAACGGAAAAATCCGTCGACAACTCAGTGTATAAATAATGGCCTAACAATTAGTATGAAAAACGTCAGTCAGCATTTGACTCAATGGTAAATTGTATTTGCTGACAAGGTCATTGTATTGACCATAGAACTTACGAAATGATGACTTTAAACGAGACAGCTGATATTCTTGTTTCATCAACTTATTTGTCAATAATTTAGAAATTGTACATACGTAGAACATGCTCTTGCGTATCGAATCAACTGAGAGATATATACCCCGTATGCAGGTGATGATGGTTTATTGCTGCATAAGTGAGGGAAGTTGACGATTGAGAAGTTAAAGTCATCACGTTTATCATAAAGCTTGGTTGCTAGATTACCATTAACGTCTTTTTCAAGTAAAATATCCAAATATGAAACAGATGTGTCAGACTCTGTGGTATCTTTTATCTCAAGCTCACCAGGATATATCGTAATATATCTAAATGTCGAGTTGAAGGCCACAGCAAGTGTTTTCTTCTTTTCACGTACAAGATTTTGGACAAATTCTGCTTCATATGTATACAGAAAAAGGTCTGCTAATAACGGGGCGCAATTAGTACCAATGAGAATTCCAATAGATTGTTGGAAGACCTGGTAATATAATAATATGATAACATAGTGAAAATGGGTGAATTCTTTGAAAATCTTCAACTACATGTAATTGCATAGTTATGATGATGAGGGTACCTCTTTCAATTTTGTAAATTTCATGACCCTGAGTCATGGGTTCTGGTGTTAGGGTAGGGCTGTGTTACATGTAAATAGTGAAAATGCATTATTTCTTTGAAGATCTTCTCTGCTCCTGGGCACATTTGAGGCAAACAAAGTAAAAGTTTTAATAAGCAAGGGTATTTTTACCAGAATTTTGAACATCTGGACCATCTAGTCAAGTGTTCTGGTCCTGGCCAGGGCTCTATTAATTTGTATTCTACTGAGTGAAGGTATTCCCCTTTGCCATTCACCTTTGATAATTAATCACTGTAGATAATGTATTTGAAAGGTTAATAGAAAAAGAGAATTATGCAAGAGCATTTATTGTATAATACAAAAAGTACTTTCTTAGTCTAAATGATCAGGTAGACTTGGAAATAACACATGAATAAAACTGAAACAAAAATAACTTATCTTTTTAAATGTTCTTCAAAGGCCAAGTGAGGTCAATGTGAGAGGTTATAGACATTTTGTTAAAAGTCTGCATGGTAATAGTGATAAATGGGGGACAGATAGATAGATAGATGCTAGAACAATTATTTTGTTGATCTTAATTGTACTATTTTTCTTGCTTCTTTGCAACTAAGCCTCATTTATCAGTTTATGGATCCTCTAAATTGTTGTACTCAGGTGACCGTTAGGGCCCTTGGGCCTCTTGATTGGGGTAGTAGCACGTTTCAGGGTCTGTAAAACTAAATTATTTATATTGCTTATGAACTGAAATGCAGTGTAATCCAGCACATAGTTAAATTGATTAAAAAAATATATGAATAAAATGGGAAAAAAATGTTTAATTTAGAAATCTTAATTAAATAGTTTAGTGTAAAAACAAAGCTCTTTCGAAAAAAAAAATTCCTGAAATATGCTTCGATTTGGTAAAAAAAAGTGTTCGTTGAAGATATACTTGCATTTCCATTGTACATGTACACAATTTTACTTGACATAATACTTAATTAATTAGTGAAGGTGACAGATGAACACGATCTCTTTCTCTCTCTTTCTTGCTCTCTCTAGATCTGTCTTCTTTATCAGTATAGCTCACCTAAGCTGAAAGCTCAAGTAAGCTTTCTGATCCTATTTTGTCCACCGTCCGTCTGGACCAATTTCAACCAAACTTATACCATAAAGTATCCTTTGGAAGGGAATTCAGCTTTGTTCAAGTGAAAAGCTACGCCATCTTTCGAGGGGAGAAAATTAAGAATAAGTGAAACACTCTTAACGTCTTTTTAAAATCTTTTCCTCAAGAACCACTTAGCCCGAAAGTTGAAACTTAGGTGAAAGCTCTCTTTTATATCATAAATTCAAATTTGTTCAAATCACAATCTCCGGGGATAGAATTGAACAAAAATAGGTTATCACACAAGCAAACTAGGAAAACCCTTTAAAAAGATTCTTTTCTCAAGAGCCACTGGGCCAGACGAGTTAAAACTTATCCGAAAGGAACATTACAAAAAATGTAGAGAATAATACATGGCAAAATCTGTAACAAATATGTAATAAATTAAATTACCCTTACAAGTAGGGTGGTGCCGCAACAGACGTTCAAAGATTAACTTACAAATATAGAGAACAAAAATCGTTAAATATTTTTTTGCTCAGGAACAGCAAAGGTATGATTAATCGTAATGTTGAAGCATCCTCAGGTCAATTTGTTCATAGCATGATCCCCGTTGGTATGGTAGGGCTAAAATGGACGATCAGAATCTTAAGGAATATATGGAGTAAAACCATGACCTCTTGATATCTTGTTAGCAAAACTGAGCCGAAGCCCAAGCGACCTTCTCCAATGGAATAGTGTCCGGCGTCCGTACCCGTCTGTCCGTCTGTCGAGTGTCATGTTTTGTCAGGAAACTTTACACATTTTCCACTTTTCCCAAGAACCACAAAGAAATTTCAAACTTGCCAAAAGCAACCTGGATAAAGGGTATTTAAATTTGTTTAAATGGAGGACTAAGCCCTCTTTCAAGGAGAGATAATTAAGAATTAGTGACGATTTGATGGTATCTTTTAGAATTCTTATACTTAAAAATCCACTGGTGCAGTAAAAAATAAAACTTATGGTAAAACTTATTAATGCAGAAGCATGTTTAGGTAGTGTACGAGGGGGTGATCAAAAAGTTCAAGAACTAATTGAATTACTTTCTTAAAAGAAATAAAATGAGGATTCGGTTTTCTTAAACAGTGTTTTATTTTTTTAAAGTAGTCCTCTCCGATTTTAATCCACATCTGCCATTGTTCTGCCAATGCGCGAATCACGTGATCCTGGCGGTCACGTGACATAATCCGTAGCGGTCTATTCACAGAAACTGAGATATTTTCCCTAGTCTTATATTTCTTACTACGCAAGTTATTTTTTATAACAAGAACAGACCATCTGACAGAAATGGCCAAATCTCGGCAATACGATGGGTGGATAATGATATCCCTTCCCAGAATTAGCATGGTGACCATCACAACCCGAGTCCTCTGTCGCGGGAGGGTCGTTTATCCAATGTGGAAAAAGTATGGGCGCCTTCTTTTTATTATACCTCATATGTTTAAAGTCTAAAGTAAACGATATTTTAGGGATTTTGTAATTATATTATTGTTCAGATATTCTTCTATTTCTTCAATTATAACTTTCTTTAAAAACAAGTTGTTCAACTAAGGCCACATCTTTTTATCGGCTTGCTTTCGCTGGGCAACAGAATAGACATCATTTTTAACCATCTCCCTGCCTTCACTAAAACAATCAATCCAATAAATGGTAGTCCTTTCCAAAGGACAGTGGAAAAATGGGATTTTTGACACAACAGTGGATATACAATAGTAACAATAAATTAAGGTTTCGTTTTATGGCAGACGGTATAAACTGGATTTCTCTTTCAGAATTTGAATAGGAGATAGACACAATTTTGAACATATTCTTAAATCCTGATAGAGGTGAATGCACACTTTACAATAAAACACATTAATGCCATTCCCCAGTAAGAACTGCAGATGTGGAAATTTTAAAGTTATGTAATCAGACAAATACATTTTTTTCAGATGAAGGAGAAAATCTCATCAATTCAGAAAGTGCTTTAGGGCAAAGCAAAGAAGGATTGGTACAATTCAAGGAAGGTACTACGTATTCTTTTTTATTTACTGATTACAAAATTACTTCAAACGAAAACACCATACTAGCATTCATGATATCTTCTAAATAAATGAGGGCTTGATGTAATATGCCAAAACTTAATCTTTTTTATGTGTTAGAATCACAACGAATATAAAAATTGAAATACCGCTGTTAGAAATAATAGAAAATACCCTTTCAGTCAAAAGTTTACGTAAGAGCCAGTCTGCGAGAAAATCATGCAAAATCTTAAAATCGTCAAAATGGAAGGTTGCTACTTAGAGTTTTTAAGTGGCTTAAAATTTTCTACATAGAAGTTTAAGTCAGAATATCTACAAAAAAAAAAAATTGAACCTCGTATCTATTTTAAGAAACAGCTCATTTGCATATTTGAAGAAAATCACAAAGAACTGAATGGAAAATCTTTGCAAACTGATCAATTCAAACAGTGACTTTATGCCATCAGCTTATTTTCATGTTTTCCAAAATCATGTTCTCTTTTATATAATTAATGATATAAAAGCTCCATTCAAATAAATGCATTATCTTTTATAGTTCTATGTATAGATCCTAAATTAATGACCATGATTGTTTTAGCCATTTGTAGGTGCCCTTTTCTCTCACGACCAAGTAGAAAAATGAATATATTATTTAGAATGATCTTAGATCTACTATGTATTAAAATATTGAGCTTGGAAAATAATAACTACTTGTTGTTTATTAACTTCAAAATATACTACATAGCTGCAATTTCACATTTTCTAAATAATAGTTTATTATCATATTTATTTTCTGTTTCTTTAATATCTTATTGAAAAATATAAAGATTCTAAACCTAATATATCTTTTTTAAAATAGGAATACACTGTAACTGATATAAATACTTGATATAAATTCTTATTGTTTTATATAGTCCCCTGCAACCAATTTCCAGGAGTTAGATTATTATCTCTACTTGTTGGAGCTCTTAAGTATCATTGGGTAAATCAACATGGAATAAAGAAGGTCATTTACGATAATTTTTGAGGCACATCGCTATCAGCGATGAGACTCATTGCTATCACTCCGCATCTCCAGTATGTATTTTACGGCGACAAAAGACTCAACAATGTTTACGCTACTGAAAATAGTACAGTTCAGTTAATTATGAGATATTGATCATTATAAACTCTAGGTAATCAGTGTGATTCGAATTTAATATAAAGGAATATTGCAGTATGATAGTTCGCGTAATGTGCGAATCGAGAAAATCTTGGTTTCGGACACCCACTACTATTGGTTTACGTCAATGAGGCAGTATATGTCAACTAAACGTTCAGAAATTATAGTACATTAATTAAGTCGTAATTATAAATGTTCAGTATGATTATATGCAGTAGAATTGCTTGTTGGTTGAACACATGTAAGGAGCAATCCAGTAACTGCTTTAAATAGATTACATCCGTTTAATGTATTTTACTGGATCTATTCATATTTCTAGTTTACATGATAAACACGATTTACACTAAAATATTTGTGTTGAAAGTGATATGAGTATACATGTATGACATTTGAATCGTTTATGATTTCCTATGCCTGTAATGTATCACAAGATTAAAACCTTTGATGTTATATAAAGTTTTCTGATGACAGTGCGAGTATGGTTGCTGTTGGTGCGACTCTTGGCACCTACATGTATGATTGCTACGTTTGGCTTCTGTTCTGTTTCATAAGGTGCGACGTTTTACTGCTGTATCATGAATTTATCGTTTTCCAAGAAATACATTCAAATTTATTATCGACACATTATATTAGATAGCGCAACACTTGCATTATAGTACAAATCAAAGGTCCTTGAATACACCCCAATACATACACCTCCTCGTCTATGATTGGTTGTTTCATATATTAAGCTAATTTTATCAAAAACTTAAAATGCATTGTATCCCCCCCCCCAAAAAAAAAATCGCGCAAAATAAATTGTTCTATTTTTGAAGAAAACGTTTAAAAGATTTAAAAATGCACAGAATTCACTCTGGATAGTTTACACTGGATATTAGCCTTAAAACTCATGAACTTGTTTCGCTAACGAATGTTATATGTTCATAAAGACTCTAATTCATAGTTCAATTTGAATCCCTACGCATTCCACTTTCATCTTGTAAGTCATCGACCATTGCCTAGAACCAAAAAGTTACTAAATCTCTATGCAGGTGAGACGAAAAAAATACCGTAGAACGCCCCCCCCCCCCCCCTTCACCAAGGTAAAAAGGAGTGACCTCTCTCAAATAAGAATAAGAGCCATGAACATGAAGGAAAATAGACATTGTTAAGTGTTTAACTTTTTCTTTCCCTTCCCTGAATTTTTTAACCTTTGACTTGGAAAGATGGCATGGACAGGCATTAAGTATTTCCGATAATGAACTTGTATGGAATAAATTAATATTTTTACAAAATATTCTCATATTTGAATGACATATAGAGACTGGTCTACTTATTAAACATGCAGACCCGTGGAAATTCGATTTCAAATTATGTAAAGGATGGTAAGGATAGGGCAGGATTGATCGACAAGCCAATTTAACCCCCACCAAAAACACACACACTCACACACCCACACACAAACCGCCCAATCTCGGAAAAACAATCCTACTTCTGTGAGTGTGTGTGTGTGGGGGGGGTCTCTAACTTTTCCATTTTCCCCAACGGCTGGAACGATAGCTGCTCTCCAAAAAAATATATATTTTCAGACGGAGAGCTGCATGTCGTACTGCCATTTTTTTTGCACCCCCCCCCCCTCCCGAATAAATAATAAAATATAAGGTGACTTTATTATTATAAAATAAGCTGATGGCATAAAGCCACTTTAGAAAATATGTTATTTCTCCGTCAATTCTATCTGTATGTCATTCTGTGCAATTGGTTTGTACTTTTGTTAAGGTTTAAAAAATGGCTATACACGGTATAATTTTTATTATACAGTGAAAGAACAAATAAAACTTTCAATCAAAAACTCAAAACTTCGTTTTTTGTAAAACCCCTCTATGTTCTGTACAGAAATTCGGAACCGAGATTCTAAAATATATTCATAGAAGTAAAAACAAATTGAAATTTAGCGTCATATGTTCAGATGTGAGTGCAAATAGTCACTCATTTTACAGGTAACCTTTTCTTTAAATATAAATATATTCAGGAATATTATTAACAGTATGGATATCATGTAATATTACTGTAGGTCACTAAATTTTCGCAAAACAATTGTTTGGTATTTATAAAGGAGATAATTTGTTTCAAAAATTTATATATATTTTAAATTTAAAAATATATATCGTAATTTTTAATAGATAAAGAAGAGTATTAAATTATTGCAAGTAGACAAGAACGCGTAATTACGCAAGAATTAAGTTCATGAAAGAAAAACTGTTTTACAGTAACATTCATTAAAAATTTAATCTTTAAATGATAAGATTAATATTCGTTCAAAAATGATAATTTAACAATTTAAAATTAATTTAATATTAAGATAAGTAACTGAATTAAAATTACAATCTGCACAACTTTCCACATCTCCGAAATGTTTGCAGATGCAATACGGACAGTGAATGTAATTACCAATAATATCTGCACAACCATTTAAATGGGTCAGTTATTGTCTAAATTCATCATGGTAGGCGGATTGTTCGCACGTTTTTAAGTTTATAATAATTGGCAGAGCAGTTGTTAGAGTATTTTGCAAGAAAGGACATCATCAGAAATTGTCGAAACTTTATTTTTTAAAAAAAAAAAGGGAGCGTCAGTTATCGGTTATTGCCTGGTTCCTGTTATCCACTTTTCTTGGATATTGAATGACAGCTAACAACTATGTGATATACGCCAGAAAATGAGTCCAAGATTGCATGTTTTGAGTTTTCTGTTTTGACTCAATTTTAGGCACAATACTGTACCGAAGAGTGTATACAGTTTTTGGGTTATCTTGATAGTATGTATTGGAAATTTTTATAAATTGTTCTTGATGGAAGATTGAAGGACTTTAAAACAACTATGTTCTCGCTCCCAAATGCCTCAAAATCCACTACCTTGATTCAGCGCATTGAAAATTGTAGGATACCGATGAGTTGCTACGAAGGCACTTAAGAATTAAGTGATTATTTTCTAGACAAACATGTAGATTATTTTCTACATTTTTGAATGAGGCCTTAATGAAAAAAGTTCTCAATGTTGATCTCTTTGAAGCAATTACATAACAACTCAGAATATATCCATGCCACTTCCCTAACATACTGGAATTATTTCCAAAGTAGAATTTTACATGACTGGAACATTCCATCATTGACGGATTATGTTTTTCCATAGCAACAACCAGCAGAAGAAATTGTGCTGCATGGACATTCAGTGGTTTAAGTGTATCCTAGACAAGGGGTATATTGGGCTAAATTTATGAGCTTTCATATCAGGTAACAATTCAATTGTCAATCCTCAATGGAATTTAAAGCAAGATTGCTGGATATACATGTAGCCCTTTCCAAGTGAAATAAGGGTGTTTTAGCAAACATTTTCCTTGCTTTAAAACACAAAGTTTTGCAGCACCTACGAAAGGACTTTTTTGCAAAAATCTTAAGAACACAACCATTACTACATTCGAAACTAAAATATTTTTTTTCTTAAGACAGGCATTTGATAAGATATTGACATCAGAGGGTGTTTTCTATTTAATGTCATTTTCTTATGTGTTAAAAACGGTTGCCATGTTTCTCTGTGTCTGAAGTCCTATATTGCTTTAATTTGGACACAATTCGAAAGATCACTTTTCTGTAAAGATACTTTTCATCTGGCCACTTCTTTTACACTAGTATTCGTGATTGTCTGTTTAAATAGTACAATGAAATGATGTCAATATGGGAATCTCTTTCATCATCCCTTTTTTTTGAAAAAAAAGAAAGAAAAGAAACTAGAGTACTTGCCTTTTAATGATGTAATTAAGGTTATCAGCTCCAAAATTCTTGTAAGTAAATTTACTGCAAATAACTTCTTCAATGATTTGTTTAGTACTCATTGAAAAATAAAAATAAACATCAATATTTGCTATGGTATCCAGGCATGCATCAAAGATATTGCATCATCTTCCTTTAAGTGTTATATAAGAAATATAAAGACTATTTCAGTTTTCTTCACACTTCAAGTCGACATTTCGATATATTGACGACGTATTAGCAATTAACGTTAGTTTCTTTCATTCATATGTCGACTCGATATATCCCAGTGAGCTTGAAATAAAAGATACCACATATTCTGATACATCTGTTTCAAATATAGATATTCACTAGAAAAAGACTTAATGGTAACCTAACAACAAAGCTTTTCATTCGTCAACTTCCCTTATTTATGTAGCAATATACCCTTATCACCTGCATATGGGGTTTATGACTCTCAGTTGATTCGATACGCAAGAGCATGCTCTACGTATGATAAATTTCTAAAGCTATTGACAAACAAGTTGATGAAATATGGATATCAACGGTCCCGTTTGAAGTCATCATTTCGCAAGTTTTACGGTCGACACAATGACCTTATCAGTACATACAACCTTTCATTGAGTCAAATGCTGACTGACTTTTTTCATACTAATTGCTAGTCCATTATTTAAACATCGAACTGTCGACGGATTTTTCCGTTTTTTCTCCTATCATGGGAAGGAGCACACGGCGGGTGTGACCGGTCGACAGCTGGGAATGCTCACTGCTCCATGGCACCTGATCCCTCCTCTAAATTTTGAGGTCCGTGTTTGCTCTGCTCCAAATTTGTAACGTTTCGAGATTGAATACTGTTCGTTTTCTCCATATTTCACGGTATATCATGTAATAATTTTTCATCCATACCGTGGAGGACAAAAAAGTTCAATGGAACCAGAAATAAGGAAAAATGAAATAATCACTAAAACATGTGTTGTGTTCAGTGAAATACTCATTATCCAATAGGTTGAATACTATGTAGTGACACAATTAGAAAGTTACCTCTCTTTCAAGAAGTTTGCAAAAGCAGTTAAAATTTTTTGCAATGTTTTTTCACTTTTACTTTAACCAGTAATCATTCTGTAAATATGCTTCAGATTCCATCAAACCCTTTTCTTTCATGCGCTAAGCGTAACGCAGCTCTGTTAAGGCTGCATAAAGGTGGCGGGGCCTACATTATACGGGAAATGCTTACTGTGACATCACACAGAAATAGCCTTTCCTCACAATGACAGAAACTGAAATAAATTGCAATTTTAAACTACATAAGAGTAATAAACTACATCAAAACTTACCACTGCATTCATTTTTATCGCTACTTAAATGCCACACAGCAAGCTAAGATATAAACAAGTAACTGATTGCAATGCATTTGTCGACATGACGTCATCATAGTAAAAGTTGACGCATTTATGTGCAGAGAGGCGGATCAAGTATTTTTTTCACAGTAAATTATGCATTTTATTATTAAAAACAATATTATTTGCAAATGTTAGTTAGACCATTAATACAAATCTGAAACCTTTGTTTAGTGCCATTTAAAAAAAAATATCGAGAGAATGTATTGAACTGATTTTACCGTGTTTTTTTGTACAGGGTTTGCATGTTTCACGCCGAGATGCTTCATTAAATCGCCTTTTCGCAAGGGCATTCACTTAATAGATTTTGACCATGTTTTAAATATACATAACGGTTACAGTCCTTAACTTGAAAAGCGCTGCTGCTTTTCTGAAATCAAAAGGAAATTACTTAATAAATACATAAAATACTTGTTAAGGGTCACACATATTGCAACTAAAGCTAAATAACTTGAAGTTTAAACTAATAAAATGCGATTTCTATTTAAAGCAGGCAGCAGCACTTTCCATAAACTACAAAATATGAAAAATACAATTTATTACTTTTTTTTAAACTAGGATATGCCCTTGCGATATTGAAATTTGTTCATGACCCACATAAATTACACATTACATGCATTCATCACGTGACTGTCAAATAACGTGACCAAACCAAATGCAATACAGAGCGGCGTATACAATGTTATTTCAATTAATATTAAAGTAGTGTTATAATATAGTAGATTTACAAAAATAAATTCAGTTTAAAAAGGTATGTATTTATACACGTTCATATTCCCTTGATTTGTTCGTAGTACGCCTTAACAGAGCTGCGAAATGATGTAAAGAAAGGCCAGAGAAAGCAACATTCTTCCCGATACTATGTGACACAACTTTACCTCTAATCAAAGGCATCAATGACTCTAAATTTGATTTTGTATTTCCCAACTGTTTTTATAATATCTATGATATAGGAAGCGGAAAACTTGTAATTCAAATAAAATGTATCAATACTACTATGCTCAGTAAGCTTTTGCAAATATTTATAATCTTCTACAGCATCATGTGCATCATACGAACATCCAAGTACATTCTTCACTAGTGTCTCTAAAGAGTAACTGGTACTTGAAGTAGTACTGTTCTTTTTTAGCATAGGTAAGGTATCACAGAATTCATAAATACTTTAGATAGTATATGAAAATAACATTATGAACATAAAATTATGCTGTGGATTTTTCTACAGTTGTGCGCAAACAATACTGGTTTATGTATTCTTGTGAGCCTATGGTGAAATGATGATAAACATTCATCAAGAGACACTGATTGAAGTGACAGGCCACGTTTAACAGAGTGGTGACATCAAATGTCATCCTTGTTTTCCTAGTAGCTTGTTCTTGAACAGGTGATGTTGGCATGACATAACGGCTGAAATATTCATTTCCACAAGTTATTAATATAAAAAGTAAAATACCGTCATTTAAAAGGATAAATTAAATTTTACAGTGAAAACTTATTAAACAATTCTCTCTTTGTAAAGATTTTCTATGTTCTCTACAAAAATTCGTAATCGAAATTTTATAATATATTCACTGATGAAAGGAAAATTAAATGATAGTTTGCCAAACATGTGCAGATGTGAGTACAAATAATCATTGATTTAATAAAACACAAATTTTTTTAGGAATACTATTAACAATATGAATATCAAGTAAAATTATTATTTATTTTAAATTCAGTCTTAATATGTAATGATCGATATTTGTACAAAAGTTATTAAGCAACAATTTACAATACCTTTTTTTTTTTTTAACTCTTTCTGAATTAATATTAAGGACCCTCTCTACACCTCAACCTAAATTCAGGATACATTTATGTTGTTTGACTGACCCACTTTTTGACATAAAATAGAATAAATTGTAATCTGCATTGATGACATAATTTAAAATAGATCAAATAATTCCAAATATTATATAAAGCAAGACAGAGTAATTGAAAACTTTTTTGCATATTTGTTTCCATTTCAGGAAGCAAAATCGAATTTTCTTTATTCTGTTTATGTATCTTTGAGAAATTTTCCTAGCTGGAAAAGGGATAGTGTTTGTGATTTCCAAAAGCACAATTATTCCTAGGAATATTATTAACAATATGGATATCAATTAAAATTATCATTTATTTTAAATCCAATCTTAAGGTGTTATGATCGATATTCGTAAAAATCATATTAAAAAACAGTTTATACTGAAAATTTTTCACTCTTTCTGAATTAATACTTTCCACATTTCCGAGTTTATCGACAAACAAAGTGCTTGCTATTATCAATACTATCTACATTCTTCTGAATGCATCAGTATGGTCATTTAAAAGAAAAGGATGGGTTATTTCTAAACTCAATATGATTAAAACAGATTTGAGACACTTTTCTACTTTTATGGAATTGGCAGTGTAGATGTCAGAATGTTTTACAATGAAGAAGTGCATTACCCGAAATTGTCTTAACTGGGTAGAAGTGTAAGTTATATGTAGCGGTTCACCACTTGGGATTTCTAGTCTCTGTTATCGGCTTGTATTGGATACGCTATTCCCATGTTAAAGCTGCACATGTAGAAATTTTATTTTGTTTTGAGCAGACCACTACACTTTTTTCAGATGAAGAAGAAAAGCTAGCAACTAATTTAGAAGGTGCATTAGAGCAATGGAATGGAGAGGAAAGTACAAAAGGTACTAGTATTCTTTTTATTTAACTGATTACAAATAAATTCAAAACAAAACAAAATAAAAACCATATACTTTTAGTCAGGAAATCTTTTAAATTAGAAAGGACTTGATATATTATGCACAAACTTGAGCTTTTTCGGAGTCAGAAGCATAAACAAATACCGTCTTATGAAAGAACAAATAAAACTTTCAGTCAAAACCTTAAAACTTCGCTCTTTGTAAAACCTTTCTATGTTCTGTACAGAAATTCAGAACCGAGATTCTATAGTATATTTATAGAAGTAAAAAAAATTGAAATTTAGCCTCATATGAACAGAAGTGAGTGCAAATAGTCACTCACTTTATAGATAACCTTTTCTTTAAATATAAATATATTCAGGAATATTATTTACAGTATTGATATGATCTACATGTAATATTACTGTAGATCACTAAATGTTCGCGAAATAATTGTTTGGTATTTATAGGGGAGACATATTTTTTCACAAATTTCATCCATTAATTGATGTATAGTAATCTTTATTAAATCAACAAGAGTATTAAATTATTGCAAGTAGACAAGCACGTGTAATTACGCAATAATTAAGTTCTTGAGACAAAATCTGATTTACAGTAACATTTATTAAAAATTTAATCTTTAATTGATATGGTTAATATTTCTTCAAAACTGATAATTTAAAGATTTAAAATTAATTTGAAGATTAAGATAAGCTACTGAATTAAAACTTCCATCTGCACAACTTTCCATATCTCCGAAATGTTTGCCGATGCAATACGGACAAAGAATGTAATTATCAATAATATCTACACGACCATTTAAGGGGAAGAAGGACCTTGCGCTGAAAAAATACTTTTCAATCAATTTTTTTTTCATATTTTGTATATTTCTAATTAAGTACAGTGTATGTCCCACATATCTGAGAGCAGTTATATCATTCTTGCATTATTTTAGAGATATTGATTGACAAATACTATGCCCTACAGTATCCAAGTGGAGTTTTAATTCTCCATGTTTCCGGGCCCATTTTTCTGTCCTTGATGGGATTTTTTAAGCATAGATAAAAAATATGTAAGTGGACTTGTATCTTTTAAAATATTCCAGAGTATGAATAAGGTTTAAAATTCGAAAAAGCAAGTTTCTTCTTTCACACTGCATCTGGATAGAGAAAATTACATACTTTTTAAAACAACTTAAACAATAAAAAACTTAACTTGCAAAAAAATCTATCATTCAATATTTTTTTCAATTTACGTTGAAATACAAGTCCTTTATATTATTAATTAACTGTAAAAATTTCGAATGGGGAAGCTGACCTCAATTTTGCACAGACCATCGTTGAAAAAGAAATAAGCATGACAAAAACGTGTCATGTTTACATTTCTCGAGTATGGGAAAACCAACTATGACGTCACACGTAAGCAAAATAAGCACAATAAGATATACCTACGTAAGATTTCAGTCATCAGCCATGCAAAAATAATTTTTGGGTTCCCTGTTTCTCAAAATATTTCATCATATACTGATTACCCGTTTTTACATAATAATACCGCCCCTGTATTCACCGAGTATCTTGCTGTACTTACAAATCGTGTATGACGTCACCGACTTGTTGGACGCGCAGGTTAGGGAAACAGAGGAGTGGATCAATCTATTTCATAATTTGTTATTGTTTACAAGAATGTTAAAACTTTAAATTTTTTTTTTTAAATACAAGACGGTATTTAAAATAACACAAATTGTCAAAAATCTATACAGGAACTGATGGTTTACATGTTTTGCACTTATATAAACGGAGACTATGTGACCATGTGTTCTTCATCCCCTTAAAAGGGTCAGTTATTGTCAAAATTCACCATGGTAATCGGATTGTCTGCATGTTTCTAAGTTTATAATAATTGGCAGAGTAGTTGTCAGAGTATGTTGCAATAAAATACATAATCAGAAATTGTCGAAACTTTATTGTTAAAAAAAGAAAAATGGGAGTATCAGTTATCGGTTAATGCCTGGTTCCTGTTATCCACTTCTCTTGGATATTGAATGACAATTTTTGAATAAGGCCTTAATTAAAAAAGTTCTCAAGGTTGATATCTTTGAAGCAAACACATAATTTAAAAAAAGTCAGAATAAATGTTCATGCCATTTCCCTAACTTATTGGTATCATTTCCCAAGTAGAGTTTTGACATGACTGTAACATTCCATCATTTCTGGATTATTTGTTTCCATAGCAACGACCAGCGGAAAGAATGGTGCTGCATGCACATTCTGTGGTTTAAGTGCATCTTAGACAAAGGATGTATTGGGAAAGATTTATGAGCTTTCATATCAGTTAATAATTAAATTGTCAATCTTCAATGGAATTTAAGGCAAGATTGCTAGAAATACATGTAGCTCTTCCCATGTGAAATAAGGATGTTTTAGCAAACATTTTCCCTGCTTTAAAATAAAAAAAAAGTTTTGTCTTTTCATGATGTGAGTAAGGTCATCAGTTCCAAAAAAAAAAAAAAAATCTTGTAAGTAAATTTACTGCAAATGCCATATTCAATGATTTGTTTAGTGCTCAATGAAAAATAAAAATAAAACATCAATAATTGTTATAGTATCCAGGCTTGCATTCAAAATATTTAATCATCATCATCTTTCAATTATAAGTGTTATAAGAAAAATAAAGACTAATTCAATTTTCTGTATACTGTATTTTATGTAATAATTTTCATCCATGCTCTGGAGGAAAAACGTGTTCAAAAGAACCAGAAATAAGAAATAATCACTAAAATAGAATCAGAAATAAGAAATAAACACTAAAACATGTGTTGTATCCAGTGAAATACTCTTTATACAATAAGTTGAAAACTATGAAGTGACATAATTAGACAGGATTACCTCTCTTTCAAGAAGTTTGCAACAGCAGATATGATTTTTTTAATGATATAGGGAGATGTTTTGTTTCTCTTACTTTTTCTTGTAAACATTATGTAAATATTCTAAAAATTCCATCAAACCCCTTTCTTTCATGCGCTAAACGTAAATGGTGTAAAGAAAAGCCCGAGAAAGCAACATTCTTCTCCATACTATGTGACACAACTTTACCTCTAATCAAAGGCATCAATGACTCTAAATTTGATTTCGTATTTCCAAACTGTTTTTATAATATATATGATATAGGAAGCCGAAAACTTGTAATTCAAATAAAATGTATCAATACTACTATGCTCAGTAAGTTTTTGCAAATATTTACAATCTTCTATAACATCATGTGCATCATACGAACATCCAATACATTTTTCACAAGTGTCTCGAAAGAGAAACTTGTACTTGTAGTAGGACTGCTCTTTTATCATAGGTAAGGTATCACAGAATTCATATATACTTTAGATAGTAAATGAAAATTACACTATGAAATGGCACGACATAAAATTATGCTGTGAAATTTTCTACAGTTGTGCGCAAATAATACTGGTTTGTACTCTTGTAAGCCAATGGTGCAATGATAATAAACATTCATGTAGAGACACTGCTGAAGTGGTAGGCCACGTTTTAACAGAGTGGTGCCATCAAATGACATACCCGTTACCCGAGTAGCTTGTTCTGAACAGGTGATATTGGCATAATATAACGGCTGAAATATTCATTTCCACAAGCCACAAACTTATATAATTTCAGATGATTGTCCTGAAACAAAAGGATCAATGTATTTTTGCTATCTAAAAAACTTTGTTAAAATATTTTGAAAAAGAAATCAACCTCTTTCTAAATCTTTCAAATGTACCTGCATAACAAGACCAGATGTCTCTAGGTCAAAGTACACTCTGCTGTAATCATCTGGTGGAAATGGCACTTGAATGGATGTGGTAGAATTGTCTTCATTTGATGAACAGGAATATTTGTTGTCTGGGAAAGCACACCACTTTCATAGGTTATTTCCTCTCTTCTTTCCATTGTTGTGGTAGAGACTTAAGACTTTTTCTTCAGCTGTACTATTCTTATCTTACATTCTTTGGTTTAATGTTTTTCTGCATTCATCTTTCTTTTCTTCATTTTCTTTCTGCATCCTTTAGCGTAAATGATCCTGGGGACAAGCTCAATTCCTCATTTATCTACAAAGAAATAAAGGATCATAATTTTATTACTTCACACCTAAAAGAACGTGTTTCAAAATTTTTACTAAAGCTAACACGCCCGCTTGGCGCTGTGGTTAGAGTGTTCGCTCTAGAGTCGCGGAGTAAGGAGTTGATTCTTACGTTGCGGGTTCGAATCCCATTATGGGACGTGGAGACTTGACCTTCGGACCAGAACGTATAAACCGAGGTCCAGTGTCGCAGTAGGTGCTGGCCTGAAAAAGATCCCTCACTGCTCAATGGCCCTGAGTGCCGAATATTGGTCAAAATTTGCAGCTCTCTACAGACAAGTGGTGGCGTCTCCATATGGGTGAAAAATTCTCGAGACGGACGTTAAACAATAAACAAACTAAAACTAACAATTGTCTGTAGTACAAGCTTGCCTTTGAAACATATTGTGGTATCTTATTTTCTCACAGACAGCAGCTGTAACTATTCCACAGGTGCTCTTGGATCCAGAATAGAAGTTATTCTTTTGATTTTTCTTTGACACAATATGATTGAAGTTTTCATTGCCCTGAGTGCTTTCTAGGGATGGAATCTTATCCGATATCCCTGCAAATGATGAAAACAGATGAAGAAGATCTTAATGCAGGTATCGTTCAAATGGAAGATTCTTTGGGATGTACTATTCCTTATTTTGAAGGTATGGACACCACTTTGAATCACAGGTAGAGTGATTTCAAAAGAGATTATGTGGAATGGCAATAAGGATTGCTTTTAATGATGATGGATTTCCCCTTTTTGATGAGACAGCATAAGCAAAGCACTTTTTTGTGAGTAATTGTCTTTGTGCATGAAATCCTCCTGTACTTTTCTTTTTAAAAGAGAAAACAGGTGGTTAGTAAAGTTACTGAATGTATGATTTTATCACTATATTTTTTTTTAATATTTGGATTAACTTCCGACCGAACTTTGTATATTGTGTTTGTGTCATCGTCCATAACTAATGTCTTTACTGTGTGTCCTTTTCTTTCTACTTTTTTAAAATCTTCACTGCCACTGCTGGCTCCATGGCTTCCGTGCTTCCATTCCGTTTTTCTTACAGGTTTGTTCTTTAGCTTTACAGCCTTTGCAGCAACTGTAAATACATGTTCTTCATGCACTGGACATCACGTCATAGCTGACGAGTTTCCCGTGTGGAGCAGTGATTAGAGTGTTTGCTTTAGAGTCGCGGTGTAAGGTTGAGACCTGTCCTTTGGACCGTATAAATTGAGGTCCCGTGTTGCAGTAGGTGTGGCAGAAAAAAAAATCCCTTAGTGCTGAGTATAAATGTCAAAACTTGCAGCCCTCCACCTGCAAGTGGTGGCGTCTCCTTATGAGTTAAAAATTCTCGAGAGGGACGTTAAATAACTAACAAACAAATAAAAATATAGCTGGCGATAGAGTCCAATCAATGAGCTATTACCAGAAAAAAACAAATAATGAGAATGACTAATTAAAGATATGGCTATAACGAACAGTATTGAAGCTCAAAATTCCATTCAAACTATACAAATCAGGAGCAGAGCAAACATGGACCTCTAAAACATCAGAGGTTGGATCAGGTGTCATGGAGGAGTGAGCATCTCCTACCGACCGGTCACACCCGCCGTGTGCTTCTTGTCAAAAAAGGAAAAAAATCCGTCGACAATTCAGTGTGTAAATAATGCCCTAAAAATTAGTTAACAATTAGTAAAAGTTGTAAATAGTGTGGTAAGATATTTTTTATAACCATTTTAGGAGTTAACTTTGATAGTAAAATTTTCTTGTTTTCTTGTATAAATAATGATACCAAAGTTTTTTATTTACAAATTGACAGAAAGTAGGAAAAAAATCTGCAGTGAATGTAAATTTTTATCACAATTCTATAATTCTTACCCTGATTGATTCACTTTCTTTTCTAATGCAGCATCGCATGTTTCCTTGCAAGGGATTCAAATAAAGAGAAACGTTTTCTCTCCCTATCTTCTTTTCTTCAGATGTTTCTGGGTAATGCATGGGATGTTCAGCGACGAAAAAACCTTGCTTATCACAGCCTCTCCAAATCAAGGATGTCCTAATGCTAAAAAAAATCATACTCAATACTTTATTTTCTTTGTAGACATAGTGCATTTGATAGAATATGCTCAGTGTATTTCTGTTAAAGTATTCATACAGATGTCATATAAATGTAATACTAAAAACAAAATTGGATTTCAATTGAAAAATTTGTACACACATCAATGGGGCCTTGACCATTCACCCCAATTTTATGCCGCTTCACAGGTGGATTGATCGTCTTTTCATAAAAGTTCTGGCTTTGTATGTGCAAAAAACTAGCTAGGCCGTATTGTCTTTCTCCAACACAATCCGTCATATGTAGAGGTGTGTGACACACATGGCATCCCCTTCGTAAATGTTCGACTGAATTGTCAGTTAAACAATTCGTTTACCTTCAAATTCATTGCTAAATGTGCGACATCCTTTTTGATTGATCATTTACGGGTTCATGTGTTTTATGATCTGCCCCAGGTACTATCGGATTCTGATTGCCGTTGTACCCCGTCAAATTGTTGACTTCGTTGTTTTTACAGTCGACATCTTTAGATATTTAGACTGTAATGTACATGTAATAAGAATAGCATTTATCATAAAATGTAACAATAAAATAACAATTTGATTCCATAAAAGCACAAATTTACCTCCAAAATATCCAAAAATATACTTTTTATCGGCATTACTAACTTACTTGAAAAGTAGGTCAAGTTGAATGGTTACGAGTTCGGTAACCATGGTATGTTGATATAGCCATTGGTCCAGGAATACCTGACTAAAATATCAAAACCATAACTTTTACAGTTCTCATTATTCAGGGTGTACCAGACGGGCAAACGGACGGGCTGATAGATGAACAGACAGAGACACTGAGTAAAGTGAAATCTAAGTGTCGCTTTGCTTTGCAGATGACATAAAAAGATAATAATGTTGTAGTATAAATGTTGATATCATGATACATATGACTGCCGTCATGAGAAAACGGCCCTTAAGGTCAAAATTTCACAAATTGTCTTTTTGACGAATTTGATAGCCTGACTCTTTCTAAAGGCAAATATACATAAATTTTAAAGATACATCATTTTTTTCAGTACTTTATGAGCTTTTTAGTTGACCTTACTCACTGAAAGGTAATGACGTCACGTGCGTCAAATTCAGTTTCCAGACATTCTTGAAATTGTTAAAATAACTGTAATCGTTTTACAAATATAAACTTGAGAAAATATTTGTTTGTTTTTTTTCTTTCAAGCAACTAGTATGTAATTATTCCTAAGGAAAGTCGCTTAAGTTCATACTATTTTTGAGCAGAAGTGGTAATTTTGTAAAGGGGGGGGGGGTTACGGTTTATATTCAGTCGAAAAAATAATACTTGTTCAATTCCACACATATTTTTTTATTTTATACTCTAGCTCAATTTATAAAAATACATAAAGCACTTGTAATATTTAAACATATGAAAACTACACAGATGTCCCACAGAGAATTGAGAGATCCAATGCAAAGAAGGGCACCGCGCGCAAGGTGGAGCATTCCTTCATAAAAGTGCACATCGATCCAAATAAAAAATATAATTTTAGATATAAGCACGTATTCACTCACACACACACACACGCGCGCGTTACTTCATTGCCATACAACTTTGTTACGAATGGATTATAAAATCAATTGTATTTTCTGTATCAGCGAAGAATTCTAATGGGAAATAAATTCAGATACACCATGACTGTAAAATTGTTTTGTAAAAAAAGTTTATTCTGTTCATAAACGAATCATAAATTTAAAAATCTGTTCGCTACTTCCAAGCGGATTTTTATATAGCTTTTTTGGAATAGGTCAATAAAAATATTTAAATAATTAAGTTTCCACTGTCCATACAATTCAATTTCTTCACCTGTCTTAGTTACAGAGTAGAAACATAAAAAAAGAGGCACATGATGTCAAAGGATTGTCTTATGTAAGTTTATTCCGTATATGAAAATTGAAACTTTTTGTCAACTTCTTACTTTTTAAAGTAAATCACACTTAATTGATCAAAAGCGGTTATATATGCTTCTGTACTTTGCTCTTTTTTTTTGGAGGGGTGGGGGTGGGGGGGGGGGGTGGGGGTGGGACCTGTGCCCTCGACGCTACTTCTAACCACGTAGACACAACACTCGTTCATCATTTCTTAAAGGGCCGCTACTGTAATCTTAAAAAAGTATGGAAATTGGTTTCTGTAAAAATGATTCCTAATGTCAGAATGAATTGGCAATTCGCGGTCATATTGCCGTATACTAATTCTAACTTTCTGGACATACAAATATAGTCGGCAATCACGTGTCATATTAAAGTTTATTAAAGCTCGACATTTCAATCCTAAAAGAAAAAAATTCCATGTAGCACGGAATTCCATGTTTTCTATGCGCTCGATCTGATATAACCTCTCTGGATTCCTGGAATTGAAACAAACAGAATCTCGCCAGATATCACCCACTCATGTTATTGCAAGTCAATGTTTACAACGATTGTCTGGTTTCCAACTCAGATTTACGGAAAGTTCTTCAAAACACTTCATAGTTTGATAAAAGAGATGGTGTACTGCTCATGGCTCTTTTTGTGTCGCCTGCAGAGCAGAGCGGCACTAAGGGATCACTTTTCCTGGCATCTGTCTGCCCGTCTGTCCGTCTGTCATGCCCAACTGTAAGAGGTATGGATTCGATATTTTGCTCATATATTGCTTGGCACAATAGCTTTTGTAAATTGCGATGTTTACCGACCTCGAGACCTTTGACCTTGACCTTTGACCTACTTTAAAAAATAGTTCGTAGTTCCGATGTACAGCATATCTTTGACATTTAAGAGGTAAGTCTATGCTACTTAGCATGTGCTGTGTACTCTTTGTCATAAAAATATGAAAATTACCAGCATAATAATCCATTTAACCTAGACCTTTGACCTACTTTGTTAGAAATATCTCGGGCAGTTTGATAAAAGTGATGACTTTTGAATTTTGAGAGGCAGGGTTTAGATAATTAGTATTTAAGTACCAGTCCATATAAAAATCAGACAAAATGGGTATAAAAGTGATACATGAAGGTCCTCAGAATTTGATGATTTTCCACACATAGATTTCTCTTGCACTATGATCCATGTATGTAAAATAAAAATTTTTTTAGTTCATGGTTACTATGGAAACCTGGCCAAACAAATTTCCCTAACAACCGGCCAATTTTTTCATGCGGTAGGACAGAAAGTCACTCATCTTTTAGGACTTGAAATGAAATGTAAATATGAATAAAATTATTCCTCTTCACTAGCATAAAGGAGATACATATTTTAAGTGTTTTAACAACCCAACACGAAGATATCAGATTTAAAGTAAGTTCTGTAATAGTCATTGGAAGATATACATGTTTTGCATTTTTTGCTGATTCAGCATTTTTCTTGATTTTGACAATATTCAAGGTCAAAATAAAATTTGCATCTAAAAATTTCAGCTTTTGCATGTATTTCACATACAAGTAGAGGAATGTCTCTAATGAAATCTGAATTCAAACACGTGGGTTTTTTGAAAATTAGTGTCCGTTGCCTAGCACAAAAAAGGATGTTTTGATAAATAGATAGTGAATAATTGTGCAGTGTTACAAAGAAAAATTGTATAAATTGTTATCTTAGTTAGTACTAGAAATAAATTTTAAAGTGATAGAACATAAATCAGACTTCTTAGCAAATTAAAGATTATTGTACAGTTACTTATCTCCATGGCAACAGCAAATTCCCCATAGCAACAAGGCGACAAAGCTTAATTTTGGCAGATATTCATGTACAGTGGTAAGAAATATTTCAAATTTAGTCCTAAAATTCCAGTTTAGCAAAATTAAAAATGTATTATGGACCTCATAAAAGTATTTTTGTTAAATAGATTACCCATGGAAACGATTTTGAGAACATAACAACCACTTGATTTCTTTGAGTGTTTGAAAGATTCATTCTCTGTAATTACTTTAGCTCTTATATATGAGCAGGAGAGTACATAGTCACAGAATTTCTTTTAACTTGCTATATGTGTTGTCAAGAATTTGATACCTTTAATTCATATGAGGCAAAAATGTGTTGCTATGTTACATGGTAACCATGGCAAATTGCTCTGAATTTCAAAAAAAATAACATGTATGAACATGTTCAGAGTCCCATTATTAATGTTTACAGCAATTTAGAAAAGTGACGATGACCGTGTGTAAAAGTCAAAAACTTGCTGTCTTGTTACCTTGGAAACAGTCGCGCGCGTGGCGCTGTGGTTAGAGCGTCTGCTCTAGAGTCGCGGAATAAGGAGTTGATCCTTACGTTGTGGGTTCGAATCCCACTGTGGGACGTGGAGACCGGTCCTTCAAATGAGACCGTATAAACCGAGGTCCCGTGTCGCAGAAGGTGCTGGCACGAAAAAGATCCCTCACTGCTCAATGGCCGTAAGTGCCGAGTATTGGACAAAATTTGCAGCTCTCCGCCGGCAGGTGGTGGCGTCTCCATATGAGTGAAAAATTCTCGAGAGGGACGTTAAACAACATACAAACAAACAAAAAAACCTTGGAAACAAAGTATGAAAAGCTATAATTTCTTAATATTTCTTTTTTTTTTTTCATAATCATTCAACAAATATTTAGATATTTCAAGAAAGAATAAGAAGATAACATTGATCGACAAGGGTTGCTTAAGCAATGATATTGAAAAGTAATTTCAAATTAACTCTCTGCAAGTTTTTATCTGTTGATATATTTTTTTTAATAAGATTCAATTCTAAACATGTGGAATGCGAATTTATAGGTAATGGTGTGGTCTAAATTTCCTCTTTTTGAAAAGTTTGGAACTTACTCTAAATAAAGAGCTTTGCTATGCATTACATGTGATACAAGTATTATAGAAAATATATATAAAAAATGTATAAAAAGTCTTTAAAAAATTAAATATTCAGTTTTTTTTAAATTTTAAATATGGAAATTCATTAAAAGGATGACTGCACTTAACGCCTGTTTTGGGGTCTTTTTCGGTTGCTTCTGTTGCTTTTATATCTAAACCTTAATTCACTTTTGTATGTTTATGACAGAATTCTATCAATTTGGAACCAATTTTAAATCTTAAAATGATTTTAGACTGTGATACAATAAAATGATTCAATGTTTTTTTGTCCTTACTGCTTTCCAAATATAGTGAAGTTACACTGCCCTTGATTGAACATTAGGTATGCATGAGAGGAGGAGCTAACATTGTAAGAATGGGTCTAAAATTAGACTTAATAAATAACCATGACTTGTTTGAAAAAAAAGAACGTGATCACTCTTTCCAACCTCCCTCTCCATTTTGTATGGCACAAATACACTCCTGACAAAGGTTTCAAAATGAAATTAACAATATGAGCACGTCAATGTAATTGAAGCAGATTTTATATCAATGCCACATGACTTCACGTGTTCGAACACAGTGTCCTAGTTAACACTAAACATGCTACCTTACAAGTCACGTGACGGAATTAGTAGTCACAAAGTTATCTGAGGTAAGAAATCAGGTGGTGAATTATAATATTCAACATGTCACAATCCTTGGTTATAACACAGAGAGCGAATGTAAGAAGAAGCAGTTTTTTCTCTTTTTAACCATGAGCGCATGTTTGTCTATTAATCTCCTTTTGACACTTTATTAGTCCCCTACCGGTGAAACCGGAGGGGACTATAGGTTTCCTCTGAGTCTGTCCGTCCGTCTGTCTGTCCCTCTGTCTGTCAGTCTGTCCCACTTGGTTTTCCGCACTTTTTTCCTAAACGCTTGCAGATATTGAGCTGATTTTTGGTATGTGAGTTTATCTTGATGAGATACAGATCAAATTTGCATTTCGTGCAGCTTCATTGATTTTTGAAGGAATTATGGCATTTTCAATTTTTAACGGGAACGAGATTACACTTGCCGGTAGGGGACTAGTATTGCTAGTGCAATACTCTCAGAATGCTTGTTATTTATGCAAATATACAACTACTGTTAAACGTAGAACAATAGACGAACATGCGTTATGTATAAAGTCAGTAAAAAAGTGGGCGTCCTCATTATCGAACAGAGATTCAAGAAATTGTGATGACCACTGCCTTTGAAAACAGATTCGAACTTCATAAATACACACTTTTATTAAACGTAATTACATAAAGTTGTAGATTGGATGTTGACCATTATTGCAATGAAAAGAAAAATGCTTGGTTTGAAAATTTATTTTGTCGCAAATTTCGCATGTCCTTAAGTGCAGTCATCCTTTATTAAACTTTTGAAATTGATATACACATATTAAGTATTAACAATAACCCTGGCTTTCAGTTCTGGTCCCACACAATCTCTAACTGAGCTAATAATAACTAATAAGCTATAACATATGCGGTACAATACTACTATGATACATGTATTAGGAAAATTAAACATTTTTTTCTTTTCGGTATCATATCCAAAATAGGACCTATTTTTGTGCTTTTTGCGTTAACAGGGTCTAAAAGATTTAATTTCATAGATTCGATTCTCCATATCTTATCACTAGATGGAATTTTTATGCCCCGCCATAAGTATGGCCGGGGCATCTAGTGTTTGTCATGTCCATCTTCCGTCCTTCTGTCGCGCTTTGCGTTTAGCTCAGTTCAAAGAAACTATCCAAGATATTTTCATCAAACTTCATATGCTGATAGATATTGATGAGAGCTATGCAACTGCATCAACAGTTTTTGACTTGACCTTTTCTTTGAACTTGACCTCACTTTACTTAAATTAGTGTTTAGCTCAGTTTTAAAGATAACATTCAAGATATTTTTATCAAACTTCATATGCTGATATATACTATTGAGAGCTTTCAACTGCATCAACATTTTTTGACCTTGACTTTTTCTTTGACCTTGACCTCACTTAACTTAAATTAGTGTTTAGCTCAGTTTTAAAGAAATCATTCAGGAGAGTGTTATCAAACTTCATATGCTGATGCATACTGATAAGAGCTATTCAACTCCATCAACATTTTTTGACCTTGACCTTTCTTTTGATCTTGACCTCACTTTTCTTAAATTAGTGTCAAACTTCATATGCTACATACTGATGTAAGCAATTCAACTGCATCAAACTTTTGACCTTAACCTTTCATTTGACCTTGACCTCACTTTATCAATTTGTGTTTAACTCAGTTTTAAAGAAACCATTCATAATATTTTGATCAAACTTCAAATGCTAATATATACTTATGTAAGCTTTTCAACTGCATCAACATTTTTGACCTTGACCTCTCATTTGACCTTAACTTCATTATTAGTGTTTAGCTCAGTTTTAAATAATCCATTCAAAATATTTTTATCAAACTTAATATGCTGATACGTATTTGCATCAAAAATGTTTGACCTTGAACTTTCCTGTGACATTGACCTCACTTTTCATAGATTTGTATTTTGCTTAATTTTAAAGAAACCGTTTAAGACATATTTATGTAAGTTTATGCACTTAAACATAATTTGGTGAAAATTTAACATCTATATCCGACTTTTTAGATTTCAATTTTAAAGAAACTATTCAAGATATTTTCATCAAATTTCATACAATTATACAAATTTTCATGTTGCATTACTAACATATCCTCGGCAAGGCATTCATGTCCTATGGACCTATTTCTAGTGTTACTAAAGTTCAGAAAAAGATATTGATACCAGTATATTTTAGTAAAATATGATTTTAAAATAGAACATGTATAGCCTAGGCATTAAAAATTCACATGTACATTTACTACACTTTAAATTCTATTAAGAGAAAAAAAAAATTCTTAAGGAAAAAACAACAGAATTATTGAAATGGAACTTAGATTAAAATGTCACCCGCGTAGCGCAGTGGTTAGAGCGTCTGCTTTAAAGTCGTGAAGTAAGGAACTGATCCTTACATCGAGGGTTCGAATCCACTGCAAAATGTGGAGATCGGTCCTTTGGATGTGACTGTATAAAGCAACCCACTGCTCAATGGCCCAGAGTGCCAGGTATAGGTATAAATTTGCAGCCCTCCACCGGCAAGTGGTGGCGTCTCCATATGAGTGAAAAATTCTTGAGAGGGACTTTAAACAATAAACAAACAGATTAAAATGTGTCAAAATGAGGACAATGGAATTAGCAATGTACATAAAGAGGAAAGCTTCCTTGTAAATATGTTCAAACGTCAGGTCTGTCAATTTTAAATGGATGAAGAGGTAATTTGCATTTAATAACAGATCATGATCATATTGTATTTGGATGGCATGAACACCATCTAATTGAAGGCTTTTAAATGGCCTACATATAGGATGTCTCTAGTGTTTATGCTAGAAGATTCGGGGGTATATAGTTTTTGTCCTGTTCTTCAGTCTGTCTGTCTGTTTGTCCGCTAAAACTACTTTAACCTTGCCTATAACTTTTGATTGGTTGGAGCTATGGCTTTCATATTTCCCAGGTGTATTCCTTGTGACAAGACCTTCCTTTGGGTTTCAACATATTAGTCCTCTTGACCTTGAAGTATGACCCACTTTAGCAAATATTTACCCAACTTTAACCTGGGCCATAATTTTTGAACAGTTAGTTCTAGGGCTTTCATATTTCACATGTATATTCATCTTGACAAGAACTTTCCATGGGTGTAAACATTTTTGACCTTCAACTTAGAGTTTGAACTACTTTTGAAAAACTTTAACCTTGGCCAACTTTTGAACAGTTGATGCTAGGGCTTTTATATTGTGCAAATGTATTTCTTATGACAAAATTATCTCCTGCGTACCATTAATTTTGATTTTTTGACCTTGACCTTGGAGTTTGACCCACTTAAAGACACAAGAGGCCCATGGGTCACATCGTTCACCTGAGGAAATTGGCTAGGAATATGCAGAAAAGGGGTATGATTTAAACAAACATGACTTATAATATTTTTGCTGTTCTTAAGAAGAAATTTTTATTGATTTATCCTTTATATTCCTTTGTATAACTATGATCTCCTTTTATGGCCCCTCTATACTCCTGGGGGTCATGATTTGATCAAATTTGAATCTACATTACCTGCAGAAGATGCTTTTATTTTATTATGACAAATCACGGTTTTGCTGTTCTTGAGAATAAGAATTTTAAAGATTTTCCTATGTATTCCTATGCAAAACTTTGATCATCCATTGTTGCCCCATGATTTGAACAAACTTGAATCTACACTTCCTGAGAATGCTTTCATATAAATATGATCAATCATGGCTTTGCTGTTCTTGAAAAGAAGATTTTCCATTTGTATTCCTATGTAAACATTTGATTGTCTACTGTGGCCCCATCTTACCCCACGGGGGTCATGATTTGAACAAACTTGAATCTACACAACCTGAGGATGCTTCCACATAAGTTTCATATTTTCTAGTACAGTAATTCTTGAGAACAAGATTTTTAAAAGATGCCATAAATTTTTCACGAATTCGCAATTATCTCCCCTTGAAAGAAGGCGTGGCCCTTCATTTGAACAAACTTGAATCCCTTTTACCCAAGGATACTTTGTGGTTGAAATTGGCCCAGTGGTTCTTGACATGAAAATGTGAAAAGTTAACAACGACAACGACAGAAAACGGACAAAATTTGATCAGAAAAGCTTACTTGAGCCTTCGGCTCAGGTGAGCTAAAAATTAACCTTGACCATAACGTTTGAATGGTTGGTGCTTGGGCTTTCATATTTATCAGATATATCGATTTACATGGTTATATACAAAAATGCTTTAACTCTTTATCTGATATATCTTAGTTGTTACATGTATGTGTTCAAAATGGTTGCCATTGTACATGTAAATGCTAAAATACTTTCATTAGACCAAAATTACATTGGTCATTTGCATACAAGAGAGCAAGTTTTTGACTTTTACAAACAGTCATTGTCACTTTTCTAAATTGCTGTAAACATTATAAATAATGGGACTCTGAACATGTTCATACATGTTATTTTTTTGAAATTCAGAGCACGTTGCCATGGTAACCATGTAACATAGCAACACATTTTTGCCTCATATGAATTAAAGGTATCAAATTCTTGACAACACATATAGCAAGTTAAAAGAAATTCTGTGACTATGTACTCTCCTGCTCATATATAAGAGCTAAAGTAATTACAGAGAATGAATCTTTCAAACACTCAAAGAAATCAAGTGGTTGTTATGTTCTCAAAATCGTTTCCATGGGTAATCTATTTAACAAAAATACTTTTATGAGGTCCATAATACATTTTTAATTTTGCTAAACTGGAATTTTAGGACTAAATTTGAAATATTTCTTACCACTGTACATGAATATCTGCCAAAATTAAGCTTTGTCGCCTTGTTGCTATGGGGAATTTGCTGTTGCCATGGAGATAAGTAACTGTACAATAATCTTTAATTTGCTAAGAAGTCTGATTTATGTTCTATCACTTTAAAATTTATTTCTAGTACTAACTAAGATAACAATTTATACAATTTTTCTTTGTAACACTGCACAATTATTCACTATCTATTTATCAAAACATCCTTTTTTGTGCTAGGCAACGGATACTAATTTTCAAAAAACCCACGTGTTTGAATTCAGATTTCATTAGAGACATTCCTCTACTTGTATGTGAAATACATGCAAAAGCTGAAATTTTTAGATGCAAATTTTATTTTGACCTTGAATATTGCCAAAATCAAGAAAAATGCTGAATCAGCAAAAAATGCAAAACATGTATATCTTCCAATGACTATTACAGAACTAACTTTAAATCTGATATCTTCGTGTTGGGTTGTTAAAACACTTAAAATATGTATCTCCTTTATGCTAGTGAAGAGGAATAATTTTATTCATATTTACATTTCATTTCAAGTCCTAAAAGATGAGTGACTTTTTGTCCTACCGCATGGAAAAATTGGCCGGTTGTTAGGGAAATTTGTTTGGCCAGGTTTCCATAGTAACCGTGAACTAAAACATTTTTTATTTTACATACATGGATCATAGTGCAAGAGAAATCTATGTGTGGAAAATCATCAAATTCTGAGAACCTTCATGTATCACCTTTTGTCTGATTTTTATATGGACTGGTACTTAAACATGTTTCTGAGCTCATACACATGTAACAGTGTACTTTGAAACCGTATGATATTCAGTTACCAGACAAACTTATAGCAAGCGCAGCGACCGGCGCGAAGCGCTGCTCGCGAAGCGAGCTCAAAAGACTAACGTGTAAGAACAGAGGAAACTAGGAAGAGATCTGTACATTCGTCAAGCATATTTTCTTTTGCAACATTTCCAGAATTCCTTCTCTACCAGGATTCCATGCGAAATTATTACAAAACATACAAAAGACCAAGGATAATTGTTCATTACCGAGAGAAATGTTTACTTTTCTTTCTTTGCAGAAAGCTTAAAAGAATGAAAAAAAAAATTGCATCTATTCTACAACTCATTTCATTAAATATTGAATATTAAATAAGACTTGTAGTCTCGTTCAACGAGACGCTTGGCTGTTTCCGTAAATTCCGACGTCATGTGACGTCACAGACTAGACTGTGTCTCGTGCGGTTTGACGTTTGAAGAGGCGGATCATCGTTACAAGTTTAAGTTGTTTATTGGCAACTGCGCTCGCCCCAACGGTCGCAGTGTAAAACATATCTAAAAACTATGAAAATACATCGGGATCGGTATTCCTCAATGGATCGTTTAGACTGAGAATTGCAGTAAAGACAGACTGAAATCTCTTTTGAATGATTATTGGAAACACGTCTAGCTCATGGAAAAGTACTTTGGAGCTGTATGATATTCAGTTACCACACAAACATACTAAAATACCATAAAAAACCTGATCAGGATCGGTATACAACAATGGATTGTGCAGACTGCCAATTGCAGTAAAGACAGACTGAAATCTCTTCTAGAGGATTGTTTGAAACAAGTATTAATAATATGACAAATAATTATTTCCAACAATCTATTGGAATACCTATGGGTACCAATTGCGCCTCGTTATTAGCAGACCTTTTTTTGTATTCATATGAAGCAGAATTTGTCCAATATCTTGTACGTGAAAAGAAGAAAACACTTGATGTGGCCTTCAACTCGACATTTAGATATAACGACGACGTATTGTCAATTAACAATGGCTATTTTCATTCTTATGTCGATACGATATATCCTGGTGAACTTGAGATAAAAGATAACACAGAGTCTGACACATCTGTTTCATATTTGGATATTTTACTTGAAAAAGACGTTAATGGTAATCTAACAACCAAGCTTTATGATAAACGTGATGACTTTAACTTTTCAATCGTCAACTTCCCTTACTTATGCAGCAATATACCTTCATCACCTGCATACGGGGTATATATCTCTCAGTTGATTCGATACGCAAGAGCATGCTCTACGTATGTACAATTTCTAAAACGAGGTAAATTATTGACAAATAAGTTGATGAAACAAGAATATCAGCTGTCTCGTTTAAAGTCATCATTTCGTAAGTTCTATGGTCGATACAATGACCTTGTCAGCAAATACAATTTATCATTGAGTCAAATGCTGACTGACGTTTTTCATACTAATTGTTAGGCCATTATTTACACACTGAATTGTAGACGGATTTTTCCGTTATTTCCCGATCATGACAAGGAGCACACGGCGGGTGTGACCGGTCGGCAGGGGATGCTCACTCCTCCATGGCACCTGATCCCACCTCTGATGTTTGGAGGTCCGTGTTTGCTCTGCTCCTATTTTGTATTGTACAATGGACTTTGAGCTTGAATACTGTTCGTTATCTCTATATATTTCATTTTACTTAATTTAATTCTTCGTTTGAAGGTTACGGAACTATATTTTCTTTGATTGTCAGATTCTATCGCGGTGGATGCCATCATTTCTTTACAGCAAATGCATGAACTTTCAGTCTATCATGCTTAGGTAAATAAAAAGCTGACCACTCTTAGGTTTATTTAAACCCTTATTGAAGATACAAAGCAGGCGATACATGCATTCCTTGGAACACTCGTGTTTTTATGTGCACACTATAAACGGAGCTGGACTTTTCTGAGCGAATTGAAATACAGTTGTATTACAATTTTGACGAAATCTATTTGAAATTGAGATTGTGAATATCTTGAAACAAGTATTAATAAAATGACAAATACTCATTAAAAAATTAAACAAGATTTACCTGTAAGTTGAAGTTTAATTGAGATTCTGTTACGTCATCGGGATACCAACAGGATTACGTGAGATAGCATTGCGTGTGCGTAATTGGGTCAGTCTTTAAAAGATACAACTTGACTCATCAAGAACCACACCCAAAGCCCCAAAAAACTGTGTTGGACTAAACGGGTGGGCACGTAATCCCCTCGGTATTCTGATGACGTAACAGAATCTCAATCAAAATTCAAATTACAGGTAAGTCTCGTTTATTTTTTTAGTTCTGTTACGTCATCATACCAAGGGAATCACGTGAGATTTTGAAGCCTTGATGTGTCAAGTTGACTTAATGTCAAGTAAACCAGAACCCATCAAGCTTCCTCTTACAGCATTTACATTACATTAAAATATGAAAACCAGTATTCAAATGTAATTCATTTATTACATAAAACTTCAGCAATAAAATTTTTTAACAATCAGCAATTGTATGAAGACATCTTTGGCAATTCAAGAAATATACTGGTTATTTTTCAAAGTATCTAGATATTCTGTACGATCATTAAAAATTCTTGAAAATTTGTCCGCTACTGTATTTTTTAAACCAGGAATATGAGTTGCTGACAACCAAATTGCTCTATCTATGCACCACAACCAAATTTCTCTTGCTATCTTATTTCATGATCTTGATTTGCTACCTCCCATAGCATTAATATAGCAAATTGTTGTTGTGTTGTCAGATAGTATTTTGATATGAGCTTGAATTATCTCTTTACAAAGTGATTTAAGTGCAAATAACACTGCTTATAATTCTTGTTCATTAATATGTAGAAGCAATTCATGCTCATTCCACCTACCATTAGTGGTTGTATCATTCAATTCAGCTCCCCAGCCCATGCTGGAAGCATCAGTCCTCAACACAAAACTAGGTTCACCGTGTGAAATTTTCCGTTCCGAATTTTGTATATTTTTTATCCACCATTCTATATCCTTTTTTCTATATCATAATTTACATTTTTTCTTTGTAATTTCCACGAGAATTTCTCAATTCATCAATTTTGTAATTCTCTAAAGTGCGATAAAACAAAGGACCATATTCAATCCCTGGAAAATTAGCTACCATAAACCCAACTATTTGTGAAACCTGTAAAATTTAAACCTTATACATGTTCAAAATTTTCTAACAACACTGGTATATGTTGTTAATTTTATTTTCTGTTGATCTTGCATTCATGTTCACGAAATTTAGAATGAAACCTAAAAACACTATTTCTTGTTTAGGAATAAAAACTGATTTATCAATGTTCAGTATAAATCCCAAGTTCTGCATTTTATTTACTGTAGCCTCAACTTTTTTCCAACGATCATATTGACTACTACATGCACCTTGTGAATATACACCTATGTAAGGGACATTAGAAAAACTAATTTTTCGAAAGTCTGAGTATACAGGTTTCATAATTTTGGTAAATTTTCTTGGACTACATGCTAGTCTCATTACAAGGCAAGTGTACTGAAACAATTCTCCTTCGCAAGTAAATCTCATGTACTTTCTTTGTTTTTCTGCCACAGATACTGAATAATATGCACCTTTTAAATCAACAGAAGCCATAAAACAAACTGTTTCATTAAATTTACAGCTGACTGCAAACTTTCCATTTTAAAATGGTTGTATTCTACAAAGTTATTAATTTTTTTTTCAAATTTAATATGACTGTGCAAGAATTGTCCTTTTTCTGTCTGATGAATACTAGTATATTTTGATATGATTTCATCTGAACAGTGATTGCATTTTTCTATAACAATTTTGTTCAATAATTTCTCTATCTCAGTGGAAACAATTTTAACTTCTTTGGTATTGAATTTCAAGGGATATGATGGCCTTAGTTGACTTAAATTAGCTTCCTCTATCATTTCAATATGACATCCTTCTACAGATTCTAATATGAATTTATCGGAAGTAATTTCTTTCCATTCCTTTGAAAATTGTTTCAGTCTACCAGCTCTGAAATTTTCAGGTAATAAAACATCAATTGATTCTGTTTGAAATTTGACTTAAGCAGTTCTTACCTCATTGAATTTGTCAGTATTCACTCTTGTTTGAAGTTCTTTTTTCCCTTTTGAGAACTTCCTGTTGAAATCTCCTTTTCTGGGAGCCTGACCTAAAGGGGAGCATTTCTACCTCTGTAATTGCCTTGAAACCCTTGTCTGGAATACGGTTGAAAACGCCGACCTCTGTTTCCCTGGTAACTTCCTCTTTGCTCTGCAGCTTTGCTAGTCATGACTTTGTTGACTGCTTTGTTGGTCTTTTCTATTTCATCCAGTCTCTTGCCCAGTTCTCCACCAAACAAATATTGGTTTATCGGTGCTCCCGAAGAGAAGAGAGACAAGTAGTTAACACTGTCTATATTACCTTTCAAGCATTCTCTTCTCCTCATATTAAGTTCATAGTTCGAAAAACTAAGCATTTCGATTAATTTTATCAATTCTTTGACCAAGTCTTCTTATTCTAGTTCTTTGTTTGACACAAAATTTTTTCCAATTTTTTCTAAAATGCTCACCAGAATCGTAACGCTTTTAACCAAAGATAACTGACCATGTTGACATCTGATATCCAACGATTTGGTAGCTATTGGTAGTCTGTTCCAGATAAATTCGTCAACTTTAGTACATACCAAACTTTCACAATTTTCTGGTCTTTTGATTTTTTCAGCAGACTCTTTAACTTGATCTGCTAATTTTTTATCAACTTTAATTTTGAACATCAGATCATCAACAAGCTTCGCCAAGTCTTTGTGTATTGGATCAGTAATAACATCTTGTGAGGTGATTTGTTCAGCAGCAACTTTCAAAAATTGCGACTGTGACCCACTTTCGTTTTCATTTTTCTCGGAGTCTTGTGCTTTTCCGGATATCGAACCCGATATTTTTGTTTTCGATAAAAAGTCATTCACAGTCCTATCTGTTACTTGTGAGTTTATGACATTATTGTCAATCTCAGAATCATAACCCGAGTTGCCCTCTGATTCATAATCGTTAAATGGGTTGTTTTGATCTGAAATCAGTTCGAATTTGTCTGATCTTAGCTCTCGAAATCCTGCTGTTCTAGTGTTTGTTAACATATCAAAACACGTGGCTAAATTATCAATGTTTTGCGTAGAATTCCTATTTTCAACAGGTATGTTATCATTCAAATCACTAACCTCATTTCGTGGAGAAGTGATATTCGTAGCTGTACTGCTACTAGCACTTGGCATGTCCTGTTTTCCCCCGATCTGCCGATTTTTTTCAATATGGCGGATGCCATGATTACACCACGTGTATGATGATTATCAAAAAAAAAAAAAAAAAAAAAAAAAAAAAACAACTTCACAAATGGGATCTGTCTCCGACAGATAAAGATACTTCAACGAAAGTTATTTGTCTACGACAAATTTGGTGAAAGGAAGAAACCGCGAACTCTTTTTGTATAATTCACTATCACTTCAAGCAGAAGCAACGCACTGAACCTATTACGCAGACGCACTGCTATCTCACGTGATCCCCTTGGTATGATGACGTAACAGAATTTCTTTTTAATTTAATTCTTCGTTTGAAGGTTACGGAACTATATTTTCTTTGATTGTCAAATTCTATCGCAGTCTTATACATGTACTATCAATGGATGCCATTTTTTTTCTTTACAGGCAAATGCATGAATTTTCAGTCTATCATGCTTAAGTAATAAAAAGCTGACCACCCTTAGGTTTATTTAAACCTTTATTGAAGATACCAAGCAGGCGATACATGCATTCCTTGGAATACTCATGTTTATATGCACACTAAACGGAGCTGGACTTTTCTGAGCGAATTGAAATACAGTTGTATTACAATTTTGACGAAATCTATTTGAAATTGAGACTGATTATCTTGCGAGACTTGAATATATCTTCTTCCGTGACATCAGCTATATCCTGACAATTCTGAATAATTCATAAATATTTTCTATAATATTATCACTGTCGATATAATTGTTATTTTCTTCAACATCGAGTATAATGCTCTTGGAAAAAGTCCATATTACCTTATCTTATTCCTAAACATAATGTAATTCATTTTCAAGCCGGCTTTTATCGGAACAAAAAATGGTAATTTTTGTCAGAGACTACTTTTTTAATGTAATTATTTCACTAGCAAGTATTAAGGAGTAGCGTTTTCATATAACTTAGTTGGTAATCCCATTTTGAAATCTTACTTTCCAATGCATACAAGAAAATAGGTCTATTAAAAAAGCTCAAATTTAAAATAAATTGAAAAACTCTTTCACTCATGTATACGAATTCATTCGCCCTAAACATGAATATACTTCAGTAGTATGGCGAGGTTGTTCAAATACAGATTCTGAAAAGTTGGAGAAATTACAACTACAAGCAGCCCGTATTGTTACTGGTCTGACTCTATTAGCTTCTAGAGAGTCTGTATTTCGAAACTGGCTGGGAGCCGCTTAGTGATAGACACAAGCTACACAGATTAAATACTATGTATAAGATTCATAATAATTTAGTTCCTGATTATCTCTGTGATATTATACCTGACATGAGATATTATTAGAGCTTCCACTCATACATCAAGAAACTCTCAAAACTATATACCCATATGTAGTCTGCAAACTTATAAATCATCATTTGTTCCAACTGTAGTTAATGAATTCATAATCGCTAGAAACTAGAAACTCGAGCTCACCATCTGCTTTTAAAAGAACGATTGCACAAAAAATAGCAGTAGCTCCATCTTATTTTAGATTTGAAAAAAGACGTAATAATATACTGCACACCAGACTTCGACATAACTGTACATTAAATACATGTATTTGTCTCTATAGTTGTAACATTATGTCAAATCTATTTTGCTCTCGTGAAAAAGTAGAAGACACACATCATTATTTTTTCTCCTGTCCTAATTAAACTAAGGCCAGGAAAGATTTTTTCGATAGTTTTTGAGATTTGATAAGGTTCATATTGTTGACACCCATACTTTACTGTGGATGTATACTTCACTAAGTATTGCTGAAAATTGATATCTTTTTCCATTGTATATTCATATATTCAGCATTCTGGTAGATTTAAATGATTTATTGTAATTTTTGTATATTGCAATTTTATATCACTAATTTTCTTGCAGTTTATATAAACTCATGTTGTGATTTAATCAAATTTATTTCTAAAACTGTGTAACACATGTAACTCAAACTTTATAGAATTATAGAGAGGGCGATACAATGTATAAGTTTTAAGAACTTTTGTCCAATCCCATTGTATATGTACTGTATACAAGGAAATTTTCGCCTTCGTTTTATTTTCGCCCCTTTCGCCCAAGACACAAATGGGCGAATTTAAGACTTTCTGATTTAAGACGTTAGGAATTCAAGTAAGACAGTATAACAGAACCATAGCAGGGTTAGTTTAAACGGGGGCAAAATTGTTTGCAAATTTGAAAGAGCGAAAATAGCACGGGGCAAAAAAACCCCGGTATATAGTATAACATTAAAATATGTTCAATTTAGCACATTTAGCACATATGTGCACTGATCCATCTCTCTCTCTGAAAAAAATAAATACGTGTACGTAAAATACCCTTTAATATTAAGATACTAATATTGCTCAAATTTAAGCATTTTTAAATTGCTCAGAAAACAAATATACAGCATCTTTAGCCATGCATTATATATAGACATCGCTGTACCTAACAATGTGTTCAATGTCGCGTTGAAATTAATTATGTGATTACTTAAACAGAATTATGAATAAATGCATGTACTAAATAGTAACATTATCATTTATTAAAAATGTCCACATCAATTTTCATTCAAATTGATTTTTGATTTTTTTGTTACGTTTGGGTCTTGTTCACGAAACGCATTCGACAAAAAATACGTTTTACGATATCACGACTTTGACGTTGTTTTGTGCGCATTGTGACGTCAAAAGATAAGGGCCTTTTTCATGCATATGACGGCAGTCATATAGTAAAAAACACTATAAAATACAGTTGTTGTTTTGTAAATATTTGTTTCTTTAACATCTCTTTTCATGTCTATTATCAATTTGTTTGCGTTTACATCGGACTCTTGTTGCACAAGTGATGCTTCACATAATACTGATTTGTTTTTTTCTGTATATAGGAACTTTAGCTTCACATATTATTACTCAAAAAATTATTAAATGTTACAGATATTCACTCTAGTTTTCATCCGATATTGTTAGAACTAGTTTTACACATTTTCTTTTAACAATCTAAACTCTCCAAAAATTACAGACATACTGAAAAAAAATCAACTTAGAATTACCAATCTTTAAGCCTGATACTTATTTTGAAATATATCTCAAAATTTACACAATTTTAAATTTCACTCTTTCAGTTCCACAACATTTTTACCGATCCGTATTTATCTTCTAGGGGTGTAGTGTAGGTTAGGGCGGCGCCACGAAAATTATATCGGCATCAAAAGCAAGTTTTTTTTTACTTGCCTAGATGATTAAGCGGTCAAGTGTGCTGTTCCTGTACTGCTAGGAAACAGATTTGTATTTTTCTAAAGTTGATGTGTGAGTAGTAATATATGGGCACCATATGTTACTGCTTGTGTGCTGTATATAATTACTAAGTATGTAACAAGCGTAATAATACATATCCTTTACCATATTACATCATGGATCAGCCCGAAACACAAATGTCAGCCAGAAATCAAACACGAACCTCTAAAACATCAAGGGTGGAACTTGGTTCCCTGCGGGAATAAGCATCCCCTGTCGACCGGTCATACCGGCCGTGCGCTTCTCGTCATGATCGGGAAAAACGAGAAAAAAAATTAGTATGTAAATTCACTTTGTTAATAATGGCTTAATAATTAGGATGAAAAACGTCAGTCAGGATTAAACGTAATGACAGATTGTATTTGCTGACACAGTTCTTATATCGGATCATATAGAACTTGTGAAATGATGACTTTAAACGAGACTATTGAGATTCTTGTTTTATAAACTTGTTTGTCAATAACTTGCCTTGTTTTAGAAATTGTTTGCACGTCTAGCATGCTCTTGCCTATCACATCAACTGGGCGATATAAACCCCATATGCAGGTAATAAGGGTATATTGCTACATAAGTCAGAGAAGTCGACGATAAAAAAAGTTTAAATCAGCACGTTTTTCATAAAGGTTTCGTGTTATGAGACCGTTGTCGTCTTTTTCTTGTTTCTAATTATTCCAAATATGAAACAGATGTGTCAAACTAAGTGGTATCATTTCAAACTCACTGGAATATATCAAGTCGAGAAATGATAAATATAGATATTAATATACTTTTTTAATGTAGTATTTATTTAAAATATGGTAATTTTTGATTTCAGACTACTTTTGGGGACCAAAAACTTATTCACGTTGGAGAACATCCATATCAGGTAAATTGGAACTTGATCTGCCTGTATTATATGTTTCCCAATTGTTTAATTAATTATTTGTTACATTGTCTTTCAGCTTATCAATACCCATGTTTAATAGACATTTTGTTTTCTTCAAAACACAGAGCAACAAAACTTGTCATGAAAACTTGTCTATGATTAAACAAGTGTAGTCAATAAATACACTGGGGTAGATCTGTATGCAATTATCATTTAGCATTTGGTATCCTTTGTGTTACGAAAATAAAATGTTTTAGCTAAACACCTAAATAAAAATTGAAGAAAATAACCCCCCCCCCCCCCAAAAAAAAAAAAAATAAGTGATTTCAAAGAACTAGTAAGTAGTAGTGTTTTTTCTTGATTAGTAACTGTATAAAGTAAATAATCAATTTGGGATCGTTTTTTCATCGTTTATTGCATATGAAGAAAAGGCTGATGATTTAATAATTACTGGTAATTGTAACGATAACAAATGTTTCCCAAAAAGGCTCCACAACCCCTTACTGTACCTTATTTCTTACTATCTTTATTAAAAAGGTTGGGGGAAAACGTAAATTCATATAAGCGGTATATCACTATTATAGTGAATTTCCGCTATACTTTCAGCCTTATTTTTCCTCGATTTCATCAAATAACATGCTTGCTCTTTATAGCGCAAGTCATGGTGGGTACCCTAACAAAAAATACTATAGTTAACTATAGTTTACTATAGTTAACTATAGTGATAACTTTGACACTATGAAAACTTTGATTTACTTTAGTGATAACTTTGAAAACTTTGATTTACTATATTGATAACTATGACACTATAGTGATCACTTCGAAAACTTTGATTTACTATAGTGATAACCTTAACACTTTGATTTACTATAGTTAAGTATAGTTAAATATAGTAAACTATAGTTAACTAAAGTATTTTTGTTAGTGTATACTAGTTACCATGCAGACAAAAATTATCATTTCTTCTTCTAAATTCGACAAACTCTTTCATTGCGGGTTGAAAGTAATTACAAGCATTAATTTGTGTACATATGTGAGAAAAATTGAGATCCAGTTTTTCTTGAATGCTTTCGCAATCACTGGTTGCTATGTTAAAAATGTAACTTCCCTTTAAAAAGTGTGTTCGCATTATTAAACGCATCATCATAAAACTTACTTAAATTCAAACATGTAAAGGTGCCAATTAGTGTCCATTTTTATACCCACCATGTGTTGCGCTATAAACAGCAAGCATGTTATTTGATGAAATCGAGGAAAAATACGGCTGAAAATATAGCGGAATTTCACTATGATATACCGCTATTATAGCGGAATTTACGTTTCCCTGAACCTATTAAATTTGTCAATATTTTTGTATTATAGATCTTCACACAATTTTCAAATTTATTTTAGCTAAAAACAACATTCATTTGGTATTTCACATTTCACTAAAAAATCTCTATAAATAACAGTTTTTCTATGATTAAAATATAACGAAACATTCAAAATTAACGATCAATGCAACACCAATGACGTCCAAACGAAGCTCGTGGCATTTTTGAATTTGTTCTGAATTTGTTCGAGGCGTTTGTCATGCGGAATCATGCGTCTTTAAAAAATAATTTTAAGCATAAATTCCATACTTCATTTAATTTTCTTTTAGTTTACGTGTAATCCATTTTACACATAATGCAGTTAAGAAAATATCTTGGAATTAATTATTCTAAAAGACAATTTCTCACGATCAATAAACCTAAATGCTTGCATAGTTATCGGCTGTGTCCACGTATGGCGTATGACGTTCAGTTCCAGACATTTTAGTCTGTCGTCATTTTAGTTAGTTTTCGAGACACATCTTCCATTTGATAACCAGCCCAGCCATTTTGAACCTCTCTAACTTATAGAGACCACTGCTCGATACATTTGGTTGTGTCGTCCTATCGTTTACATCTCTTTTGACCGTATGAACATAAGTCAAATACTGCTCAACACAGCACTAAATGATAATCTGATCCGCCGCACGTCGCCATTTTTGACTATATCTAAAGAATGTAACATAATATTTTTTGTTATTTGTGGTGACAGAATCTTTTTTACAAATGAATACGCTATGTCATAAATGATATTTCTATGGATGTAAATTTTGTAGTATTACTTTTCTGTATAGCCTAGTAATACAAAAGAACTTCGATAGCAATGCTATTTTTGACGATCAAAAAGTTTACTTGTGCCGACCATCGAAATTTAACACCCTTTCTATACTGCTTCTAAATTCATATGCCTTAAAAACCATATAGTATGTTGTCACAAAAATTGAATGATTTTAATCCGGTAGTTTATGAAATATTTGGTTTTTTGAAATGGAAATTTGTAGTTGGTTTTTTTTCTGGGACAACCCACGTATATCTTGTTATATTATCTTGCAATATATACTTTTTTAAATTTCAAAAGATTTAATTGGAAAAAAAAACGCAAGGTCTAAATGGGATGAAAAAGCGGTAACGCTTCGAATTCATCTGGCAAAGGATTCTGTTTTGAAAGGAATTTTCTGTAAAAGGCTACTTGTGATCATTTATAGTCAGCATACTGTTTTGTTGAAATTTTGTATTCGCGAGAACCGATATGTTAAAAAGCGCAGGAAACTCGTCCGATGTCGGAAAGGTATGGATAGAGACATTTGAAGTCAAACTAAATTTTATAATTTTGACCAAAAACATTTTATGTCTTCCTCTTTCATCAGGACAAACAGAAATTTCACCCTGTATATAATTTCCCCTGTTTATGAAGTAGCACAAAAGACAAAACCACAGATTATATTGCGAAAATTCTTTTACTCAAATTGAGGTAAAAATTTTTTAAATTAAAAAACATGTAAAATACATACATGTAAAATACAAAAAAATATAATATATGATTACATAATGAACTATTACTACAGAGACAAAAACCATGTTAAACACCTTTAAAGGTAACAAATACATAATCACCATAATAAGAAAATACAAAGTAAGCTTGGCCTTGTAAGGGGTCAACAGCCCACCAGGAAAGAGAACTCTTTCCTACCCTTATATATGAAATATAAAACAAAGGAGACCAAAATCACAACCTACAGACTTGATACCCGTATATACAATACATATCCAAATCTGAACATATGCAAGTGAAAAAGAAAGTCAATCTAAATGTACAGAAGCCGGCCCAACAGATATCTACTATAACAAACATAATCACTTGTGACATAATGTTCTTTAAGGATAAGAAATATTTTACATCCAAGTCCAAAAACATCTCTACATTTCAATACAGGTGTACTCTATGAATAAAATGAATAAAATTATAATCAGTGAAAATACACATGCAATACCGGCCCCAGCAGGTATTGCTGACATAAAAGCAAATGCACACGTACCCTTTGATACCTGATGACACATTGACCTGGAAACTGAAAAGGCGGTTCTGCGAAAAACTTCATATGCAAGGTACCGGCCCAAGCAGGTACCTTTGAGAAAAAGTTCTTGCAGAATAATGTTATATTAACCTTTGGGAGATTATTAATGTATAACATAAAGTTTAGAGTCTTTCATAGATGGACCAATGTGAGCTATGAACATTTTATGGCCTTATGTATTTTCGAAATACATTGGACTTCCAACGACCTGCTTCTCTTATTCTAGAATCGGACCAGCCTCTTTCTGCTGCTGCTGTGGCAGCCCCAATGCGGAAGCTGTGGCCTTTGTATTTGGAACTATCCAAGTGACATAAATCGATACATTTATGTAATATCTTATCAAAATATGATCTAGCAACTGGATGTTCAGTGGTAAAGCAGAACAAAGGTCCTGGTAATTTGGTTCTAAGTTGTAAGAACCTTACTAGACTTTCGATGGCTGATTCAGAGGTACCAGTATTCTCATCTGTAAACCTAATGACTTTTGCCCCTTCTTTAATATCATGTTTGAATTTCCTAAAGCTTACTACTATTTGTTTAGCCTCACCCTGAACATATGTCAGACTTGCATCATTCAGTTGCAAAATATGTTCTTGAGGTATATCTCTCACAGCAACCAATTCGCCAATTCTAGCAAAGGTTGAAAAGGCAAAAAGGAACATTGCCTTAAACAGGCACTGTTCATAACATGAATTCGAAATGACTGGCAATACCAGCAACATTTTATTCAATATGGGTACTGTAATGGGCAACCTAGCTTGTGTCAATTGTTTGTGAAAGTCTGTAAGTACCTGTTATAAGTTTATCAACAAGAAAAGTTCGAATATTGTCTGGTAAAGACAACATTTTGTGTACGTAACCCAAAGCTGATAAATAAGTTGAAATAGTAGATGGTGAAAATGACTTCTTAAACAAATATGCAACAAACAATGATATGGTTGAAACCGATAAAGGAAGACTGCTAACTTGTCCCAATACCTCCAATGAAAAAGACTCAAAAGTAGCCCATGCACGTCTGTAAGTATTTTGTGTAGAGGGAGCCAATGCAGCTTGTGTTAAGACCCTAATGTATTCCAGAAGTTCAGTGGCAGCAGCTGGTCTGGCACAGGGCATGGTTCCTTTTGAGCATGTACTGCCAGCTTCAAAAACTGATTGACCTGTAAACGAGAGAGGCAGTCAGCCAAAATATTCTTTTTTCCTGGTATATGTTTGGCCTTGAATAGAATGTTGAGATTTAAGCACTGCAGAACCATGTAACGCACCATTATCATAACCTCACTAACAGGAGATGTTTGCTTATTAATAACTGATACTAAAGCTTCATTATCTGTAAAAAACAAGATGGAATGATTTTTCCACAAGTGACCCCACATATGTATTGCCAGAATAATCGCATAAAGCTCCAGAGTCATAATATTTAATTTTTGCCATTCTGAAGGAAAAGCACCATAAAACCACCTTTCTTTGTATATGCCTGCATACCCCATAGACTGAGCCGCGTCAGTATAGAGTTCTAGGATGTAGCTTGAAAGGAATGTTTCATTCAAGAATATACACTTTCCATTAAAACTGGACAAAAAATGAAGCCACATTTTCATATCTTCCTTAGCCTCTTTTGTCAGCAAAATATGTGTCTGAGAATTAGAGACATGCATCGTCATATTGATCACGCGCCGTAAAAAGGCCCTACCAGGTTGCACAACTGAGCAGGCAAAGTTTAGTATGCCTATTAAGGACTGCATTTCCTTTAACGTACATCTCTTCAAATTTAGAAACCTATTCAGCAAATCCTTACACTTAACCAATTTCTCTTCTGGTAAGCGAGCTTCATGTTTGGGGATATCTAAAGTGATTCCTTCAAAATCCATGACTTGTGCAGGAAGTTCTGTTTTCTCATTTGCAAGAGGGACCCCTATATCCTCACATAAGTTGATAAAAGCTTTAAACTTCGATATCGCCATATTTTTTGAACTCTCTAATATCAAAAACTCATCTAATATATGCACCATCCCAGAAATACCCAACTTATTCCTAGCCATCCATTCTAAAGCCGTATTAAATTCTTCAAATATTTTGCGACAGCCCATGGGTAAACATTTGTCATAGTAGAAGTTCCCATCCCATTGAAAACCCAGTAGTTCAAAATCATTTGGATTGACAGGCAAGATTCTAAATGCAGATCTAATATCTGTTTTACAAAGATATGTATCCTTGCCAAGTATTTTAATATGTTGGATTGCCTCATAAATACCCGCATACTGAACTGCAGCAGATTCATCTGAAATCCCTGCATTGATTGAATTAAGTCTTTTATCAGGGTATGATAAATGGTGTATCAAACGCCAAGATCCTTTTGATTTCTTAGGGACAAGACCCAGGGGAGAAATTCGAACGTTATGGAAGGGTTTTGCTTTAAAAGGTCCCTCAACCCTGTTACATTCTAATTCTTTTTTAATTTTATCTTCAATTACTTTTGGATTTTCTAAGGCAGAATTTAGATTTGGACAAGCAAAGTGTTCCCGGGGGCCCTGATATTCTAGTGAAAAACCATTTCGAAAGACATGTAATAAATATTGTTTCTTTTTTTCATCATACCCTTCTAAATAATACTCTAGCTGATCAGCATTAATGGGTGTGGGCATATTATTTTGAATTTTTGGAAAAGGAGGCTTGTTGTTCTGTTGGCAGAAAGGGTTTCTTATTTCCCCCGTGTTTGTTACGTTTCCCTGCGTTTCCTTTTGCTTGAGCCCTATACTTGTAACACTGGGACATGGGGTGGTTTCCCCTGCAATTGTAGCAGGCATGGAGGTAGCCACACATTCCATTGCAATCATGCCCCCATTAAATTTGTGGCAGGTTTTACGAGGGGCTTGATTTTGAAAGGGCTTCATGTGAGTGGTGTTATTTTTTGATCTGTTGAGGGCTCTAGTATGCAAAATCTGATCTACATAACTCCAGGACAATGTGTCATCATTTTGCATCGCTTGCCGAAAATTCACATCATAGAAAAACCAATCCCCTCCATCCTTATGAATTTGTCGAATGAGATCCATATAAATGGCTAACTCTTGAGAAACTGAAGGATTGGTGGGATTAGCTTTTCTAATGACAGATGAAAAAATTAAAAATGCATTTGTCCAAGTCTCAATTGTTAGAAATTTGCGTTTTTTCCTGAGGTAAGACCAATTTTTTGGTTTTTTACAGCTAGATGCAGATCAAGCTCTGCTGGTTGATGATCAACCAGAACATCTGACATATCAATGAACTCTCTACTTCTAATTTTCTCTTGCAATTTTGTATTTATTTTTGAATACAAAGGCCTACCTAAGGGCTTGTAATTGTACTTGATCTTATCATCGAAAGTAGAGACAATATCTTGAGCTGGAATATGAATAGTGTTCAAACTATTATTCTTTACATGCATACCGCCACTTGACGTGGTTGGTGTTTCTGTTACTGCTGTCGCAGTAGCTCCACTGCCATCATTTGTTGGCTTTGGTATTAGTCCAGCTGTCTTCAAGTTCTCTAAAACCTGAGCCATTACTGCAGCTGTAATTGCTTGTACAGTCTCATTTGTATTTGATTGTTCAATGATATTGGTCTGTGCGGTTTCACTTTCCACTGATATAGCTGATTGTGTTGTTTCCAACTGGCTGGATACATCCATCCTCCGTCGTTTGAATGGCCGCCTAGTGGACATCTATAATGGTAACACTCTCTGTGTCAATAACATTTGATCAGAAGGCTTGAGATTTTTTTTTGAGTGCAGAAAAATGCCTTCATGGCATATGTGTGAATTCATGACAAATTGAAGCTGTCAAATACATGACTACGTATCGTAATAAATTGAAACACAGTCAAATACATGACTGATCCATTTACAATACAGACAATTATTGAACAAAGTAAGGAAATACATGACTGAAATCCTGAAGCAGGGCTTGAATGCAGACAAATACATGTCTGATAAATCTTCAATGTAGACAAATACATGTCTGATAAATTTTCAATGCAGACAAATACATGTCTGATAAATATTCAATGCAGACAAATACATGTCTGATAAATTTTCAATGCAGACAAATATATGTCTGATAAATTTTCAATGCAGACAAATACATGTCTGATAATTTTGATGCAGACAAATACATGTCTGATAAATTTTCAATGCAGACAAATACATGTCTGATTATTTTCATGCAGACAAATACATGTCTGATAAATTCTCAATATAAACAAATACATGTCTGATAAATTTTCAATGTAGACAAATACATTACTGACTTCCAAGCAGTCAAAAACATGATGTATATTGAAGTATAATAATAAACAGTCAAATACATGACAGATAATTAAGGAATAATAACAGTAAAATGCATGACTAGTGCTTTTTTTTTAAAAGTTAAAACCATAATCAATTATATAATTATGATTTTAAACAATTCACAAAGATGAACTCTACAAATGAATATTACCTTGGATGCTGAAACAATACACTGCAGTAGCTAATCCTAAAAACAACAACCTTGTTATTAAATAACTTGTGTATCATATGCATATAACCACCAAAGTCAGAATGCAAACTGACTCAAGAGTCTTGAATTGTGATATGAAAAGGAATTTGACCATCTTCTCCTTTTTTATAAACTCTCAAAAAAAAAAAAAAAAAAATATAGAATACAAAAAAAAAAAAAAAATGAAATGCTCAAAGAGAATATAATTATTAATCATATACTGTGGTTTCATCAATATTCGTTGAGCACCAATTTTCGAGGATTTCGTTGTTGAGCAGATCCACGAAATTAGATGTTCTTTGACTTAACAAATATTTTATTCATTTGTATAGGCAATGCTTTTGTCCACGAAATTACGTATCCTCGAAAACGTCTGTTTTACAAAATACACGAAAATTGATGCCAACGAAAATTGATGAAACCACAGTAAGTCAACTTTAATGTTAAGTTTCTAGTAATCTCATTGATCACTAACCTAATAACATGCAATTCGTTCAAACTATGAAATCTAAAGCATGCATGATAGCCAGTCTGATGCTTCTGTAAAATTTTTTATGTCCAACTGGAGAGAGATGCACACCATCACTATAAAGAACATGCAGAGGACTGTTCATTAAGCGAAGATGTCGCCAAAACATTATCTTCACATTGTTTATATCTTCCGGCAACACTGGCAGCATGGTGTTGATTATCTTTCGTTTTTCCTCATACATTTGTGGTGAAATATTTCTATGCTGAAGTCTCATAAAAAGTTCTCAAACAACACCGACCTGTATACAGTCAAACTTTCCCCAGCATTTCCATTAGCTTACTACTGAAATTTTACATGCCACAGTTTCTGGTTTCGCAGCTAAACTACCAATGTCATTTCCACCGATCTGTAGTATGATCACAACTGGTTTGAAGGATTGCATGCAATTCTTTAGATCCTGCTTCTGAAGCAAACTATCTACACGCCCCCCACTTATTCCATGGCATCGGATTTCACACTGGGCAAGGTTAAAATCAGCCGGTAATAAATCACTTTGTCCTAAAAGTCTTTCCAGTCGTGAAATAAAACTATGTCCTATAATTAAAACTTTCATGCGTTTGTCCATATCTGTAACTCGTGTCTGCGAGCGGCGCGGCGTTGCTCCACTTTGTTGATTACGTAATATGCCTAACGTTTATGGCTGTAGAATGGTAGTAGAGGATACGGACATTTTATTTATTCATTTATTTTTTTTTAATAACGTATCTAGTGAAACAGATAACAACAAAGTCTTGCTCAGTTATTTCCTCAAATATCAGTTCCTCGAATGCTGTCATGATGTTTTAACAAAGCACAAACAAAGAGGACAATCATGGCGTCGCCCATGCGAAGTTCTCGTTATCAGTCAAATTTTCATTCATAACATGCCAAAAACATTACCTTCCTGGATTAATCCGTGTCCGGAATCATTTTTTGACTACTGGTACACAAAGAAATTGAATGAAAAGTCGATAAACTGGTTCAATATTAAAAAACCATGGAAAACTTTTACAATGTTTACATCAGGGACGCTAAGAATGTAAAAAGATACCAAAATAGAATTGACCAATCAAAAATCAGAGAAACATCTAATGCATTGGGGCTTCCCACGGGTAACACAATAAATGAGGTTTCATAAAAGAAATACCCTGAATAAAATAAAATGAAAATGATTCACTCGTCTACATAAAAACAGTTATTAAATAACTTTCATATATCTACAATTTCAGTAAGGCATATCTATTATGATGAAAACACAGAGAAGTACTGGCGACAATTTATGCAAAGGACAAGATAGGCTAAGGCCCCTTTTTGGCCCCTAGTTTTGAGTTAAGTTTAATGAAGAAAACTTCATTGAAAACCACTCAGAGTTTATGATGAAAATGAAAAGAAAAGGTTTTTAGGAAAAATAAGGATTAACATTGAGATTTTGCAGATTGATATAACACACAGTTCACTATATCTATGTAGAATCGCCAAAGAACTGGATTAAATATTTGTTTTCATTTTAAATAAAAAGATTATTATTTTACTTGTGTATTTTTACATTTTTGTACATGAAAAGCATGCCGATTGCAAAGTTATGCATGTCCTTTTATGTAGATATTATTGCGCCATGTGATTAGGTAACGTAATTGCCTGTGACCTTTGAAGAACTTTATTTAGATATGAAGGTATTTGATCTCTGCATGTTTACATTCCCTCTTCCAGTAAACTTGAGTTATCGTTCTTGACAAGATTTATTTTTTCCTTACAGCAGGTATTGTAAAACGTCCGGTTTTAAAAGCTAACGAAGAAAAGAATGTCGCAGATGACAATTTGTCTAAATGTTTAAAAATAATAAGATTTCTTTTCCTAAAGTGTTTGAAGGTCATCTCTCGAACAAATGTAATGATATTATGCACAATATTAAATTTAAAGGTTTGACCGAAACACAAGTTTATCGCTAATGAATTAATACTGTTATAGACTTTATAAAAAGTGACTTTTAAGAACCTTAATGTTATGATTATCCTTCTTTGTTACAATGTATAGATGCTGCTTTAATCACGTGATCATAAACCATAATTTTTGTTAATTTGTCAGCCTGAATAAGAACAATAGTTTATGAATAGTGGAACAGATGCCAAGAAAGTCCTGAATAAGGCAAACATTCCTGAATAAGGAAAGCAAACAGTTTTCAACCTGAATAAGGTTACAAATATATGCTGTGTAGTGCTGATGCCATATTTTTGTTGAATGATAGACTTCCAATAAATTATATAAATTATGTCTTTTATTTCTAAGAAAACTGAAACAGCTTATGCAACAGCAAATGCAATGGAGGGGTTAAGTAAAGCGCAGTAGGGGTGGCAAACGAACATCAAGAAATGACATCGTTTGTTTTACTTGAATCAGATGGGGCATATTAGCCGCAAGTGTCCACGTAGAGAAAGACAGAAGGCTTATAATGAGCAAGAGTCACCAAAACGAAGTCAGACGAGACGTCACCACCAACCTGTCAGATAAGGAGTGGTTTCTTGGCATCAATAGACTCTGGACTTTATATTCCGACCAATGTGAATGGAATAGACGCTAATTTCATAGTGGACTCTGGAGCTTCCGTTACAATAGTATCTTATGAAACAGATGATGCTATTCCCTCGGCGAGTCAACCAGCATTGCAAGCAGCACGTCACACACTCACTTTAGCAGATGGCAAGACATTAGAAACGAAAAGGTCGACAGTTTTCGATTTTAGAATAGGAGAGAAGATTATAAAACATGAAGAAGTCTTGCAGCAATCAGAGGATCTAGTATTTTAGGACTTGACTTCATGATTGAGCATAAATGTATGCTGGATCTTAAATCAGTGACCCTGAAGTTCGAATATGAAGTGATCAATGTAGATTTGGAGCAAAATATGCACTGTTGTAGAGTTTTTGTCAATGAAACTTCAGTCATACCGACAAGGAGCGAGTGCATCGTTATGGGGAATGTGATAAATCGAGACAGCAAGAGACCATTACCCTTATTTGGGATTGTGGAACCATGCAAGACATTTAGCCAGAGGACAGAAACCATGATGGGTAGATTGCTGGTATCCGCAGACGCTGGTGATGCTGTTCCATTTAGGCTCCCTAATCTACACGATGATCCATTAGTTGAATATAAAGTTGCAGGGGTATTTGAACCAATAGGAACCACATTACCATCAAATAGTGGAGAACCAGCACAAGCTGCGAGTCTACTTAGTCACATTCAGACCTTGCTGGATGATGCAGAGAATCTTTCGCCAAACCAAAGACAGCAAGCCCAATCTTTCTTGATAAGGCATGCTGAGCTTTTTGCTGAAAAGATCGCTGTTCAAGGACACAACCTTGATCATACATAAAATCAAATCGGAAAATGAAAAGCCGATTCGTCAGCAGCCAATACGCGTTCCATTCCATCTAATAAAAGAAATTGACACTCAAATCGACAAGATGCTTACAAACAATATTATCAGACCTTCTTCAATTCCTTGGGCTAGTCCAACCGTACTTGTGCGTAAGAAAGATGGAACTATAAGATTCTGTACTGATTTTAGGAGGCTGAACAACGTAACAGTAGAGGATGCATATCCTTTACCTAGGATTGATGAGTCGTTAGATGCTCTTGGAGGGTCAAAGAGGTTTTCTACGCTGAATATGATGAGCGGGTAATGGCAAATAGAAGTCGACGAGCATGACAAACAGAGGACCGCCTTCACGGCACATAGGGGACTTTTCGAGTTTAACGTAATGCCTTTTGGCTTATGTAATGCGGCAGGGATATTTGAACGACTCATGCAGCCTACCTGCGCTGGTCTGAGATGGGATATCTGCTTGATATATCTAAACGATATAATCGTGTTCAGTTATACCTTCGTCAGCAATTAGAGAGACTTGATACATTATTTAAAAGAGTATGAAGCAGGACTTAGACTAAGAAGTAAAAAGTGCAGTTTATTCAAACACAGAGTATCGTATTTGGGTCATATCATAACAGAACTAGGAGTTGAAACTGACCCAGAGAAAGTGAAAGGCATAAAATCTGGCCGACATCAAGCAACGTTGGAAATCTACGAAGTTTCTTCGGCTTTCGCTCTTACTATAGGAGGTTTGTGAAGGGATTTGCCATTATTGCCAGTCCATTACACAATCTAACACACAAAGAAAAGAAATTCTCATCTCTTATGGAAGCAGACCCTTAACCAATGTACAGTATCATGCGAAAAGAATTGGTGGCAGTTGTGCATTTTATCATGGCATATTAACCCTACCTATACGGCAGACATTTTGTGCTACGTATAGATCACAGCGCCTTGAAATAGATGATGATTTTCAAAGAACCTGAAGGACAGTTAGCCAGATGGCTGGACACGTTATCAGAGTATGACATTGAGATTTGTCATCGAGCTGGTAGACTGCATGGAAATGCTGACGCGCTTTCAAGGATAGATCACGATACCATGTCGACTAATAAATGTAACACTAAGCCTGTTGCAGCTATTAACCTGGAAACGCCAGAGCATGATATACAACAACAACAGGCAGAAATAGCTGAAGTAAAGAAGTGGGTCAAAAGTCTGAAAATATTTAAGGAAAAACTGAAAACTATTTAAAAAAAGAGAACATATTTCGTGGGGGAAGGGGGGTGTCCTTTTTTTGTTCTCTCATTTTCCACTTTCCGTAAAAGAAAATCGAGTACAATACAGTACTACAACAAAAGTGCGGAGGGGAAGGAGGACCTGCGAATCTGCCTTCGAATGAGAATTTTCATACCTAATAAGCAGCAAATGACCAGATTTTCTTAAGCGAGGGCACTGCGGACTTGCATACTGGATAGAAACGAAAAAGATATAGCTTCTCATTAATTAGAGAAGTTAAGCAGATGACTGTGTACGTCTACGTGTACGTGTAGCTAGGGAAATCCCCTAATTTACTGCGATTATATATAGATATATATTTTGAGAAAATATGGGACTTTCTTTTTAAAATATAATACATTGTGTTATACGCAGCACATAGCTTCTTTTTTTTTAAATTTAAAAGTGGAGGGGGAGCAGAAAAATTATTGACAACATTGTTCCTGAGAAAAAAATATTTGATAAACAAAAAGAAAAATTGTCCAAATTCCAAAATCCTATTTCGTGACTTCGTGGAATTGGGGGTGGGGTGTGTGTTAAGTTTCGACTTTTTTTGGTAAGAGAATTATTCATATATATTAAAACCTTGGAAGATCACCACACTGCAACAAAAAGTTTGTGGGCGGCTTTTCAATGAATATTTTCATACTAAGTTAACAATAATACATATTCCGAGAAAAAAGGGGGGTATTACGTGTCTCTATTTAATGCATCTATAATACATACAATAAAAGACATCAAAATAAAACACTTTCTATTCAAATATGGATGCTGTACATTTGAATAAATTTCCGTTTTTAATATTATCTTTTCGCAACTTCTTTAGGAACTTGTACAGGCCCATTTAATTGCAGGGATGCTTGATTTAAAAATTCACTTATTCTTCCTTTTAGGTTATGTTTCATATTGAGCGAAGACTAATCTTTAATGTGAAGAATATTGTGAAAATTTGATACCGTAATCATTCGACATAATTTGCAGAGACATTTCAAGACCTACATGTAGATCTCGCAATTTGTTTTCAATAATATCGTCTATTTTTTTTTAAACTTTGCTAATATGGTATATAATCATTAAGACTGTAAAATTATGTTTCGGCCAAATCTTCAAATTTAATGCATCGTATCAGATCATACATTTTTTTCGAGGGATGAAATTCAGACTCATTAGTTTTAACTTTAATTCCTCAAACATTTTAGACTAATCTAGTCATCAGCGACATTCGCTCTTAAACTGGAAGTTTTCCGATACCTGCTTTAAGGGACAGATAACTCGTGCTAAGAACGATAACTCGAGTTTACAGGAGGAGAGAATAACAGAGATACAAATAATAGCTTTTCAAAAAGCTTGCCTGACTAATCAATCAATATCTATGGAACGTATAAGCAAGAGAGGTGCTACGATACTTCATTACACAAGATGTACAATTGACTTTCTCAGATGTTATAACCAAATACTACATATTAACGAATATCTAAGACATGCCACTATTTGGTCATTTATTAGTTAGCCCACGGGCTGACTAGTTACGTTGGGATGAAACCGCAATACGCTAGCGTAGATTATAATTGTGGGAAAAATAGTTAGATGATTCGTTTTAAAGAAATTCATATTACATATACTCTCTTACTAGAGGGCGCGCTTCTTCATGCACACTCCCTGGTCAGTGATAGATTGATGAGACAGCCCCTATTTATAAACTGGTGTGTTTTCCGTCGTTCTCGACTTCGAAGTAAATTATGAACAGTTTTAACTGGGAAAGTTGTCTTGAAGTGTTTGAGACAAAAATGCTCCAATGCTACTCTAGGACGCAAAGTAAATGGCCTGTACACTTTATAGCTAGAGCAAACCAAGATACTAACACCCCCCCCCCCCCCCCCCCGGATAAAACTCACGCGATGATGGTCTTACTATATATAAATGTACATGCATTATAAATGAATTTATCTTTATGTATACTTTGTTTAGTTTTTCTTTTCAATCGATTTCAGGACCTTTCTCATAATCATAATAACGTGCTTTTTTTATGAAATGAAAACCAGACTGAGTACAGATCATGGTGTCTTCTTCATTGTGCCGATTCTGTAATTAGAACCTTACGGGAGTGAAGCCCATTCCTCTACGGGTACTGAGATACACTTTTGTCACTGTATTAAAAGGAAACCCTCGTTCATCACAAAGCATGAAATAATATGCCACTGGCTGACTTGCTAAGCTTTTTTTTAAAAACCTAACCTTGTAATGTACATTATTAATAAATGTAATATTGAAAAAAAAAGGTGGAAAACAGACTGAATCAAGAAGGGGTGTCCCATTTACTAGGTGGAGGGAGTTTGTATATGATTGGACTAGTCCACTTATGGGATTAATAGTAAGAATAATCAGCAAATCCATTGCTTTAGTGTTTCCTGCCCATATACAATGTGTTCTTTTAAAAAATGAGATAAAATTTACTATTAATAAAAAATTTGAAGCTTAAGAATCAGGTTAAAAGAATATTTCCATAGAAGTTATCACACCCATTCAATAGAACAATCCAAGACATTTGGAGCGAAATGATTGTGTCACCCCTTTCGCAAGTGGACTGATCCAGTAGTTTAGAAACACAGAAAAAATGTTACACGGACATGTCCGTACAAAGAAGCGAAAAGAATAAACATGTGCATGCCAAAAAAAAAAAAAAAAAAAAAAAAAAAAAAAAAAAAAAAAAACTGAAGGAATTGAACACATCATTATTTTGCATCAGTAATATGATTCTTTCTTCTGCAAAACTGTATTTGTTTTAATGCAGGTAACAAATTCCGATGTAAATCAGCTTGCACAAAATCTAGTTCATTAAGAATGATCACTTAGTTTCGGATCGTGGAAAAATGCCTGACGCACGTGGCGTCAGGCAATCACAGAGGTATATATATTTGAGTTTTAACATATTTATGAAATATTCATACATGAATAATGAATAAATTATACATTTGAATATTATAATAATTACACCCTTGCAAACAAAGTTAAGGGGTATATAGGAATCACCTCGTCCGTCTGTTTGTCTGTCTGTGCAAAGGTGTCCGGCTCATATCTTTCTTACGGAGGAACATTAGAATCTACTACTTCACACATGATTGTTCATGACCTGAGGGTGTGTCATAGTCTGACCCAAGGTCTTTTGGGCAAGTTCAAGACCACTGAAAGAAAAAATTCATAATTAGTGTCCGGTCATATGGATCTTAAGGGAAAACTTGGTGAGTTCCCATTTTACACAGAGATTGCCTATGACTTGAGGGTGTGTCATAATCTTGACCTATAGTCATTGTAGAAAAAATGGATAAATAATCCATCCGTACTTTTTAATAGAGAAATACTTGAAAATTTTTTTGCTTCAAATTTTCACTTCATATCATTTTTGTGACACATTTAAATATTGTAAAACTATGTAAATAGAAGAATACTAAAATTTATAATTATTTATTATTTTGGGGGGAAACGTAGGAACCGTTGTCAAACTGGTGGGGTCCATTTTCATCGGGCTCAAAATTCATAGCTGTAAGTCTGTTTTAATCGGGGTCGAAATTGATAAAAATATTGTCGTCTGCGGATCCGAAGTGTACAACTGAAAATTCATATTTTCTTAGCGGGGGTATCATTTGTGAGCTATCTCACAGTACCTTTAGTTAATTCAGCATTAAACTTTTACTTTTTCATATGGGTCTACAAGTTGCTGTCCTTTAAAAAAGGACTGCAATACGTGACCCATATGCATGTGTTTCTACACGAAATTCAAAGAAAATTTCTAGATTTAGTGATTTTACAAAGGTGTAATTAAATTTATTTTTTTTTAAATGTATCTTGTAATTTTCATTGCTATTTAAGTCTGCTTAATTAGGCTGTAATGATAAAAAACCATGACCTTGAAATTATGTGAATATGAAATGTTCAATCTAATTAAAATTAGATGTTCCAAATCCGCTACCGCTTCCCAAAAGAAGCGGTAGTGGATTCGGAACATCTAATTTTAATTAGATTGTGAAATGTTGATCTAGGTATCTATCACAATTGTAAACACTGGTAAAGTAGCCTTTAAAATTAATTAACCACAGAATCAAAAGAGGCCTAAGCGTGCAGGTGTCGTAATGGTTGAATTGTAACTCCGTTGGCGGATCCAGGAAAGAAAGGGGGTTTGGATGTTGTAACCCCATTTATTTTTGCAGAAAGAGGAAGAGAGAGAGTGTGTTTTTTTTTTCTGTAGTATAGATATTTTTACGTCTAGTATTTTCAATAAAATAAGTACTTCAATCTCTGCCCTTTCTGCTCTCTAGATAGAGTTTTGCTTATTGCTTTTCTCCTTGTACATTCACAACCCCGGCCCCGGGCCTCGACCATCCACACGTAACATGAAAGATTTCACTTCGATATCATCGGAAGATTCCGGCGAACGTACATAGCTATTTTTGGACCATCTTCTGAAGTAACTAACTTTAAGAAGTATGCATAAAATGTCATGAAAGGGAGTATGCATAAGAGAATATTTTTCTCCTTATATTATGAGGATATTTTAATCAATAAAGAGAAAGGTTCAAAATGTCCCCGTAGTATGTTGGGGAGGGGGGCTCACTTTTTCTTAAAAAAATAATCTTTTGTTATAATTTGAATATATAAGTTTTGATTTGCATAGGAAGCTCCCCCGCACTTTTTGTGTCGGGAAGGTTCAAAATACGGACAATCAAACATTTAAAAGAAATCAAAATGTACCGAAAAGTTTAGACGAAGCCCCCTCCCCCGAAATAGGATTTTACAGTGTGGTGCACAGGTTGTTATTTTAATTTATTTATTAATTGTTGCTTGTTAACTCTTTTTGGAGGTTGCCCCCTTTGAAAACCGTTGCTACGGACTTGAATATAAGTGCCTGCAGTGTGACCTAACCCCCCCTTTTTTTTTCTTCAAAAACTGCTGAATCCGACCCTGTACTGGAGCACTAGAGGGTCTCGGTCCTAGAGGGTCTCGAGTCATCTAAAACGATGCTGGGTTATCGATTAACTCGTATAATTTAAACACACACACACACACAAATCGTGTTTTTTTTCTCTGTCTCTTTCAAATTACGGAATGGTTAATATACAACACCTGCAATCATAACTTCTCGGCAAAACAACGTGTTTTTTTTTCTGAGAAGGTCTGAGAAGATGTGTCGCACGTGTGTAGACCTAGACTATTTGGTCTTGCAAGCACAGATGTTTGCACTGTTTGCTGGTGACGCTTAGACTGGTGACGGTATTTGCTACGGACATGAAGGACTATACACCAGTTTCATAACATGTGCAGTTTTTTACTAGTGAAAATTGGAGTAAATTAAAAGTCGAATATCTTGGATATGGGTTAACCCATATCTATTCTTGTTACAACGACCGTCAATGGACGAGTTCATTGGTTACTCTGAAAGGTGGCACAGGTCAACCTTTCGTTAACATTTTCTACAATGTACTGCCTACTTTGAGTGATTGTACTTTCATAGCAAAGTTGTTAAATTTTATTCCCGATTGGCCTTATAATTTTGTCATTTTAAAAAATCGGGCTATTTCGATACATGTAAGGGACTTGACATCTGCACTAGATTTATACGGAAGATAAGATAGATGGTACACATGTAGCACAGATCTTTAGTATGCAGATTTTTTAAAAATGTTTCTCCCTCTCCCCCACATGGAAAAACGTTGCTACAGGCCTCTATCAAGCTATATTTGGATTGCTGTCAATCAAATTATTTAGTGCACCTTGATGCACAAAACTAATGCTGGTAAATCTTTTGAAACCTAGTAGTTGAATTCAACATGTTCAAGCTGTTAAGCTATCTATATAGGTCTTTCCTACTTATTTAAAATGCTTGTACCATAGAATTTAGTTTGTATATAAGGATATATGTATTAAAGAGAAATTCAGATCTTGGTTACGCCAAAGAATAAATAAATACGATGTGGAGATTTTAGAGCGAGGTTTGCCAATGATTGGCATATTCTAATTCGAAAAGGGCGAATTGTTCTAAGGGCAAGTTGTCTAAGAGGCGAACTCTTTAGCATTCTCGCGCATGCGTAGCCTGACGTGAGCCCATGGCATCCGGTTTAACCCCACTTATATATTTTCTGCGTGGACCTCAGGGTCCACGCAATAAGTCAAGATAAATAAACACGGTTAATGCAAAGGGCATCATTTGTAATTAAGACGAAGTATTATTTTTTAGTTATATAAAACATATACCATAAAAAAAAAAAAACAAAACAAAAAAAAACAAAACAAAACAAAACAAAACAAAACAAAACAAACAAACAAACAAAATGTGTTTGTGAAACACTGATGTCCCCGTATGGCAGCTTATGGCGAAGGTTAAAGCTTCTCAAATGCAAGTCAAATTCCAGGCCAAAAGATAAAAAATGTTAAATTTGAAAGCCCTAGCTGCAACTGTTCAAAAGTTATGGCGAAGGTTAAAGTTTTTTAAAAGTAAGTAAAACATCAAGGTCAATGTCAAAGTTGTTGGTATCCAAAGGAAGGTCTTGTCACAAGGATTACATATGTAAAGTATGAAAGCATTAGCACCAACCATTCAAAAGTTATGGCCAAGGTTAAAGTTTTTCGAAAGTAGGTCAAACTCCTATGTCAAGGTCAAAGGGTCAAAGTGGTTGGTATCCAAAGGAAGATCTTGTCACAAGGATTACATATGTGAAGTATGAAAGCCCCAGCACCAACCATTTAAAAATTATGGCCAAGGTTAAAGTTTTTCAAAAGTAGTTCAAATTCCTATGTCAAGGTCAAAGGGTCAAAGTGGTTGGTATTCAAAGGAAGGTGATGTCACAAGGATTACATATGTGAAGTATGAAAGGCCTAGCATCAACCATTCAAAAGTTATGGCCAAGGTTAAAGTTTTTCAAAAGTAGGTCAAACTCCTAGGTCAAGGTCAAAAGGTCAAAGTGGTTGGTATCCACAGGAAGGTCTTGTCACAAGGATTATATATTTGAAGTATGAAAGCCCTAGCTCTAACCGTTCAAAAGTTATGGCCAAGGTTAAAGTTTTGCAAAAGTAGGTCAAACTCCTAGGTCAAGGTCAAAGGGTCAAAGAAGTTGATATCCAGAGGAAGGTCTTGTCACAAGGAATACACATTTTAAGTTTGAAACCCCAAGCACCAAATGTTCAAAAGTTATAGCCAAGGTTAAAGTTTTTCAAAAGTAGGTCAAACTCAAAGGTCAAGGTCAAAAGGTCAAAGTGGTTGGTATCCACAGGAAGGTCTTGTCACAAGGATTATATATTTGAAGTATGAAAGCCCTAGCTCTAACCGTTCAAAAGTTATGGCCAAGGTTAAAGTTTTGCAAAAGTAGGTCAAACTCCTAGGTCAAGGTCAAAGGGTCAAAGAAGTTGATATCCAAAGGAAGGCCTTGTCACAAAGAATACACATGTGAAGTTTGAAACCCCAAGCACCAACTGTTCAGAAGTTATGGCCAAGGTTAAAGTCTCATAAAATTTTGCAAAAGTGGGTCAAACTCCAAGGTCAAGGTCAAAAGGTCAAATATGATGGTACCCAAAGAAAGGTCTTGTCACAAGGAATACACATGTGAAATATGAAAGTCATAGCTCCAACCAATCAAAAGTTATGGGCAAGGTTAAAGCTGACAACAGACAGACAGACAAACAGATAAACAGACAAACAGATAAACAGACAAACAGACAGACAGGACAAAAACCATATACCCCCGGGATCTTTCGATCCGGGGGCATAAAAATCAAACACTAGACATATGTTATATCCAATATTAAACAAATTGGGTTTGCTATAATTTTCAAAGCAATATTCTACACATTTTATTAAAATGTAAAAATATTTGAACACCTATTTTCATCCATTCTTCAAACTTTACGTCTCTGTGTTCATCTTTTTATTTCATTATTTTCATTTACATCGGTTCATGATTAAAAGAAGTTTATAAAAGAAAACATCTCATATATTGCCTGCTTAATATTAGAATTTTATTTCCCAAACACTTTTTTTATAGGTGCAAAGAGGTCAAACAGTACTTTGCTTTCATCAATTTTGACCCTTTTTTCTTTAATAGATATTGCTCAACCTATTTTGCCTAAAATATGAAAATATCTATTGTCATGACTTAATCCGGTAATCTGGTAAAATAAAGTAAAAATTTCAATGTTATTGTTAAAAAAAATTGTACCATTGCTCAGTAAGATTCACAGTGACACACCCCTCCACATTTTGTGGCAATTTTTTCGACAATTTCGAGCAGTGTTATTGTTGCATGAGTAGATATCTAACATATAATTGTCAAAAAAGCCTTGATGTTACCATTGTAAGGAGTGAAATATTTTAACTGAAAGGCAATAATTTGAATTACTTCAAAAAAAAAAAAAAAAAAAAAAAAAAAAAAAAAAATAGAAAAAGAAAAACAGGAAAACTGGCCAGGACCCCCCCCCCCCCCTTGAGATGTTTCTTTGAGAATTTATTAGTCCCCCTTCGTAAAAGTTGTCGTACACCACCTATTAATGAAAAGGTTATTTATTATCATAGTTCTAACTAATTCAAAATATTACATAAAAGTTTGCTATTTAGTTTAATTATACCTCTATTTGCAAGATAGTTTATTATTTGACTACTTGAGTTGGCTAAGTTTATAATTTTAAGTCGAAAGAGTCTTGGTTATGTCTTTTCATTATACTAAGTTAATGTAAATATGATACCCATTACCTGACATTGTTTAATGCATCATTAAAATGCTCTGTATGGTTGACTGTGCAAATTCTTCTAGATTCATTTAAAATATACACATTTTTCTAGAGAGTATATTAACTTAAATACATTTTAGTCAGTATAGTGATTCAATCCTAAATCATACTTAAGAACTTTTGTAACGTTAATATTGCTGTATATTTCTAAGACAACTAAAATCAAGCCGAGAAAAAAAGGGCAAATGTCTCAAATTATGTTGTATAATCGAATAGGAACACTTTCTGCATTACCATCATTTTACTTTTATGCTGTAGATGAGTTCTCCACACTGACTGATGACGAGGTGTTGGTGTTATATTGTTTTCTGTGTTCTGACTCCGGTCCTCCTGACTTCACTGACACAGAGTGGCTGGACTTGCTTAATAAGATACGACAGATTGCGTACCGTAAAGAGAATCCTGTAACAAGTGAGGAAGCACAGCAGACTCTGGACAGACTGAAGTCACGTGATTACCTTTGGGAAGATAAAGGTAAAGATAAAGAAAAAGGAAAAGATAACGAAAAGATAACGGAGGACATAAAGGATGAGACAATGTATTGGATAGCATCAATACGCCGTGATATACCATTCCTTTACAGTAGTTATGATACAGCCAGTGTGTACCTGAGATCACAGAGATACAACAGAAAACCTGGAGAAAAGTGTGTACGTAGTGATTACTGTGATTACTTACTGATACTCCGTTTACAGATGAACATTCTGACTCACGTCACCATGGAGGACACGGAATTATATGATAGGATACACCAGATATGTAAGTCAGTGTAAAGAATTTATCATATAGATTACACTATGTAAGTGAATAGATTAAACAGCTGTTAATATATAAATAATTTATGTATTTATACGTATTAAATAAACTATTACAATGTTTCTAATATATTTTGGAATGGCAATTATAAACATGTGTAACAATATCTGAATTTTTAGATTCTTATGTGAAAAGTTGTCGACAAGTAGTTCTTATAAATACACAGTTGAATCTGAATGATATGTAAGGAAGTGTAAAGAAATATTATTATTCTCAGATCTCAGAAAAAGCTTTAAGCGAATGATCGAATTCTGAACATTGATATATTTATAAATAAGATAGGGTAAGCAGTACTATAAATATTTCAGGAAATGATTCCTTAGATATTGCCTATTTTATTTACTTCATTGGGCTTGTTTACAATGACTGATGCTACAAACTGAAGAAAGATTTACATGTAAAAGTCACAGGTACTTGTGCACAGGACCCCCCTCCCCAAAACCCCACACCACCACCTCGAGGGGTGATATTCAACCATGGGGCTTGTTATACTTTTTTTTAAAATTATATTGATTACAGTTATTTATAATGTGTACCATAGGAATAAATCGGTAAAACCCCAAAATAATCGTTCCTCACAAAAAACAACCCACTATACATTATAAGAGAGAAAGGTTCTCTCTTATAATGTATAGTGCGGTATTTTTTGTGTGGAGCGATTTTTTTTTTGTGGTTTTCTCGATTTTTTTTCATATGTACAGATGATAAATGAATGTAATAGGCCTAAATATAATTTGTGAAAAAAATGTCCAATAAGCCCAGAGGTGGAATATCGGGGGGTGGGGGGTTCCTGTCTACCAGTACCTGGGGTAAAAGTATTGTGAAATAAAAAATGAAAAAAAGTTGAAGATTATGAACAGTCACTGTGATCTATCTCTAAAAAATACCTGAAAACAATACAAATCTGTAAACAGGGCATTAAACACGGACAATGATTAGATGTTTAGGTATATCTATATATTTTGAATTTTATTTTGGTTGAAATAACAAATTTAACACGTTGATAATATTTGTCTTCTCATACAGTGAATATACCAGAAAATAAAGTAAAGAGCAGCAAAGATGAAAGAAAAGAATTTCTAATGGATCTAAGAAGAGAAGGGGAGGCTGCACATTACAGAGGAAGATCACAGGACAGTGTAGATCACGTGACATGGCTCTGGAGATACAGGAGACCTGACATCGTGAGATCCTGTATAGGTCTCCATCCACACTGGGACATTTACATCATCGACAACAAAGCTTACAGAAAACCAAGTATGTAGTAGGTACAAAGATTCCCTGAAACAAATATTCAACGTACTTATACATCTGTTCCTTAAATCTGATACGGTTTATTGTTTGTCTGTCTGTCTTTCTTGTGGATTTTTTCCCCATAAACTTTGCTTGCAAAGTTTTAAAACTTTATTTAAATGTATCTGGGTTTCCCCCTCCAGACTGTATTCTCATCATTGTTCCTTGCAGTAGTCATCTGGGAGTATTAGGGAAGGGGTATCTGGGGAAAAAGGTTTTTTTTTTTTTTTTAAAAATCTTAACCAATAAAGGACTTTATTGAAGAGTTGATTTTGTAGTAAAAAGTATTTGTACCCCGACGTTTAAAATTTATATTCAGTTATATCTTATATTTACATTTAAGACGTTCTGGTGACAAGTTTCTGCACAGTTATATAATTTAACTCATGATATACAGTGATATACCCTCCGCATATTTTAAGAGAAAAACATTTGCAGATATAAATATTGCTAAATGAAATGATAAATACCATATACCTAAAAGTAATTTATTATGATAATTATGGGGGTAAGTAAATAACTTGTGAATACAGGTTATTAAAATGAAAAATAAAAGAGGTACTCTTTATTACGGTAGGGGGGGGGGTAATTACAAGTACAGATTAAATCTTGATAATTATTTACATAAGGAAGAAATGTTATGAAAGCCGCCAAATCCACCCCTTTTAGTGAATTCACTGGAATTTTATTGCTTGTAATTTTCATGCTTTTCAGTTGAACTTTATCTTGATGTAACGTTAATCGGATATACTGATATAGTCACCCGCGTGGCGCACTGGTTAGAGTGTCTGCTCTAGAGTCGCGGGTTCAAATCCACTGCGGGACATGGAGACCGGTCTTTCGGATGAGACCGTTTAAACCAAGGTCCCGTGTCTTAGTAGGTGTTGGCACGAAAAAAAACCCTCTCTGCTCAATGGCCCTACGTGCCGGGTAAAGGTATAAATATGCAGCTCTCCACCTGCAAGTGGTGGCGTCTCCATATCGAGAGGGACGTATAAAACAACAAACAAACAAACGAATTTAACAAACAAAACATTTACTTATATAATATCTGAAGCGACTGCATCAGAGTTCATGTTTACATTTTCAATACTAAAATAGATATGAGATTGTGCCCGTAAACTATATAAAATGAAGAATTCACTCGAATACCAGTTATCGTACATTTCATTAAATATTTCTTTTTTTGTTTTGTTTGTTTGTTTGCTTGTTTTTTTTATTTGGGGGGGGGGGGGTATAAACAGCCTAGGAATAATCAAGTATTTCAGTGGCGGAACCAGAAATTTCAGTATGAGGGGGAGCAACTCTTGCCTCTATCCCCCCCTCCCCCCCCCCCAACACTCACACACACAACACCATCAGCAGTTCTACGGTGAATCACTTTTGGATGTCATGCAAGAATAGAAGGGCTGGGGTTATAGATGGCAATTTAGAACGTACATATGTTTTATTTTATGGTGTTAACGACTTTAATTCTTTTTAGAATTGATAACTGCATATAATTAAAAAAATATCACTTCAAAACTATATTGATGAACGCCTCGCTTGTTGAGAATTATCTAATTCATCACTGACCCCCCCCCCCCCCAAACAAATTACATGTAGATATGATAGACCGAAAAGCATGCTGACGTATCATACTGACTATTTATTTCCCTCTTAACTGTGCGTGGCTCAGACAATAGTGTTGATCTTAGAAAAATCAGATTTCCAAATATTACAAATTCCAGTCGTGCATTTCATCAAGATAATAAATACTTTGTTATAATGATTTAGAGATGTGTAGCCTTATGTGTAAAACATAGTATCTAGTCACGTAAAGTGGCAGATGAAATGAAACAAATTTTTTTTTTTAACAAAAGTTTAGAATAACAAGCATTCTGAGAGTATTGCATTAGCAATACTAGTCCCCTACCGGCAAGTGTAATCTGGTTCCCGTTAAGAATTGAAAATGCAATAATTCCGTCAAAAATCAATGAAGCGGAACGAAATGCAAACTTGATCTATAACTAATCAAAGTTAAGTCACATACCAAAATTCAGCTCAATATCTGAAAGCGTTAAGAAGAAAATTGCGGAAACCCCTAAAAATTGAAAAGGCCGTAATTCCGTCAAAATTCAATGAAGCGGAACGAAATGCAAACTTGATCTGTAACTCATCAAGATACACTCACACACCAAAAATCAGCTCAATATCTGCAAGCGTTTAGGAAAAAAGTGCGGAAAACCAAGTGGGACAGACTGACAGACAGACAGAGGGACAGACAGACAGACGGACAGACGGACGGACAGACTCAGAGGAAACCTATAGTCCCCTCCGGTTTCACCGGTAGGGGACTAAAAAATCAGATTGGAGAGCAGGCGCTTGTCACTCCGGCGCTGGATCCGCCTTTGTATTGTATCAACATTATGACATCTTAGAAGGGTACACATTCATAATATCAATGTGAAAAAGACTATGTAAAAGACCGCCTTGGCCTCAACATCGCTGACACGCCATTCCGGGGGTGAGGGGGTTGTTGTTCATGCTTCCAATTTGGGAATTTTAATCCGTATTAAACTGCTCCCAGTTTGGTGTTGATATCAATCCAACAGACTAGTCCTTTGCCATTTAATGTGCAATGACGTTTTCCTGTGGGCATCTTCCGTCTTTTCTTTGTGTTGTTTTTTTGTTTTTTAAAACTAAATTACTAAAGCTTGCTATTGTTTTCTGTAAAACAAACTTTGATTGTGACGCATTTTTTCTTTTAAAAATGATGTAATTTTTAAATTCCGCAAAAATAAGTTGAATTACAATTATATATACAAAGAATGATGAATTATTGCGTTTTACTTTGATATGCAGAATTAGTTTAAACCCTTGCATTTTCCAACATAATGAAAACTCTTAATTTTATTATTTATCCATCCTTTATTTTTAATTATATAGGAGAAAAATATTTGACAGACTACACAAGCTTTACTGTATTTTATAATGTATACTGCTTAAGATGTTTTTTGATTGTTTGTAGTTTAATACTGTAAACGCGGTAGACTTTCTACGTCCAATCCTATTGTGACGTCAGCAAACCCGCGATCTACCTTAAGTTGCAAGGAAATAAAACTTTAGTACTCATGCATCTATTCTGCCCATACATTGAGTCAATCTTGTAACTGACTTTTTCTTATTATTAGGATTTAGTAATCAGGGACGTAGTGTTGTTTGTAAGAAATGGGGAGGGAACCAGAAAAAAAAAAAACTTACCTGAGAAAACTTTCGACAAGGAAGAAAAAAGTAAAACTCACTTGGAAATGCTTTGCCGTGGAGGAGAATTGGGGGGGGGGTTTAACCTAATTTTTCAAATACAGTACCATTTATTTATGATTAAACTATGATATAGCAATATGTTGGGGGGGGGGGGGCAGCCGGCCTTTCAATAAATATTTTTGATAGTAAAATGTTACGTTTTGAAAAAGTAGGGGCAAATTAAACATAATATTATGAAGCAGCAACGCCTATATACTCAGTAGTATTATTTAAATAAAATGAATGACGTACGATAAATATTACCTAGATACATGTAGTTATAGCAGAAGAAAAGGGTTTGATGTTTTCTTTTATTTAATTTGCATGTTTTATTCATTTAATGGAGTTCAAAAAAGTTTTGATTTACATATATTAGGAAAACTTTATAAAGTTTACGTCATCGCTTGCTGTAAAATTATACACGTAAATTATACCTTTTGGCAAATATGTTTTATTTGAGGCATCGTTACTGTGCATGCAGTTGGAACCTTGCTAATAATTAATTTTAAAAAGTTTGAAATAAAGGGTAATCAACATTTCTTATTACACTATCTCTTTTATTTTTCTTTCTCCTTTCACTCCTGAGAAAATAAAATTTTTCTTGACTATTGATAAAGAAAGAACAAGTAATAACTTACAGGATTGTTGCGTTTGATACAAATCTCATTTTTATTCAATATAACACATATAAAAAGTATATAAATTTTACAAAATAAACAAGGAATGGCTGGGCGGACAGGGAAAGCCAAAACAACCAAACGACGTTGTTTGTAACGAACGTCGCATTAACGAACATTATAGAAATACCGACATCTTACGAAAGAACGTAATCAAAAAAGGGGATCGTTCATTGTATTCACAGTTGCATTATTATATTCTTAACTGTTATTGAGATTTCACAAGGTAAAACCCCCGCAAGATACCTCAAAACCACTTCTTGTCATCGTCGCTACCGTGCCGTTACAATACATTTTAATGGACACTCAATGGTAAATAACACAAGCATTCTTTTTCTGAAACCAGCTATCAATATTTCTCATAGATTAATATTCAAATAGGTAACATGAATGATATTTTCTGGGTAACGTGGGAGAATTGTGTATGAATTTGCACAATGTAAAAAATATGTGCAAAATTTTGTATAGAATTACTTAGAAATCGATACAAAGTCGCTTATCTAAGCACCAAAGAAAACTTTCGATTTCTTTATATTTTAGGGATTGGTTATTTATGTCATTTCTAATCAAAATCAGTCAAAAAATATATTATCATTTCATGCATTGAATTTTTGTTTGTGTTTTTGTTTGTTTCTTGAGCCCTGGGGGTTTGTTGGGGCCATCATAGGGAATCTAATTTTCACATTGAAATATATTGGAAAAGTGTAATCTGGTTCCCGTTAAGAATTGAAAATGCAATAATTCCGTCAAAAATCAATGAAGCGGAACGAAATGCAAACTTGATCTATAACTAATCAAAGTTAAGTCACATACCAAAATTCAGCTCAATATCTGAAAGCGTTAAGAAGAAAATTGCGGAAACCCCTAAAAATTGAAAAGGCCGTAATTCCGTCAAAATTCAATGAAGCGGAACGAAATGCAAACTTGATCTGTAACTCATCAAGATACACTCACACACCAAAAATCAGCTCAATATCTGCAAGCGTTTAGGAAAAAAGTGCGGAAAACCAAGTGGGACAGACTGACAGACAGACAGAGGGACAGACAGACAGACGGACAGACGGACGGACAGACTCAGAGGAAACCTATAGTCCCCTCCGGTTTCACCGGTAGGGGACTAAAAAATCAGATTGGAGAGCAGGCGCTTGTCACTCCGGCGCTGGATCCGCCTTTGTATTGTATCAACATTATGACATCTTAGAAGGGTACACATTCATAATATCAATGTGAAAAAGACTATGTAAAAGACCGCCTTGGCCTCAACATCGCTGACACGCCATTCCGGGGGTGAGGGGGTTGTTGTTCATGCTTCCAATTTGGGAATTTTAATCCGTATTAAACTGCTCCCAGTTTGGTGTTGATATCAATCCAACAGACTAGTCCTTTGCCATTTAATGTGCAATGACGTTTTCCTGTGGGCATCTTCCGTCTTTTCTTTGTGTTGTTTTTTTGTTTTTTAAAACTAAATTACTAAAGCTTGCTATTGTTTTCTGTAAAACAAACTTTGATTGTGACGCATTTTTTCTTTTAAAAATGATGTAATTTTTAAATTCCGCAAAAATAAGTTGAATTACAATTATATATACAAAGAATGATGAATTATTGCGTTTTACTTTGATATGCAGAATTAGTTTAAACCCTTGCATTTTCCAACATAATGAAAACTCTTAATTTTATTATTTATCCATCCTTTATTTTTAATTATATAGGAGAAAAATATTTGACAGACTACACAAGCTTTACTGTATTTTATAATGTATACTGCTTAAGATGTTTTTTGATTGTTTGTAGTTTAATACTGTAAACGCGGTAGACTTTCTACGTCCAATCCTATTGTGACGTCAGCAAACCCGCGATCTACCTTAAGTTGCAAGGAAATAAAACTTTAGTACTCATGCATCTATTCTGCCCATACATTGAGTCAATCTTGTAACTGACTTTTTCTTATTATTAGGATTTAGTAATCAGGGACGTAGTGTTGTTTGTAAGAAATGGGGAGGGAACCAGAAAAAAAAAAACTTACCTGAGAAAACTTTCGACAAGGAAGAAAAAAGTAAAACTCACTTGGAAATGCTTTGCCGTGGAGGAGAATTGGGGGGGGGGTTTAACCTAATTTTTCAAATACAGTACCATTTATTTATGATTAAACTATGATATAGCAATATGTTGGGGGGGGGGGGCAGCCGGCCTTTCAATAAATATTTTTGATAGTAAAATGTTACGTTTTGAAAAAAGTAGGGGCAAATTAAACATAATATTATGAAGCAGCAACGCCTATATACTCAGTAGTATTATTTAAATAAAATGAATGACGTACGATAAATATTACCTAGATACATGTAGTTATAGCAGAAGAAAAGGGTTTGATGTTTTCTTTTATTTAATTTGCATGTTTTATTCATTTAATGGAGTTCAAAAAAGTTTTGATTTACATATATTAGGAAAACTTTATAAAGTTTACGTCATCGCTTGCTGTAAAATTATACACATAAATTATACCTTTTGGCAAATATGTTTTATTTGAGGCATCGTTACTGTGCATGCAGTTGGAACCTTGCTAATAATTAATTTTAAAAAGTTTGAAATAAAGGGTAATCAACATTTCTTATTACACTATCTCTTTTATTTTTCTTTCTCCTTTCACTCCTGAGAAAATAAAATTTTTCTTGACTATTGATAAAGAAAGAACAAGTAATAACTTACAGGATTGTTGCGTTTGATACAAATCTCATTTTTATTCAATATAACACATATAAAAAGTATATAAATTTTACAAAATAAACAAGGAATGGCTGGGCGGACAGGGAAAGCCAAAACAACCAAACGACGTTGTTTGTAACGAACGTCGCATTAACGAACATTATAGAAATACCGACATCTTACGAAAGAACGTAATCAAAAAAGGGGATCGTTCATTGTATTCACAGTTGCATTATTATATTCTTAACTGTTATTGAGATTTCACAAGGTAAAACCCCCGCAAGATACCTCAAAACCACTTCTTGTCATCGTCGCTACCGTGCCGTTACAATACATTTTAATGGACACTCAATGGTAAATAACACAAGCATTCTTTTTCTGAAACCAGCTATCAATATTTCTCATAGATTAATATTCAAATAGGTAACATGAATGATATTTTCTGGGTAACGTGGGAGAATTGTGTATGAATTTGCACAATGTAAAAAATATGTGCAAAATTTTGTATAGAATTACTTAGAAATCGATACAAAGTCGCTTATCTAAGCACCAAAGAAAACTTTCGATTTCTTTATATTTTAGAGATTGGTTATTTATGTCATTTCTAATCAAAATCAGTCAAAAAATATATTATCATTTCATGCATTGAATTTTTGTTTGTGTTTTTGTTTGTTTCTTGAGCCCTGGGGGTTTGTTGGGGCCATCATAGGGAATCTAATTTTCACATTGAAATATATTGGAAAAATCTTTTTCTCAAGAACCACTGGGCCAGAAAAGCTGATGCTTATGTGGAAGCAACCTGGTGTAGTGTAGATTCTAAATTGTTCAAAGCATGGCCCTCGGTGGTATGAGGGGGGGGGGGCACAATAGGGAATTCAAGTTTTGAAATATGTAGGAAAAAAAACCTTTAAAAATCTTCCATTCAAGAACCACAGGACAAGAAAAGCTGAAACTTACGTGGAAGTATCCTGGGGTAGAGTAGATTCTAAATTGTTCAAACCTTGGTCCCTGGGGGTAGTGTGGGCCACAATTGGGAATCCAATTTTCACATTGAATATATAGGAAAATCTTTAAAAATCCTCTTCTCAAGAACCACATGGCCAGAAAAGCTGAAACTTATGTGAAGGCATCCTGGGGCAGTGTAGATTCAGAATTGTTGAAATCAAGAACCCCAGGGTTTAGTTGGGCCACAATAGGGAATCCAAGATTTACATTGAAATATATAGGACAAATCTTTTAAAATTTTCTCAAGAACCACTGGACCAGAAAAGTGCAGGGTTCTCCATTGGCCGTTTAGCGTGGCGGCCCCTCCACAGTTAAATTCTGTAGAGCCAGTGAGCCACAGTAGTTCCGCCACAGGTTAAAATATTAGCGCCACAGTTAGATCGTTGTCGTCAGTACGATACATATGTAAATTTATAAACCAAATGAACCTCTAGATTATGAACGGTTTTTCAGTTTCTAATGCTAAACTGTTAATTTACTCTAATTAGCAGTGATGTGAGCTGATTCGAGCTCATTGTTTGGCTTGCATAATCAATTATCTAGACCTCGCTGAACACACGTATGAATGACACATGAATGAAAATAGGGAAGCCATATTTTTCATACTTCACGATAATTAAAGCTGAAATTTTAAATATCAATAAATTCATGCTTTAATAGTTCTACAGATAACCACGTCTCTAGAACTGCATTGGCACTCCGAGTCAAAACATCACACGTGTCTCTTTACTTATTATCATTTATTTTTGTAATGTTGAAAAATTAGCCATAGATTCACCAACAAATAACTTTATGACACTAAACTGCTTAAATATTTTTTTATTCACAAGATACTTCAGTGTTCAGTCCAATAATTGCAAATATATAGATCTAATGTAAGCGTGATTGTTTGACCTACCAGAATTTCCTCTGTCCTTCAATAAACACTGAATGTATAATATTTACCTTTTATAAACAAAATTATTTCTTTTTAAATCATGGTTAAATGCTTTAAACTTGTTATTTCTTGTACTTTTATTTTCAGATTCTATAAGCTAAATATTTGTTTATTCATTAGTACGTATGTGTTTTGGGGTTCTATTTTCACAGTATACATATACTTTGGAAACATGATATTTTTGTTTTACTCTATGTTTATTAGCTATTGATTAATTATTGAATTTATCAATCATTTAGCAGAATATTTAGTGCCATTTTTGTATTACACGATTGTTTCATAGGGGCTGTTTTTTTTTTTTAAATTCATTTCGTGGTTAAATTGCGAATTCGGTCGCAAAATTACCGCGAAAATGAGCACTTCCCGTAAGTCTTGCGCCACAGTTGAATCTGAAATGATGGAGAACCCCTAGCTGAAACTTATGTGGAAGCATCCTGAGGTAATGTAGATTCAAAATTGTTCAAATCATGACCCCCGGGGGTAGGGTGGGTCCACAATAGGGAATCCAAGTTTTACATTGAAACATACAGGAAAAATCCTTTAAAATCTTCTTCTCAAGAACCTCTGGGTTAGAAAAACTGGAACTTGTGTGGAACCATTCTCTGGTAGTGTAGATTCTAAATTGTTCAAATCAATACCCCTGGGGTTGTGCGGAGCCACAATGAGTATTATAAAGGGGAAATTAGTTGAAGAACAGCAGGGCCTAAGTTGATCAGGTGAGCGTTGTGGCCCATGGACCTCTTGTTTTATATTCTGACGACTAGTCCATGCTTAACAAACAATGACATAATGGAGCATAATATGAGTACAAAGAAAATTTAATAAAAATACACCACCCTACCCAAATATATAATTTTCAGCTTTTTAGCTCACCTGAGCTGAAAGCTCAAGTGAGCATTTCTGATCACCCGGTGTCCGGCGTCCGTCCGTCTAGCCGTCTGTCCGTCCGTCTGTAAACTTTTCACATTTTTGACTTCTTCTCAAGAACCACAAGGATAATTTTAACCATAAATGGCACAAATCATCCCTGGCTAAAGGAGATTCTTAATTGTTTAATTGAAGGGCCAAGTCTTCTTCCAAAGAGAGGTAATTAAGAAAAGTAAAAATATGGTAGGGTCATTAAAAAATCTTCTTCTCAAGAACCACTGTGCCAGAAAAGCTGAAACTTATGTGAAAGCTTCCCCCAGATAAAGTAGATTCTAAATTGTTCAAATCATGACCCCCGGGGGTAGGGTGAGGCCACATTAGGGAATTAAAATTTTACATTCATTTGAAATACATAGGAAAAATCTTTTTAAAAAATTTTAAGAAAAGCTGAAACTTATATGAGAGCATCCTTGGAAAGTGCAGATTCAAAATTGTTCAAATCATGGCCCCGGGGGATAGGGTGGGGCCACATTAGGGAATCAAAATTTTACATAGAAATATATTGGAATAATATTTAAAAATCTTCTTCTCAAGAACCACTGTGCCAGAAAAGCCAAAACATATGTGAAAGCATCCTTGGGTAGTGTAGATTTTAAATTGTGCAAATCATTGTCTTGGGGGGTAGGGTTGGGTCACAATAGGGAATCAAAGTTTTACATTAAAATATATAGGAAAAATCTTCTCAAGAACCACTGTGCCAGAAAAGCTGAAGCTTAAGTGGAAGCTTCTTAGTGTAGATTTAAATTGTTCAAACCGGGAGCAGGGTGGGGCAACAGTAAGTATTGCAGGAGGGAAAATCTGGTGAAGAACAGCAGTGCCAAAGTTACTCAGGTGAGAGTTGCGGCCCATGGGACTCTTGTTTATAATCCACATACATGTATCTATAAAGACAAATATATATAATGAAAAGCAGCCGCAAGATAGATTAAGGTATGTCACTCGTGAAATTTGCTAGATCAAGGATTTTTTGAGAAAGATATTTTGGATAAGTACTCATATAGTATGATTCAAAATCGCAGAGAAAAAGGGGGGGGGGGTGTCAGTGTGCATCTAACTGAGCTACGGTACAATTAAGTTGACATTTTTGCACTTAAATTGTAACTCTTTGGTTAATCACTTTAACCGTTATCATATTTTATCAGATGTAACCATGGCAATGAACATAATTTTTTTTTACGTAAAATAGTTTGAATAATATTTATCATTGAGCAAATCATGCAAATAAATTTTTGAATGAACTTTTTGCACTTAAAAAGTCTCATATTTGGGGTATTAAAAATCTAAATAGGCAATAGAATATTTTCTTGTATCAAACTTTTTACGACTTAAGTGCTGATCGGTCAAAAGCATCGAGTAGTTTAAAATAATGAAAGAAAAAGTTGGGGTCAGTGATGTAAATTTTGAAATAATGGTCAAAATATGCGATTTTCTGTCAAAAAATGCGTAAATTTTATCTTGACTTCTTTAATATATCTTCATTTCTTGGCAAAGTTTGTTGAGCGAAGGTGAAAATTTTGTTATAAAAATATAAATTGAGACCAATATTTAATATTCCAGGCATATCATAATGGAAAATATTCTCTGAGTAAAAGTATGTGAGGCTAAAGTTCCAAGATATTAAATTTAATAACTGTGTAGATTTGCAGAATTTTCTGCTTAATATCCTTCCACCACAAGAAATAGTCCCTTATAAATCTTGCTTCTTTATCATTTTTTTTAGCAGTTTTTTAATTGAATGTTGAACATTTTACATTGTTTAACTTAAATATGTTATAAAGGTTGAATTGTATTAAATAGTTTTTAAGTAAGAGGTTCTGACTGAACTTTTCTAAAAGGCTGACGAGTGACATACCTTAAGTGAAGATTGCCATTTTTAATACATCATCCAAGAATAGACTGTCTACCATATGAATGCTCGTTTATTTCTTTGATGTGATATTTTATGCTTTATGAAGTTACTTTTTCTTTTACTAGGTACAGTATTGAAAAATATGTTTCCCGACGTATTGCATATGCAAGTATTGCCCCATTCCACTTTTTCCATGGTTGTAGTATATGGAAATTAGTATTTTATGTATTTAGTTAAATGAAACGAAAACAGACATTTTTATTCGATGAATTGAGCTTAGACTCTCACAAACATCTATGCGTGCCCACTTTATAAATATTACATTTTCCGAAGTTGTGCCACCAATTTTCTGATTTTTATTCAACCTATGGAGGTATAAATGCACCTGCTAGGTACATGTTTATAACAGAAAGAAAAGAGCATATAGAAATATATTCAAGATACCGGTCATGTCTCATGTTGCTGAATTTTGTGAAAAGATGAACGAAACAACAATATGCATTAAATTTTATGTCACCTTTTAGATATTGCATATTCCGAAAGATACCTATAAATGCAACATAATAATACAGTTCAACTTGACGTTGTAGTCATAAATAACACCAAGAGGCTACATTTTGGCAGAAGAAAACATACTGAAAAAAAGAAAACTAAGTTATTTTGATTTTTATGCCTTAACATGTGTATGACCGGGGATACAATTTTTTCTCATGTCCGTCTTCCGTCACAATTAAAGTTAAGGTCAGTTTCGAGGAAACTATTCAAGATGTTTTTTTTTATCAAACTTAAAATGTTGACAAATATTGGGTAAATACTATTCAATTTAATCAACGTTTTTAACCTTGAACTTTCTTTTGACCTTGAGTTAAGTTTCTTAAATTCGTGTTTAGCTAAGTTTCAAAGAAACTATGGAAAACAACTCATACAACTTCATTTACTGATACGTATTGATGAGAGTTATTCAAATATAACAACATTTTACCTTAACCTTTGCTTTGACCTCTGTTTTCTCAAGTTTAGTACAGTTTTACAGAAATTATTTAAGATATATTTATCGTACCTTAGTTGCTGATACAAATTATGAATGCTATCAAACTTCACTATCAATATTTTTTACCTTGACCTTTCCTTTGACTTTGACCTCGCTTTTGCTTAAATTTGTATTAACTAAACGTCAAAGAAAATATTTCAAGTTAGTTTTAAACAAACTGTGCACGTTGATGCATATTTGTGAGTGTTTTTCAAATTCGACAACATTTTTGACCTTTACCTTTCCTTTATTCATGATCTCAACTTTCTAAAATTATGTTTAGCTAAGATTCAAAAAGTATTCAAGATATTTTTATCAAAGTCGCTAATGCTAATACTATCGTTCTATTCAAATGAATCAACATTTTTGACCTTGACCTCTCATTTGAGCACGTCCTCATTTGTCTCAAATTGTATTTATTTGTGTTTAGCTCAGTAATAAATGTGTAATTTATCATTTATAAAGAAACTCTTCAGAATATTTCTTTTTATCAAATTCATATGCTTATATATTATGTAAATACTGATAAACTTTTGAAACCTTGACCACGACCCTGCCTTTCTCAAAGTGTTTAGCTCGGTTTCAAAGAAACAAGTCAAAATATTTCTTTCAAACATCAAAAGCTGGTACATTTTGGTGAGTGCTCTTGAAGTTTATAAAAAAATATTTACCTTGACCTTTCTTTTGATCATGACCTTACTTTTCTTTAATTTGCATTCTGTTCAGTTTCAAAGAAATGTTTCAAGATATTTTTTTTTATATAAACTTATGCACTAGTATATACGTGCTCGTAATTTGTGAGAATTTATCAACTGTGTCCACCTGTGTTTGCCTTGACCTTCCCAATGACCTTGTTCTACTATTTATTGTATAAAACCCATTTTTATAGAAACTCATCCGGATATTTTAAATACTACAAATTTTGATATTGCATTACTTGTGAATCCAATGCATGGCAGTTCATGTCCCATGAAAATATTTTTAGTTTATTATCAATAGTTATTTTCTAAAATTTTCTAAAATTCTTAACCTATCCGACTGCGTATTTAAAAAGATGTCCAATTTTTTTTCAAAGAAACTTCCCGTAAAATTTAAAGTAAAATGCTATCTTATAATATATTTCAATGTGAAATAGTAAAATGTATTACAAAATACAGTGAACTTAATGTATTTAGCCACAGGTAATTGCAGGTACATGTCATAAATACAATGCCGACATCAGGTGTCTGCTGTACTGCTTACTGTTAGTTGACGGGTATACCTTGAATATCGTGGAGGACTCCTACAAGACCACGCTTAACGAGCTCAGAAAAAGATACTTCAAAGACGTAGAAATGTCAAAAGAAATAAGTTCTGAAGATCTCCCTGGAATCATACAGATAGAAGACAATAGAATAACATTTACATCTGACGATATCCGACATGACGTCATGTACGCCTTTGTTACGGAGTGTCTGGTGGAAGACAGTGATCTGGAGTTTTTCTTGACAACAGCATCAGATCACGTGATATCAGATTACTGCAGACCCTTGGATCATAAAAGGAGTGAGGAGGAGAGATGTCTATATATACCGGACGTTCCAGTTGAGATGATGAACCTCTTCATACACAAACTACGTCTAGACATCATCGCACAATGCTCGATTTTACACTGGGAGATTTGTGACGAGGTCATTACACACTGTGAGTAAATATTAATACCTTCATTGTTTCCAGGTAATTCAGTCGCAATCTTTAAACTACAGTGAAATTGCGTGCAAGTAATAAACATTTATACTTATTGATAAAACCATACCTTTTTTTCAACATACGAAGAGTTTTGAAGCTTGTACATTTACAATCTTATACATTATATACATGTACTTATACATATACTTAACACAACTGCGTTGCATTTCAAAATGTATCCAAAGTGATGTTCCTCCTTTCACATGTATACTCAACATTATCTGTATATTCCAAAGGCACTTAACGTCAAATATTAAAAAAAAGAAAAAAAAAAGACTTACCAAGGCAAGTACCTGTGGTATATTGTAGAATATGTTATTCTTTGTACTTATCTTCTAGACCTCAAAATTTATTTTTGTGAATTCACCAATGTATATCCTTTATGATTTCTATTTGTAGTTCCATGTCTGCACTGAATGCCATTAATAATTTTTAAAAAGTAATGATGATCCGAGGTTAATATTATAACAGAAAAATATATATATATATTCTAAAATACTTAATTGAGTCACGCATTGTCTTAATACATGTATATATAGTAAGATTTCAGTTTATTAGTCCCCTACCGGTGAAACCGGAGGGGACTATAGGTTTCCTCCGAGTCTGTCTTTCTGTCCCACTTGGTTTTCCGCACTTTTTTCCTAAACGCATGCAGATAATGAGCTGATTTTTGGTATGTGAGTGTATCTTGATAAGTTACAGATCAAGTTTGCATTTCGTTCCGCTCATTGATTTTTGACGGAATTATGACATTTCAAATCTTAACGGAAACCAGATTACAATTGCCGGTAGGGGACTAGTATTGCTAATACAATACTCTCAGAATGCTTGTTTAATTATTAAATTATTCCTATTATTAACAATATTCCGATTATTGAAGATCTTTATGATTTCATAAGCATGTGCATATTGTGAAAAACTAAAGTAAAGTCTTTCAGAATGTAGGTGGTTTCATCATTTTCTTGATTGTATGTCCATATGGACGCATTTTGACACATAGCACAGACCAGAAGTATATTCTTTTTACATAGGTCATCTTATCGTTGAATACCTTGAAATATATTTACACTAAATTATTAAAAATGTATTTATTTGTTTTCTTGATTTTTATTATTTAAAAAAAAACAGGTGATTTGAGTTGTTAATTTATAGTGGGAGTCCCCAGAGAAATATTATACTGGGACGAGGAGGCCAGAGAGCGGTATGTGGAGTACGCTAAGAGAGGAACACAGACAGTCCACCATGCCCGGGGGATGATTGTAGGATGTGCTGGGGCGGGGAAAACCACGCTACTTAAACGTCTTTTGCGGTGTAGTGAGGAGGAGATACGAAACGTGACGTCAACAGAAGGACTGGAAGTACACCAGGAGATATTTCAGATTTGTGATGAAACAAACACATTGGAAGGTAAAGATAATTCCATTGCTTTTTAATTGGGGAAAAATAACATTGTTTCTTTTTTTTTTCTTTTTTTTTCTTTTTTTTTTTTGTACAAACAACATATCTACTTATTATAGATTTGATGAGGTATCCTTATTGGTGACACATATGTGATTAAACGGAGTAATAGAAAGCAAAATTTAAAATGTTTGGAGTTGCTGGGTGGGGGTGGGGTATTATCTCTTTCTCTGACATATTGTAAAGGAGCAAACTTAAAATAATGATCAATTTTATTGCATTAAAATTTTATTTACTTTCCTAGGTCTGGTTTCGTATATATATCGAAAAAGGACTCTACATTATATAGCTTACAATATCATATCTAAATACAAGCTTTTAGTAGCGGAAAATGAATTTCCACATACCAAAGAAATACTCAACATGAAAGATTTAAAAAAAAAAAAATTATATTGTGTGTTTTGGTTGTCAAATACATATATTTTTTTTTATAGCAAGACTTTTTTGAACTGACCGCATTTATACTCTGTACCACGTATTTACTACGTGTATGTGTTACATGTAATGACATGGTGAACATAACGAACAGTGAAAGATCTCGTAAAAAATCTACAAGAACTACAAAGTGAACAGGCATAAAACACGAACCCCCGGAAATTCTAGACTTGTGATCAGGTGCCTGAAAATATAAGCATCTCCTGTTGACTAGTCACAGCCGCCGTGAGCCTTTTGTATTGATCAGGTAGACGGAACATACCGTACTCACATTAAGTGTACAGACAAAGGTCTAACAATTGGTATGAAATACGTCAGCTAAAACACGACTCAATGAAAGTTTATATTTGTTAAGAATTTTATAAAATGACCATAGAATTTGTTAAATTCTGACTTTATTTGAGGTTATATTGAAATTCCTATAAAATCAACTTATTCGTCAGTAGTTTTCCAAAGTTTAAATCATGAGCATACTGAGAACATGCTCTTGGGTATCAAATAAGTTGGGAAACTTAAATGTAAAAACCATAAGCAGATGATAGCGGAAAAAATCTAAGACAAGCCTAAGTCTGAGAAAATAAAATAGTCGGTGGCGCCAGTTTTTGAGGAAAGCTTAAATATTTTGACAAATTAAATCTCAGATTTGAGAGTCCTCAGTATTGGTGGCTTTAAAGCTGGTATTTTTTATTTAACGTATATATGTACAGTAAAACAACTGTAGAAGGTACTTGCTAAGTTTTGATGATGTTCTCCTACAGTTAAAAAAATAAGGTCTGACCATAAAAAAGTAAAACTCTCTAATCGGAGGGATAATTGATCTGTGCATATCTTTTATATCTTTTATTTTACTATATGTACATGTATACAATTTAAATAGTGGCACCATTTCCCCGCTTGTGACACGATTGCGGTGTTTTTCTTTGAAGTTTGCTGTTCTGTATTAGCAATACAGAACGGAAATACAGTGGGCGGAGCTACTTTCCGTTCTGTATTAGCCCTGTATACTGTCTTGTATTAGCCAGCTGTTCTGTATCTAAAATACAGCACGGTCTAAAAATAAATCTGATTCAATTTATCAAAAGCACGTACAAAAAGTAAATGCTGATTTTTTCCTATTATAAATTTGAAGAAATATTTCCTTAGGAATGAAAATGTAAAAATTTCTTAATCACTTTAAAAAAAAAATATTCCACACAGAATCTACACGTTATTTCGATCCAAACGAAAAGGAAAATTCGCAATTATGGAAAATATCCTACGTTGGAGAAATTCCTGAAAACCTGTTTGCTTTCCCTGCTTTTTGTGTCCCCCTCAAAATAGTAAAGCCAATGGGTTCGCGGATGCAGCATACATTACGTGAAATTCGCACTCCCCCTCCCCCCATTTTCCACTCTTCTCGTGCAAACTCAAGTCCATTTTTCAGGGTTTTTTTTTAATTTCATCTTAAATCCTTATCGCTGACGACTGCCGCACATCTCTTCCACTTCGTTTTAAATGTCACATTTCAATAAGAAAATAAAAAATCCGTAACATCAAAGTCCATCGAAAAACTGTCTGTATCGCCTGTATATGTACTTATAGTTTAACTGAGATTTTAAGACCCCTGAAATAAATTAGGACCAATCTCCATCTATAACAAGGTTAAATCGTCCACCTTATCAATTAAGACTGACTTCGAGTCTGTTACGTCTACCCCGTTGTCAAAACTAATCTGACTAAATCTTACGTTGTCCGTGGAAATATATATACTGCGGATGTATACTCCCCGTCGAGGCCTCATCTACAGAAAGAACAAACGAACTCTGGCGGAAGTTTGGATGCTGCACTGGTATGAAGTGGGCGGTGCTTTTTTTTTGATTGATCTTGTCACAAATCATTTAGAGAACTCGACAGGTTCTGTATCATAGATACAAATTTGGGGGTGGAGACTCGTCCACCCCCCAAATTTGTATCTATGATACAGTACCTGTCTTGTTCTCTAAATAATACTTAAATGTTTGTGCATGTGCGATATATGATTTCCACACAATAATTTAACAATTCTCTGTTAGTAATGACACATCAATGTACTTGATTTGTAGAAAGGAAGTGCCTGTTTTATCTAACAAACAATACTTTAAAAAAAAATTAAACAAACACCTCTTACTTTTTTATGAAATCCGCCTATTGCCCCAGTATATTTTTGTTTTCTCCAAATCTTTATTAAAGACTGAGATTTTGTGCCGGGTTATCTCAAGTGAATGTGTGGTCTAGAACATTTTGATTCTTCATAACATTACCGATAGCTGTTTATATTCATTTATGGTCTTTTTACCAAGCGTTAACAGATAAATAAACTACTTATGTTACAGTATTGCAGTACCTTTCCATAATACTGTAGACTCCTTATTTTATGGGGGTACATATATTTAATATCACAAAATGCCTCGTAAACGTCAAAATGCGAGGACAGGAATAAGCGCGTGTACTGTTTATTAAGACATTTTGCATTTATTTAAGAAAAAAAGATAAAAACAGTCAACATTTTAGTTTAATTTCGCGAATAACACTTCTCCAGAAATGAGCAAAAATTAATTACTCGCGTATATTTATGAATCTACACTGTTGACATGTAGTTTGTGCGATTAACAAGATGTATTTGCGAAACAATGATCCCCCATATGGCAGATTATAGCGAAGGCTAAAGTTTCTCAAACGCAAGACATACTCCAAGGTCAAGAGATAAAAAAAAAATGTTTTACCATGAGAAATGTTTTGCCTTAGGGAATATATCTGTGAAATGAAATCCCTAACATCAACCGTTGAAAAGATAAAGAAAGTTAAAGTTTTTTTTTTTAAAGTAAGTCAAACTTCAAGGTCAATTGGTTAAAAGTAATGGTGCCCAGGGGAAAGTCTTGTTACAAGGAATATATACCTGTGAAATATGAAAGCCCTAGCAGCAACCATTCAGAAAGTTTAGGACAAAGTTTTTTTTTTTTTTTTTTTTTCAAAGTACTCGACGGCCTAGGACAAATGGCTAAACAAGGGAAGGCCTTGTTTTAAGAAACACGTATATGAAATGTGAAAGCCCTAACACAAACCCTTCTTTTCTGTGTAATGTAAACTTGCGAAACGGTGATATGCTCCGTGAAGCGTGTTTTTTCTAGATAATATAACTATATATTTTTAAGGATCTTCATAAAACACCAAATGTTTGCAAATTTAATTGGAACTATGCATTGTTTTTTATCTACAGAGTTTAAATGGTTTCATTCGAGTAGCGCGCTTCGAACAGACCTTGTCCGCGAAGTTTTCTAACAACCCTCGTACATAATTTTAAGAGTAACAATTTCTAAAATGCTTCAAAGAAATTTATTTGTTATAAAAATGAGCATTAACAAAACAAACTACAAATTAGGAAAAAACAAACACAATTATAGTGAGCACATGCATATCGGTTATATACTTCATATTCGAAAACTACGTCTTCTCAACATATTGTTATGACGTTATATTATTTCATACAAAACTACATGCAATTCTTTTATGGACGCAAAGTGTTATCTCCTATCACCCCGGTTGTCTATGTACACAGTATTTCATCTATAATGTATAGAAAGAATAAATAAAATTTAAGCTGTTATTATACACATGTTAAATTTGCAGTAATAATGAAAGAGAACGTTCACAAAGACAATGAAGAAGGACGTTTTAACTTGAGTCAAAACACGAAAACATTGAGCATCTTTGACTTTGGGGGACAGTGTGCGTACTACGCCTGTCACCAGATTTACCTGACCAGGAGAGCTTTCTATATAGTGGTGGTGGACGCTTCTAAACGTCTTTACCAGGAGGTGGATAAGGAAGTGTGTGATCAAGATGGTAGTGTTTTTAGTGGATGGACGTATGGAGGTATTTTTTTCTTATTCTTTTGTCAACATTGCCTTTGTCATTTACTACCATTCTACCGTTTTCATGGCGTATAAACAAGGGGAGTTATTCAAGTTCTTGTCTCGAAAGCAAAATCTAATTTAAAACAAATATATAGACAATCTTGCAATTCTTCAGTCTTGAACATTTCTTTTCACTATCAATATTTTTGAGATTGTTCCCGATTATAAAATTACAGCTTTTGTTGTCTTTATTTTGACCGGTAGGCACCTTATCATAATGTGTTAAGAGGAGTTGCCTTCTGCTCTTGTATATACTTCTAAACACAAACATACAGAAATGCATGGAATGACAGGTAATGGAGGAGATATCTTAAAACAGCTAAACTCTTTTGTGCGTTCTAGCGAAACGAACATTTATCTGACAATTTCACTAAACATATTTAAAACAATCTTTTAAGACCTTCCTGTGTTTCTTTATTCTGGCATAAGGTGGAAAACCTCGGTACAGCTTGCAGTACTCATCAGTGTGAAGTCTTTGGCCATTTTAAAATAAGTCTCTCTATCTGTAGATATCTCTCTTGTTTATCTAAATGTTAACATGTGAGTAAGTCTCAAAAAAAAAAAAAAAAAAAAAAAAAAAAAAAAAAATATATATATATATATATATATATATATATATATATATATATATATATATATATATATAACCGACTCCAAACACTTAGCGGCAAATCGTTACTATCGGCACTTAGCGGCAACATCGGCTTTTTCAATTAAAAGAAGTAATTGTTTATGCTTTTATCAGTTGATATGATTAGGTATCTTGATTTCAAACAAATAAAAATCATTTGTGAGAAAATTAAGTGAAGGAATAAAAAAAATATTCATCATATATACTTCGTGTTTGCCACTAAGTGCCAAGTGTTGTTTTCAAACTTGATGCCTCTAAATTCTTCCATCACTTAGCGGCATAGGGAAATTAGAAAGGGACAAAACTTCTCCAACCTTCTTGAAAACTCACTGTATATCTAATATTTTTTAGAGTTTTCTAATTATAATATGAATTAATCATTTGTTTCTGTTGTTTTACCTTATATCTTTACTCGTGAAAATGTAAAAAAAAAAATCAATTATATTGCTCAACTCCAATAATATATCCTTCAAAAAAACAAAAACACACACACACACAAAAAAAAACATCTTGACATTTCTCTGCAGAGAGACGACAATGTAGACGCACGTTGTTTTAATTGTATAATTTTAAGCAAGGCCAACAAACTTTGATAGTTTTTTTCAATTTTATAAATGCACCGTTTTTTTTTTTTATATCAACGTTATTTTTTGTTTGAAAAGCGTACAGGTTTATTAATGTATACTCATATATTTTCTAAGAAAGATAAATAACACTTCCATTCATCTACTGTTAATCTCTGTACAAACAATCATTTATTACTACGCCGTTATAGTAATACATTTCATGAAAAAAGTATTTTTCTTCGCTGGTATTTTACTTGTTTGCATTGCTTTTTCAAAACTTTATTGTTCTAAAAATAAACCAAAACAAAACTGAGTTACGCCCCGTCTCGAAATTAGGTTAAGGAGCGGATTTACATAGGCGTATATGTACAGTAAAATTGTACTTGGTAACATATAAACCGCTGATTTAATATTTCATTTGTTCACAATTGCCTTGAACTTTGTATATTCTATTAGAACACATTATTGAGGTCTTGTGAACTCTAAGACTTATATACATTTTTTTTTCATAGAAAATGAAAATTATAAAATGATATTAATTTAAATTTAGTTTAAACTTTCTTATTATAGGAAAATTAAAAGAGTTTGGAATCATATTATTTTTATCTTGATCGAAATATCCTTTTTTTATGATGTCTATTCTTATCGAACATATAGTGTTCAGCGGTCGTCAATTAATCTACCGTGTGTTTTTGGTTTTCGATTTCTTTAAAATTATCATATTTTTAACTTCTTCTCCGAAATCTTAACAAATTTTACTATAAAGATTACTGATAAATATGTGATAAAAAAAATTTCAGTAATTAACGTTCACAATGTTTATTCAGGTACTTTTAAGAATCATACATTTTAAAGATTTATTATATCAGGATCCAGATTATTACAGAACTTTGAAATCTTTGTTTATACGGGCGATATAATGTCTTTGAAAACAAATTCAAGTATAACCTATAATTTTGTCGTTTTATGTTAGACGTGTATCATACAAATTGTAAGGTCTTCGATTGATATTTTAATTTTGAGTACGGAATATTCTTTCTATTAGTACTGATCAATGCATAGAACTTATAGCAGGTGCATCTTGTCCACTCCCTTAGGGCTGCGAAAATTCTGAGGCATCAAGTTTGAAAACACCACTTGGCACTTAGTGGAAATCAAACGATATATATGATGAATAAATTTTAAATTCTTTCAGTAAATTATCTTATAAAGGTTCTTTATTTATTTGAAGTTAAGATCCTTAACATAACAATTTGTATAATTTTAAGCAAGGCCAACAATTTTTGATACTTTTTTAGTGTTATAAATGAACCGACCTATTAACAACATTTTTTTTTTATAAGCGTACTGATTTACTCATTTATTTTCTAAGTGAACTCTTCAATTCATTTTTGTTAATTTCTGTAGAAAAAAAATCTTTTATTACTTCGCATTTATAGTAATGAGATTCATAAAAAAAAGATCTTCGTTGATATACTACTTGTTTACATGGATTTTCGAAAACATTATAATTGTTTTTGATTATTAAGTTGAGTTATTAATTTAATTGAAAAAGCCGATGTTGCCGCCAAGTGCAAGTACAGACGATATGCCACTAAGTGCTTGGATTCGATTGCATGAATATGTATACGTCTAAATTCTCGCACTTTTCTGATTATAATGAGAATCAATCATTCACGAGTGTTGTCTAAGATTTTACCTTTTCTAATAAAAAAGTGAAAAAGATTAATCATCTCTTTCTTCCATTTATTATATAACGTTTTCTTTTTATTTAAGACATCCTGTCATTTTCTCCGTAGACATGAAAATAACGACAAAGTTTAAATTGTACAATTTTAAGAATAGCCAACAATTCTTTAATGCTTTTTCAATGTTATAAATACATCGTTCTCTTATCAACATATTTTTTTAAAGGATACAGGTTTACTCATTTTTTTCAATTAAATTCTTCCGTTCATTTTTTGTTAACTGTTAAAGAAACAATTATTTATTACATCACCGTTATAGTGATGCTATTCATAAAAAAATATTGTTCTTCGCTGATATACAACTTCTTTACATGGATTTTTCAAAACATATAGTTGCTTCTGATTATTATATTAATAATTTACTTGAAAACGGCGATATTGCCGCTAAGTGCCTATACAGCCGATATGCCGCTAAGTGCTTGGTTTCAAATCAATAAAAATATATACTTTTAAATTCTCGCATTTTTCCGATTATAAAGAGAATAAATCATTCGTGAGTGTTGTCTTGGCTTTAACCTTTACTTATTGAAAAAAGTGAGAAAAAAATCAGTTATCCTTCAACTCAATTTATTATGTAACATATTCTTTTGATTTGAAGTCATCTTGACATTCTCTCTAGAAACACAACAATAAAAACGAAGTTTAAATTATATAATTTAAGCAAGGCAAATAATTTTTGATGCTCTTATAATATTATGAATTCACCGTTCCATCAACATTATTATTATTATTTTTTTTTTTTTGAAAAGCATACAGGTTTCCTTATTTATTTTCGAATTGAACTCTTCCATTCATTTTTTGTTAATTTCTTTAGAAAAAAAATCCTTTTACTACGTCGTTATAGTAATGCAATTCATAAAAAAAGTATTGGTCTTCGGTGATACACAACTTGTTCATAAGCCTTTTTTCAAAATTAGAGTTGGTTTTGATTATTAAGTTGATCTATTTATTTTATTGAAAAAGGCGATCTTGCCGCCAAGTGCATATACAGACGATATGCCGCTAAGTGCTTGGTTTCGGTGAAATAAAAATATATACTTCTAAATTCTCGCACTTTTCGGATTATAATGAAAATCAATCATTCTTGAAAGTTGTCTTACCTTTTACATTTACTTACTAAATTATATGAAAAAAAAAAAACAATTATCCTTCAACTCAATTTATCATATAACATATTCTTTTTTATATGAAGACATCTTGACATTTTCTCCATAGAGAGACGACAATAAAGACGTCGTTTAATTTGTATGATTTTAAGCAAGGTCAGCAATTTATGATACTTTTCAATTTTATAAATGCACCGTTTTCTTATCAGCATTATTTTCCTTGAAAATCCTACAGAATTACTCATTTATTTTCTAACTCTTCCATTCATATTTTGTTAATTTTTTTTTTCAATTATTTATAACATCGCCGTTACAGTGATGCTATTCATAAAAAAAAGTATTGTTCTTGGCTGACATACAACTTGCTTACATGGATTTTTCAAAACATTATAGTTGGTTTTGATTATCAAGTTATAAATTTAATTGAAAAGCTGATGTTGCCGCCAAGTGCATATACAGACGATATGCCGCTAAGTGCTTGGTTTCGGTGAAATAAAAATATATACTTCTAAATTCTCGCACTTTTCGGATTATAATGAGAATCAATCATCGTGAGTGTTGTCTTAGCTTTCACCTTTTAATACTGAATCAAGTTATAAACTCAGCTATCCTTCAACTCATCTTATTATGTAACATATTCTTTTTTATATGAAGACATATTGACATTTTCTCCGTAGAAGGACGACAATAAAGAGGTCGTTTAATTTGTATGATTTTAAGCAAGGTCAGCAATTTATGATACTTTTCAATTTTATAAATGCACCGTTTTCTTATCAGCATTATTTTCCTTGAAAATCCTACAGAATTACTCATTTATTTTCTAACTAAACTCTTCCATTCATATTTTGTTAATTTTTTTTTCAATTATTTATAACATCGCCGTTACAGTGATGCTATTCATAAAAAAAAGTATTGTTCTTGGCTGATATACAACTTGTTTACATGGATTTTTCAAAACATTATAGTTGGTTTTGATTATCAAGTTATAAATTTAATTGAAAAGCCGATGTTGCCGCCAAGTGCCTATACAGACGATATGCCGTTAAGTGCTTGGTTTCGGTGAAATAAAAATATATACTTCTAAATTCTCGCACTTTTCGGATGATAATGAGAATCAATCATCGTGAGTGTTGTCTTAGCTTTCACCTTGAAATACTGAATCAAGTGATGAACTCAGTTATCCTTCAACTCATCTTTTGATTTTAAGCAAGGCCAGCAATTTATGATACTTTTTAATTTTATAAATGCACCGTTTTCTAATCAGCATTTTTTTCCTTGAAAATCCTACAGAATTACTCATTTGTTTTCTAACTAAACTCTTCCATTCATATTTTGTTAATTTTTTTTTTTCAATTATTTATAACATCGCCGTTATGGTGATGCTATTCATAAAAAAAGTATTGTTCTTGGCTGATATACAACTTGTTTACATGGATTTTTCAAAACATTATAGCTGGTTTTGATTATCAAGTTATAAATTTAATTGAAAAGCCGATGTTGCCGCCAAGTGCCTATACAGACGATATGCCGCTAAGTGCTTGCTTTTGGTGAAATAAAAATATATACTTCTAAATTCTCGCACTTTTCGGATTATAATGAAAATCAATCATTCTTGAAAGTTGTCTTACCTTTTACATTTACTTACTAAATTATATGAAAAAAATCAATTATCCTTCAACTCATCTTATTATGTAACATATTCTTTTTTATATGAAGACATATTGACATTTTCTCCGTAGAGGGACGACAATAAAGAGGTCGTTTAATTTGTATGATTTTAAGCAAGGTCAGCAATTTATGATACTTTTCAATTTTATAAATGCACCGTTTTCTTATCAGCATTATTTTCCTTGAAAATCCTACAGAATTACTCATTTATTTTCTAACTAAACTCTTCCATTCATATTTTGTTAATTTTTTTTCAATTATTTATAAAATCGCCGTTATAGTGATGCTATTCATAAAAAAAAGTATTGTTCTTGGCTGATATACAACTTGTTCACATGGATTTTTCAAAACATTATAATTGGTTTTGATTATCAAGTTATAAATTTAATTGAAAAGCCGATGTTGCCTCCAAGTGTCTATACAGACGATATGCCGTTAAGTGCTTGGTTTCGGTGAAATAAAAATATATACTTCTAAATTCTCGCACTTTTCGGATGATAATGAGAATCAATCATCGTGAGTGTTGTCTTAGCTTTCACCTTGAAATACTGAATCAAGTGATGAACTCAGTTATCCTTCAACTCATCTTTTGATTTTAAGCAAGGCCAGCAATTTATGATACTTTTTAATTTTATAAATGCACCGTTTTCTAATCAGCATTTTTTTCCTTGAAAATCCTACAGAATTACTCATTTATTTTCTAACTAAACTCTTCCATTCATATTTTGTTAAATTTTTTTTTTCAATTATTTATAACATCGCCGTTATGGTGATGCTATTCATAAAAAAAAGTATTGTTCTTGGCTGATATACAACTTGTTTACATGGATTTTTCAAAACATTATAGTTGGTTTTGATTATCAAGTTATAAATTTAATTGAAAAGCCGATGTTGCCGCCAAGTGCCTATACAGACGATATGCCGCTAAGTGCTTGCTTTTGGTGAAATAAAAATATATACTTCTAAATTCTCGCACTTTTCGGATTATAATGAAAATCAATCATTCTTGAAAGTTGTCTTACCTTTTACATTTACTTACTAAATTATATGAAAAAAATCAATTATCCTTCAACTCATCTTATTATGTTACATATTCTTTTTTATATGAAGACATATTGACATTTTCTCCGTAGAGGGACGACAATAAAGAGGTCGTTTAATTTGTATGATTTTAAGCAAGGCCAGCAATTTATGATACTTTTCAATTTTATAAATGCACCGTTTTCTTATCAGCATTATTTTCCTTGAAAATCCTACAGAATTACTCATTTATTTTCTAACTAAACTCTTCCATTCATATTTTGTTAATTTTTTTTTCAATTATTTATAACATCGCCGTTACAGTGATGCTATTCATAAAAAAAAGTATTGTTCTTGGCTGATATACAACTTGTTCACATGGATTTTTCAAAACATTATAATTGGTTTTGATTATCAAGTTATAAATTTAATTGAAAAGCCGATGTTGCCTCCAAGTGCCTATACAGACGATATGCCGTTAAGTGCTTGGTTTCGGTGAAATAAAAATATATACTTCTAAATTCTCGCACTTTTCGGATGATAATGAGAATCAATCATCGTGAGTGTTGTCTTAGCTTTCTCCTTGAAATACTGAATCAAGTGATGAACTCAGTTATCCTTCAACTCATCTTTTGATTTTAAGCAAGGCCAGCAATTTATGATACTTTTTAATTTTATAAATGCACCGTTTTCTAATCAGCATTTTTTTCCTTGAAAATCCTACAGAATTACTCATTTATTTTCTAACTAAACTCTTCCATTCATATTTTGTTAATTTTTTTTTTCAATTATTTATAACATCGCCGTTATGGTGATGCTATTCATAAAAAAAAGTATTGTTCTTGGCTGATATACAACTTGTTTACATGGATTTTTCAAAACATTATAGTTGGTTTTGATTATCAAGTTATAAATTTAATTGAAAAGCCGATGTTGCCGCCAAGTGCCTATAAAGACGATATGCCGCTAAGTGCTTGCTTTTGGTGAAATAAAAATATATACTTCTAAATTCTCGCACTTTTTGGATTATAATGAAAATCAATCATTCTTGAAAGTTGTCTTACCTTTTACATTTACTTACTAAATTATATGAAAAAAATCAATTATCCTTCAACTCATCTTATTATGTAACATATTCTTTTTTATATGAAGACATATTGACATTTTCTCCGTAGAGGGACGACAATAAAGAGGTCGTTTAATTTGTATGATTTTAAGCAAGGCCAGCAATTTATGATACTTTTCAATTTTATAAATGCACCGTTTTCTTATCAGCATTTTTTTCCTTGAAAATCCTACAGAATTACTCATTTGTTTTCTAACTAAACTCTTCCATTCATATTTTGTTAATTTTTTTTTTTCAATTATTTATAACATTGCCGTTATGGTGATGCTATTCATAAAAAAAAGTATTGTTCTTGGCTGATATACAACTTGTTTACATGGATTTTTCAAAACATTATAGTTGGTTTTGATTATCAAGTTATAAATTTAATTGAAAAGCCGATGTTGCCGCCAAGTGCCTATACAGACGATATGCCGCTAAGTGCTTGCTTTTGGTGAAATAAAAATATATACTTCTAAATTCTCGCACTTTTCGGATTATAATGAAAATCAATCATTCTTGAAAGTTGTCTTACCTTTTACATTTACTTACTAAATTATATGAAAAAAATCAATTATCCTTCAACTCATCTTATTATGTAACATATTCTTTTTTATATGAAGACATATTGACATTTTCTCCGTAGAGGGAGGGCAATAAAGAGGTCGTTTAATTTGTATGATTTTAAGCAAGGCCAGCAATTTATGATACTTTTCAATTTTATAAATGCACCGTTTTCTTATCAGCATTTTTTTTCCTTGAAAATCCTACAGAATTACTCATTTATTTTCTAACTAAACTCTTCCATTCATATTTTGTTAATTTTTTTTTCAATTTATTTATAACATCGCCGTTATGGTGATGCTATTCATAAAAAAAAAGTATTGTTCTTGGCTGATATACAACTTGTTTACATGGATTTTTCAAAACATTATAGTTGGTTTTGATTATCAAGTTATAAATGTAATTGAAAAGCCGATGTTGCCGCCAAGTGTCTATACAGACGATATGCCGTTAAGTGCTTGGTTTCGGTGAAATAAAAATATATACTTCTAAATTCTCGCACTTTTCGGATGATAATGAGAATCAATCATCGTGAGTGTTGTCTTAGCTTTCACCTTGAAATACTGAATCAAGTGATGAACTCAGTTATCCTTCAACTCATCTTTTGATTTTAAGCAAGGCCAGCAATTTATGATACTTTTCAATTTTATAAATGCACCGTTTCCTTATCAGCATTTTTTCCCTTGAAAATCCTACAGAATTACTCATTTGTTTTCTAACTAAACTCTTCCATTCATATTTTGTTAATTTTTTTTTTCAATTATTTATAACATTGCCGTTATGGTGATGCTATTCATAAAAAAGTATTGTTCTTGGCTGATATACAACTTGTTTACATGGATTTTTCAAAACATTATAGTTGGTTTTGATTATCAAGTTATAAATTTAATTGAAAAGCCGATGTTGCCGCCAAGTGCCTATACAGACGATATGCCGCTAAGTGCTTGCTTTTGGTGAAATAAAAATATATACTTCTAAATTCTCGCACTTTTCGGATTATAATGAAAATCAATCATTCTTGAAAGTTGTCTTACCTTTTACATTTACTTACTAAATTATATGAAAAAAATCAATTATCCTTCAACTCATCTTATTATGTAACATATTCTTTTTTATATGAAGACATATTGACATTTTCTCCGTAGAGGGACGGCAATAAAGAGGTCGTTTAATTTGTATGATTTTAAGCAAGGCCAGCAATTTATGATACTTTTCAATTTTATAAATGCACCGTTTTCTTATCAGCATTATTTTCCTTGAAAATCCTACAGAATTACTCATTTATTTTCTAACTAAACTCTTCCATTCATATTTTGTTAATTTTTTTTCAATTATTTATAAAATCGCCGTTATAGTGATGCTATTCATCAAAAAAAGTATTGTTCTTGGCTGATATACAACTTGTTCACATGGATTTTTCAAAACATTATAATTGGTTTTGATTATCAAGTTATAAATTTAATTGAAAAGCCGATGTTGCCGCCAAGTGTCTATACAGACGATATGCCGTTAAGTGCTTGGTTTCGGTGAAATAAAAATATATACTTCTAAATTCTCGCACTTTTCGGATGATAATGAGAATCAATCATCGTGAGTGTTGTCTTAGCTTTCACCTTGAAATACTGAATCAAGTGATGAACTCAGTTATCCTTCAACTCATCTTTTGATTTTAAGCAAGGCCAGCAATTTATGATACTTTTTAATTTTATAAATGCACCGTTTTCTAATCAGCATTTTTTTCCTTGAAAATCCTACAGAATTACTCATTTATTTTCTAACTAAACTCTTCCATTCATATTTTGTTAATTTTTTTTTTCAATTATTTATAACATCGCCGTTATGGTGATGCTATTCATAAAAAAAGTATTGTTCTTGGCTGATATACAACTTGTTTACATGGATTTTTCAAAACATCATAGTTGGTTTTGATTATCAAGTTATAAATTTAATTGAAAAGCCGATGTTGCCGCCAAGTGCCTATACAGACGATATGCCGCTAAGTGCTTGCTTTTGGTGAAATAAAAATATATACTTCTAAATTCTCGCACTTTTCGGATTATAATGAAAATCAATCATTCTTGAAAGTTGTCTTACCTTTTACATTTACTTACTAAATTATATGAAAAAAATCAATTATCCTTCAACTCATCTTATTATGTAACATATTCTTTTTTATATGAAGACATATTGACATTTTCTCCGTAGAGGGACGACAATAAAGAGGTCGTTTAATTTGTATGATTTTAAGCAAGGCCAGCAATTTATGATACTTTTCAATTTTATAAATGCACCGTTTTCTTATCAGCATTATTTTCCTTGAAAATCCTACAGAATTACTCATTTATTTTCTAACTAAACTCTTCCATTCATATTTTGTTAATTTTTTTTTCAATTATTTATAACATCGCCGTTACAGTGATGCTATTCATAAAAAAAAGTATTGTTCTTGGCTGATATACAACTTGTTCACATGGATTTTTCAAAACATTATAGTTGGTTTTGATTATCAAGTTATAAATTTAATTGAAAAGCCGATGTTGCCTCCAAGTGCCTATACAGACGATATGCCGCTAAGTGCTTGGTTTCGGTGAAATAAAAATATATACTTCTAAATTCTCGCACTTTTCGGATGATAATGAGAATCAATCATCGTGAGTGTTGTCTTAGCTTTCACCTTGAAATACTGAATCAAGTGATGAACTCAGTTATCCTTCAACTCATCTTTTGATTTTAAGCAAGGCCAGCAATTTATGATACTTTTCAATTTTATAAATGCACCGTTTTCTAATCAGCATTTTTTTCCTTGAAAATCCTACAGAATTACTCATTTGTTTTCTAACTAAACTCTTCCATTCATATTTTGTTAATTTTTTTTTTTCAATTATTTATAACATTGCCGTTATGGTGATGCTATTCATTAAAAAAAGTATTGTTCTTGGCTGATATACAACTTGTTTACATGGATTTTTCAAAACATTATAGTTGGTTTTGATTATCAAGTTATAAATTTAATTGAAAAGCCGATGTTGCCGCCAAGTGCCTATACAGACGATATGCCGCTAAGTGCTTGCTTTTGGTGAAATAAAAATATATACTTCTAAATTCTCGCACTTTTCGGATTATAATGAAAATCAATCATTCTTGAAAGTTGTCTTACCATTTACATTTACTTACTAAATTATATGAAAACAAGAGGCCCAAGGGCCTTAACGGTCACCTGAGTACAATACAACAATTTAGAGGATCCATAAACTGAAAAATGAAGCTTTGTTGCCCAAATGCAAGAAAAATAGTATGATTAGCATCAACAAAATAATTGGTCTAGTATCTATCTGCCTATCTGACTTTCCAAATCATTAAATCTATGAAAGTACTTTTTCATTATACAATAAATTATCTTGCATAATTCTCTTATTCTATTAAGCTTTCAAATACATTATTTACATTGATTAATTATCAAAGGTGAATGGCAAAGGGGAATAACTTTGCTCAGCAGAATACAAGTTAATAGAGCCCTGGCCAGGACTAGAACACTTGACTAAATGGTCCAGGTGTTCAAAATTATGGTAAAAATACCCTTGCATATTAAAACTTTTACTCAGTTTGCCTTGAACATCCCCAGAAGCATTGAAGATTTTCAAAGAAATGCATTTTCACCATATTATTATATAAATAAAGCCCCATCCTTACCCAGAACATCTGACCCATTGGCCACGAACTCACGATTCTGGAAGAAGCACCCTTTCTCATTATAACTCTACACTTGTTTCTTTACTTTATAACCAGTAGTAGAAAAACTATTTTGAGCCCATCCCTAACACCAGAATCCCTGATCCAAGGGCCATGAAACAATTTCTGAAAAGGCAGTCATGCTCACCATAACTATGTTCTTAGTTAGTTTAATTAATACGCAGGAGCAGAGAAAAAGATTTTCAAAGAATTAATGCAATTCTACTATATAATCAATAGAGCCCTTCCCTAACACCAGAACCCCTGACCCTGGGGCCATGAAATTCAAAATTTTGAAAGAGGTACTCTTGCTCATCATAACTATATACTTAGTTAGTTTATCTAATACCCAGGAGCAGAGAAGAAGATTTTCAAAGAATTAATGCCTTTTCACTATATAATCAATAGAGCCCCGCCCTAACACCAGAACCCCTGACCCTGGGGCCATGAAATTCACAATTTTGGAAGAGGCACTCTTGCTCAACATAACTATGTACTAAGTTAATTTATTTAATACCCAGGAGCAGAGAAGAAGATTTTCAAAGAAATAATGCACTTTCACTATATGATCTATATAGCCCCAACCTAGCACCAGAACCCCTGACCCTGGGGCCATGAAATTCACAATTTTAGAAGAGGCACTCTTGCTCATCATAACTATGTACTAAGTTAATTTATTTAATACCCAGGAGCAGAGAAGAAGATTTTCAAAGAAATAATGCATTTTCTCTATATAATCAATAGAGCCCCGCCCTAACACCAGAACCCCTGACCCTGGGGCCATGAATTTCACAATTTTGGTAGAGGACTCAATGCTTATTACAATCATGCCAACAATTTGACTGCTTGATGTCCAGGAGTAAAGAAGAAGATTTTTAAAGATTGCATTATTTTTGGTGGTTTTAGCCCCACCCCTCAGGCCCCAGGGGGGCAGGGACCATGGAATTCAAAATTTTTGTTCCCCTTCACCCATAGATGCTATATGCCAAATTTGGTTGAAATTGGTTAAGCGGTTTCAGAGAAGAAGCTAAAAATGTTCAAATGTTAACACACGACGCACGACGCACACCGCACGACGCACGCCGACGGACGAGAACGGAGAGCAATAGGTCACCTGAGTGACTCAGGTGACCTAAAAATCAATTATCCTTCAACTCATCTTATTATGTAACATATTCTTTTTTATATGAAGACATATTGACATTTTCTCCGTAGAGGGACGACAATAAAGAGGTCGTTTAATTTGTATGATTTTAAGCAAGGCCAGCAATTTATGATACTTTTCAATTTTATAAATGCACCGTTTTCTTATCAGCATTATTTTCCTTGAAAATCCTACAGAATTACTCATTTATTTTCTAACTAAACTCTTCCATTCATATTTTGTTAATTTTTTTTTTCAATTATTTATAACATCGCCGTTATGGTGATGCTATTCATAAAAAAAGTATTGTTCTTGGCTGATATACAACTTGTTTACATGGATTTTTCAAAACATTATAGTTGGTTTTGATAATCAAATTATAAATTTAATTGAAAAGCCGATGTTGCCGCCAAGTGCCTATACAGACGATATGCCGCTAAGTGCTTGGTTTCGGTGAAATAAAAATATATACTTCTAAATTCTCGCACTTTTCGGATTATAATGAAAATCAATCATTCTTGAAAGTTGTCTTACCTTTTACATTTACTTACTAAATTATATGAAAAAAATCAATTATCCTTCAACTCATCTTGTTATGTAACATATTCTTTTTTATATGAAGACATATTGACATTTTTCTCCGTAGAGGGACGACAATAAAGACGTCGTTTAATTTGTATAATTTTAAGCAAGGCCAGCAATTTATGATACTTTTCAATTTTATAAATGCACCGTTTTCTTATCAGCATTATTTTCCTTGAAAATCCTACAGAATTACTCATTAATTTTCTAACTAAACTCTTCCATTCATATTTTGTTAATTTTTTTTTTCAATTATTTATAAGATCGCCGTTATGGTGATGCTATTCATCAAAAAAAGTATTGTTCTTGGCTGATATACAACTTGTTTACATGGATTTTTCAAAACATTATAGTTGGTTTTGATTATCAAGTTATAAATGTAATTGAAAAGCCGATGTTGCCGCCAAGTGCCTATACAGACAATACGCCGTTAAGTGCTTGGTTTCGGTGAAATAAAAATATATACTTCTAAATTCTCGCACTTTTCGGATGATAATGAGAATCAATCATCGTGAGTGTTGTCTTAGCTTTCACCTTGAAATACTGAATCAAGTGATGAACTCAGTTATCCTTCAACTCATCGTTTGATTTTAAGCAAGGCCAGCAATTTATGATACTTTTTAATTTTATAAATGCACCGTTTTCTTATCAGCATTTTTTTCCTTGAAAATCCTACAGAATTACTCATTTATTTTCTAACTAAACTCTTCCTTTCATATTTTGTTAATTTTTTTTTTCAATTATTTATAACATCGCCGTTATGGTGATGCTATTCATAAAAAAAGTATTGTTCTTGGCTGATATACAACTTGTTTACATGGATTTTTCAAAACATTATAGTTGGTTTTGATAATCAAATTATAAATTTAATTGAAAAGCCGATGTTGCCGCCAAGTGCCTATACAGACGATATGCCGCTAAGTGCTTGGTTTCGGTGAAATAAAAATATATACTTCTAAATTCTCGCACTTTTCGGATTATAATGAAAATCAATCATTCTTGAAAGTTGTCTTACCTTTTACATTTACTTACTAAATTATATGAAAAAAATCAATTATCCTTCAACTCATCTTGTTATGTAACATATTCTTTTTTATATGAAGACATATTGACATTTTTCTCCGTAGAGGGACGACAATAAAGACGTCGTTTAATTTGTATAATTTTAAGCAAGGCCAGCAATTTATGATACTTTTCAATTTTATAAATGCACCGTTTTCTTATCAGCATTATTTTCCTTGAAAATCCTACAGAATTACTCATTAATTTTCTAACTAAACTCTTCCATTCATATTTTGTTAATTTTTTTTTTCAATTATTTATAAGATCGCCGTTATGGTGATGCTATTCATAAAAAAAGTATTGTTCTTGGCTGATATACAACTTGTTTACATCACAGGCACTTGGGGTCTGGACCCCCCCCCTTTTCCATTTCTTTCTTTTTAAATATGGGGTCAAGTCACCTTTTTCCTATTTTTGTATTCTAATATGCACTATATGTTATCAGTAATGTAACTCTTTTGTCTCTATATGCTGTTTTTAAATATACCGTTTTCGACTGATACATAAAAAGAGAGAAGGCTTGCAACTCTTTTCTCGTCGTCTGCCTCACCTCGCTTAAACTTCGCCTGATTATTTATCTAAAGCATAAGAACACATGGAATATGCATACATCAATAAATTTGTTACACATTCTTCTTCCTTTTCATATTTCCATTTAATTTTTATGTGCCCCCGATTTGTAAATATTTCGATTAAATCAACCGCATCTAGGGTAAATTTTGTTGATGTGCACTAGCTGGGACGGAAGTGTCCGGTATTTTCGGGCGTCATCATTAAGTGTAATGTCATTCGGAACATTAAATGAAAGAGGGAAAAATATCCCGAATTTTCTCTTCATAATATATGTAACGGTAAGTTTTGTGTATAAGATAACTCTAACTAGCAGATTCTAATGGATGAAGATTAACATTCAACATACGACTTAGACAACCAAATTTCTCAATATTTTTATTTCAAAGCTTGGAATTTTTATTTAATACAGAACATTTGTAAAATTAGAGTTATCGTTATTGCACTTCCGTCCCAGCTAGTGCACATCAACAAAATTTACCCTAGATGCGGTTGATTTAATCGAAATATTTACAAATCGGGGGCACATAAAAATTAAATGGAAATATGAAAAGGAAGAAGAATGTGTAACAAATTTATTGATGTATGCATATTCCATGTGTTCTTATGCTTTAGATAAATAATCAGGCGAAGTTTAAGCGAGGTGAGGCAGACGACGAGAAAAGAGTTGCAAGCCTTCTCTCTCTTTATGTATCAGTCGAAAACGGTATATTTAAAAAAAAGATATAGAGACAAAAAAGTTACATTACTGATAACATATAGTGCATATTAGAATACAAAAATAGGAAAAAGGTGACTTGACCCCATATTTAAAAAGAAAAAAAATGGAAAGGGGGGGGGGGTTACAGACCCCAAGTGCCTGTGGTTTACATGGATTTTTCAAAACATTATAGTTGGTTTTGATAATCAAATTATAAATTTAATTGAAAAGCTGATGTTGCCGCCAAGTGCCGATACAGACGATATGCCGCTAAGTGCTTGGTTTCGGTGAAATAAAAATATATACTTCTAAATTCTCGCACTTTTCGGATTATAATGAAAATCAATCATTCTTGAAAGTTGTCTTACCTTTTACATTTACTTACTAAATTATATGAAAAAAATCAATTATCCTTCAACTCATCTTATTATGTAACATATTCTTTTTTATATGAAGACATATTGACATTTTCTCCGTAGAGGGACGACAATAAAGACGTCGTTTAATTGGTATGATTTTAAGCAAGGCCAGCAATTTATGGTACTTTTCAATTTTATAAATGCACCGTTTTCTTATCAGCATTATTTTCCTTGAAAATCCTACAGAATTACTCATTAATTTTCTAACTAAACTCTTCCATTCATATTTTGTTAATTTTTTTTCAATTATTTATAATATCGCCGTTACAGTGATGCTATTCATTAAAAAAAGTATTGTTCTTGGCTGATATACAACTTGTTTACATGGATTTTTCAAAACATTATAGTTGGTTTTGATTATCAAATTATAAATTTAATTGAAAAGCCGATGTTGCCGCCAAGTGCCTATACAGACGATATGCCGTTAAGTGCTTGGTTTCGGTGAAATAAAAATATATACTTCTAAATTCTCGCACTATTCGGATGATAATGAAAATCAATCATCGTGAGTGTTGTCTTAGATTTCACCTTGAAATACTGAATCAAGTGATGAACTCAGTTATCCTTCAACTCATCGTTTGATTTTAAGCAAGGCCAGCAATTTATGATACTTTTCAATTTTATAAATGCACCGTTTTCTTATCAGCATTATTTTCCTTGAAAATCCTACAGAATTACTCATTTATTTTCTAACTAAACTCTTCCATTCATATTTTGTTAATTTTTTTCAATTATTTATAACATCGCCGTTATAGTGATGCTATTCATAAAAAAAGTATTGTTCTTGGCTGATATACAACTTGTTTACATGGATATTTCTAAACATTATAGTTGGTTTTGATTATCAAGTTATAAATTTAATTGAAAAGCCGATGTTGCCGCCAAGTGCCTATACAGACGATATGCCGTTAAGTGCTTGGTTTCGGTGAAATAAAAATATATACTTCTAAATTCTCGCACTTTTCGGATTATAATGAAAATCAATCATCGTGAGTGTTGTCTTAGCTTTCACCTTTAAATACTGAATCAAGTGATCAAGTCCTTCAACTCATCCTATTATGTAACATATTCTTTTTATTTGAAGACATCTTGACATTTTCTCAGTAGAGAAACGGCAATAAGGACGTTTTTTTTTTTAATTTGTATGATTTTAAGCAAGGCCTGCAATTTATGATACTTTTCAATTTTATAAATGCACCGTTTTCTTATCAATATTATTTTCCTTGAAAATCCTACAGAATTACTCATTTATTTTCTAACTAAACTCTTCAATTCTTTTTTTCTTAATTTTTCTTTAGAAACAATTATTTATTACATCGCCGTAAAAGTGATGCTATTCATAAAAAAGTACTGTTCTGCGCTGATATACCACTTGTTTTCATGCCTCTTTTAAAACAGTATAGTTGTTCTTGATTATTAAGTTGAGTTATTAATTTCATTGTAAAAGGCGATGTTGCCGCCAAGTGCCTATACAGCCGATATGCCGTTAAGTGTTTTGTTTCGGTTAAATAAAAATATATACTTCTAAATTCTCGAACTTTTCGGATTATAAAGAGAATCTATCATTCGTGAGTGTTGTTTTAGCTTTCACCTTTAATTACTGAATTATGTGAAAAAATCAATTAACCTTCAACTCAATTTATTATGTAACATATTCTTTTTATTTGAAGACATCTTGACATTTTCTCTGTAGAGAGAAGACCTTGTTTAATTTGTATAATTTTAAGCAAAGCCAGCAATTTATGATTTTTTTCAATTGTATAAATGCACCGTTTTCTTATTAAATTTTTTTTACTTGAAAATCCTACAGATTTACTCATTTATTTTCTAACTAAACGCTTCAATTCTTTTTTTGTTATTTTTTTTTACATGTAGAAACAATTATTTATTATATTGCCGTTAAAGTGATCCTATTCATAAAAAAGTACTCTTCTACGCAGATATACCACTTGTTTACATGCCTCTTTTAAAACAGTATAGTTGTTTTTGATTATTAAGTTGAGTTATTAATTTCATTAAAAAAAGGCGATGTTGCCGCCAAGTGCCTTTACAGACGATATGCCGCTAAGTGCTTGGTTTCGGTTAAATTAAAAAAAAATTATCTTCTAGATTTTCGAACTTTTCATATTAAATGAGAATCAATCATTCGTGAGTGTTGTCTTACCTTTCAACTTTAATTACTGAATAAAGTGAAAAAATCAATCATCCTTCGACTCAACTTATTATTTAACATAACCTTTTAATTTGAAGACATCTTGACATTTTCTCTATAGAGAGACGACAATAAAGACGTTGTTTAATTTGTATAATTTTAAGGAAGGCCAGCAATTTATAATACTTTTTCAATTTTATATATGCACTGTTTTCTTATCAACTATTTTCCTTGAAATCGTACAGATTTACTCATTTATTTTTTAACTAAACTCTTCAATTCATTTTCTGCTTTCTTTTTTTTAAAGAAACAATTATTTATTACATCGCCGTAATAGTGATGCTATTCATAAGAAAAGTATTGTTCTTCGCTGATATACAACTTGTTTACATGCCTTTTTTAAATTATAGTTGATTTTGATTATTAAGTTGAGTTATTAATTTAATTGTAAAAGGTGATATTGCCACCGAGTGCCTGTGCAGAAGATATGCCGCTAAGTGCTTGGTTTCGGTTAAATAAAAATATATACTTCTATATTCTCTCATTTTTCGGATTATAATGAGGATCAATCATTCGTGAGTATTGTCTTAGCTTTTACCTTTACTTATTAAAAAAAAGTGAGAAAAAAATCAGTTATTCTTCAACTCAACTTATTATGTAATATATTCTTTTAATTTGAAGACTTCTTGACATTTTCTCCGTAGGGAGACGACAATAAAGTCGAAGTTTTAATTGTATCAATTTAGCAAGGCCAATCATTTTTGATGCTCTTTTAATATTATAAATGCACCGTTCTATCATCAACATTATTATTATTATTATTATTATTTTTTTTTGGGAAAGTGTGAAGGTTTCCTTATTTATTTTCGAATTAAACTCTTCCATTCATTTTTTTTTTTAATTTCTGTAGAAAAAAATCTTTTTTACTTCGTCGTTATAGTAATGCAATTCATAAAAAAAGTATTGTTGTTCGCTGATATACAACTTGTTTACATGCCTTTTTTAAAATTATAGTTGGTTTTGATTATTACGTTGAGTTATTAATTTTATTGAAAAAGGCGATGTTAACGCCAAGTGCTTATACAGACGAAATGCCGCTAAGTGCTAGGTTTCGGTTAAGTAAATATATATACATCTAATTTCTCGCACGTTTCTGATTATAATGAGGATCAATCATTCGTGAGTGTTGTCTGAGATTTTACTTTTAGTAGTAAAAAAGTGAGAAAAAGAAATTAATTATCTCTTTCTTCCATTTATTATGTAACATATTATTTTTATTTATGACATCTTGTCGTATTTTTCCGCAAAGAGACGACAATAAAGACGAAGTTTAAATTATATAATTTCAAGAAAGGTAAAGAATTTTTTATACTTTTTCAGTGTTATAAATGCACCGGTCTCTTATCTACATCATTTTTTTTTATTAAAAGGATGAAGGTTAACTCACTTATTTTCTAACTAAACACTACCATTCATTTTTGTTAATGTCTTTAGAAACAATTATTTTTTACTTCGCCGTTATAGTAATGCTTTTCATAAAAAAAGTATTGTTTTTCGCCGATAAACTACTTGTTTACATGTTTTTTTTAAAAAAACATTATAGTTGTTTTAGATTATTAAGTTATTAATTTAATTTAAAAAGCCGATGATGCAGCTAAGTGCCCGTACAAACGATATGCTGCTAAGTTCTTGGTTTCGCTTGAAATAAATATATATATATATATACTTCTAAATTCTCGCACTTTTCTGATTATATAATGAAAATCAGTAATTCCAAGTGTTGTCTTAGCTTTTGCCTTTACTCATAGGAAAAAGTGAAAGAAAACTAATTATCCTTTAACTCCATTTATTATATATATTCTTTTTATATGAAGACATCCTGATATTTTTTTCCGTAGAGAGACTACAATAAAGACGATGTTTAATTTGTATAATTTTAAGCAAGGCCAACAATTTTTGATACTTTTTCAATTTCAAAATGCACCGTTTTCTTATCAACAATACTTTTCTTGTAAAGCGTACAGTTTTCTACGAAAGCGTAAAGGTCTCTGCACTTGTTATTTTATAACTTGTATATTGTCTTATATTTTATTGGCTTATCAACATATAAGGTGTTATATCTCCTTATTTATACACATATTTTGAATTGTATTTAGATGTTTTAACATAATTTAAGGCACTTTTTTATACCCTCCCTTTCTAAAGAAAGTTCGGGTATATTGTTGTTACTCATGTCCGTCCGTCCATCTTTCACACTTTTTTCTTCTTCAAACTCCTCTTACATTTTACACAGTAGCCTAATCATCTTCTGGGAGATGGTTGGTGGTGTCCTGTAGATGTGCAATAAAGTTTCAGAATTTTCATTTTCACTCTGGGGGTCAAAAAATGATTTTTTTTTATGCAAAAAGCCTCTGGTTCCCTGAACTCCTCTTACATTTTACACAGTAGCCTAATCATCTTTTGGGAGATGGTTGGTGGTGTCCAGTAAATGTGCAACAATGTTTTTGAATTTTTATTCTAATAGGTGTTTCATGTGACATTTGTAACAAATCATAAAAAAAATTCTGGCTGTGTCTTTTTGTAATAAGATTTTCATCAAAGCCATGATTGTACACTTTTTTTTCACATATCTGGGAGAGATGTCATTCTAGCTGCAATATGAATTACACAGTATAAAATCCTAAAGAGGTTGATCAATTAATCTAGAAATATGTCCATAGGACATGAATGCCCCACCGAGTGTTATTAGGAATGCAACACAAAAAAATTATATTAGTGTATGAAATTTGATGAAAATATCTTGAATTGTTTCTTTGAAATTGAGATTGAGATCTAAAATATTGGATATAGATGAAAAATTCTCATCAACTAATGTATAAGTGCATAAGCTTACATAAAAATATCTTAAAATTGTTTTTTAAATGTAAGCAATATGAAAATTAAAGAAAAGTGAGGCCAAGGTCACAGGAAAGTGCAAGGTCAAATTTTTTTATGCAGTAGAATAGCTCTCACTAATACATACCAGCATATTAAGTTTGATAAAAATGTCTTGAATGATTTATTTAAAACTGATCGAAACACTAATTTAAGAATAGTGAGGTCAAGGTCAAAGGAAAAGTCAAATTCCAAACATGCTGATGCAGTTGATAGCTTTCATCAATATGTATCAGAATATGAAGTTTGTCAAAATATCTTGAATAGTGTCTTTGACACTGAGCTTTAAACTGAGCTAAATGCAAAGCACGACGAAAGGACAGACGGAAGGACGGAAGACGGACATGACAAACCCTATATGCCCCGACCCTATTCATGGCGGGGCATAACAAAAAAAATTCTAATATTATTCCATTTAATTTTTTGGCCCACGTAGATGTCTGAAAGAGAGAAAATACCCCTCAATTGCCTCACCTAACCCCCCCCCCCCTGGGGGGGGATTCAAGATGTCAACAAAATTTAATCTATATACACTACCTGAGGATGCTTTCATATTAATATGACTAATCATGACTTTGCTGTTCTTGTCAATAAGAAGATTTTTGCCTTTATATATAATCCTATGTAAAGCTTTGATCCCACAAAGTGGCCCCACCCTACCATGGGGTCATGATTTGTACAAACTTGAATCTACACTACTTGAGAAGTTTTCATATTAATATGACTAATTATGGTCTTGTTCTTAAGAAGAATTTTGAAGATTTTTTTGCCCTTTATTTCTATGTAAAACTTTGATCCCTTATTATGGCCCCACCCTACCTCTGGGGATCATGATTTGAAAAAAACTTGAATCTACACTATCTGAGGATTTTTCCTTATCAATATGACTAATAATGCCCTTGCTGTTCTTGAGAAGAAGATTTATGAAATTTTTTCCCTGCATATTTCTACGTAAAACTTTGGATCCCCTAGTGTTGCCCCACCCTACCCCAGGGGTTCTTGATTTGAACAAATTTATATTTACATTATGTAAAGAACGTTACATATAAGTTTTAACGTTTTTGGCCCAGTGGTTCTGATACCACCAATTTTTCACCAATTCTTAATTATTTCTCCTTGAAAGAGGGTGTGGCCCTTCATTTGAACAAACTTGAATCCCCTTTACTCAAAGGATGCTTTATGGCAAGGTTGGTTGAAATTAGCCCTGTGGTTTTAGAGAAGAAATAAAAAATGTGAAAAAGTCTACAGACGGACAGACGGACGACAGACAAAATGTGATCAGAAAAGCTAAAGTGAACCGAAAACTTATGTTAGATCACAAGTCCTAAAAAAAGAGCTATAATATTTGAAAAGCAGTGTTTTTTCATGCATTTTCATGCATTGTTTTCAGAATAGTTCAAAGCTGAAAATGTATTCCATGTCACCATAGTATGACTTTTTATCCACGTTGAAAAGAGAACTGCACATTTCAGAAAATAGTATGATAAATTTATATAAATAGCTAATCAAGGTGTTTTGAGTATCAAAATAAAGCTAAACTAGTATAGCTAATTCAACCACAATTTTAAGATGCAAGACCTTAATCAATCTTAAAATGTTTATATCAACATTCCTGATTCAAGGGAGAACTAGACATATGACCAAAAGTCTATATCTGTTGACTAATAAACATGTACATGTACATGTATGTTGTGAGAAGAGTAATTATAAATAATGATGACAAGTCAGAAGTGGGGTTAATATCCCCCCCCCCCGTTTCCCCTTCCCATTCCCCACCCCAGTTTGTTCATGTACGCAAACCAGTACTTGGTTTTGACATTTAAAAAAAATGTGAATATATACAAATAGTTTAATAGTGCATCTCTCGATCTGAATAATTTTCATTCCTCATTCTAAAAGAGTGGGTTGATCCAAAATCATGAAAAACGTTCACGGTAGCTCAGTCGGTAGAGCGCTCGCTCCGTGATCGGGAGATCGTGAGTTAGAATCTCGGCCGCGACTGACCCAAGTCGATAAAACATATGCAATCAGAGATTACAGAGCTCACCTCAACGAATGTTGTCTTTAAGTAAGGCAAAGTCCCACACTAAACTCATAGTCTAGGAGTGTGCATCTCTAGATCCAACATTTAGGCAATTTTGGTCTGATAGGGCTTGCAGTTACTTGGGAATAGACTTATCTGAAAGCTTAAAACTAGTCACTCATCCAAAAAATGTAAGTTAAATCCAGCGTCCCAAGCAAGTTTGAGATTGTTCGTCCCTTGATGCATCATCCATGCAAGTTTGGTTCAGATAGGCCTTATAGTTACTTGGAAATGAGATCTGCTCCAAAAACTTTAACCTGGTCACTCATCCGGAAAATATAAGTCAAATCCAGCATCCGAAGCAAGTCCAGTAGTGTGCATCCTTAGATGTATCATCATTGCAAGTTTGGTCAATATAGGGCTTATAGTTACTTGGAAATGAGATCTGCTCCAAAAACTTTAACCTGGTCACTCATCCGGAAAATATAGTTCAGATCCAGCATCCGAAGCAAGTCCAGTAGTGTGCATCCTGAGATGTACCATCCATGCAAGTTTGGTCAATATAGGGCTTATAGTTACTTGGAAATGAGATCTACTCCAAAAACTTTAACCTAGTCACTCATCCGGAAAATATAGGTCAGATCCAGCATCCGAAGCAAGTCCAGTAGTGTGCATCCTGAGATGTACCATCCATGCAAGTTTGGTCAATATAGGGCTTATAGTTACTTGGAAATGAGATCTACTCCAAAAACTTTAACCTAGTCACTCATCCGGAAAATGTAGGTCAGATCCAGCATCCGAAGCAAGTTCAGTAGTGTGCATCCTTAGATGTATCATCCATGCAAGTTTGGTCAATATAGGGCTTATAGTTACTTGGAAATGAGACCTGCTCCAAAAACTTTAACCTGCTCCAAAAACTTAAACCTGCTCCAAAAACATTAACCTGGTCATTCTTTAGCTGAAATTGCAGCATCTGAAACCTTAACTTGTACAATAAAACACACTAGAAGCATCCTCCATGCATCTCTGACTAATATAGGCCATAGGAGTACTTGAAAAGAAAACTGCTCCAAAAACCTTAACCTGGAACGCCGAAGCCGAGGGTATTACATAAGCTCCCCCAACTTCGTTGAGGTGAGCTAAAAATGGGTAGCAACTGTTCCTTCGCCATGCGCAGTTTGAAGTGAAAGTTGCGGGTCCTTCGGATGAGACCTTAAAAACTGAGGTCCAGTGTCAAGGTAGGCGTTGGCATGATAAAGATCCCTCACTGCTCAATGGCCCTGAGTGCCGAGTAAAGGTCAAAATTTGAAACCCTTCACCGGTATATGGTGATGTCTCTATATGAGTGAAAAATTCTCGAATGGGACGTAATACAACATACAATCAATCAATCAATCAATCAAATTCATGAATGGAATGTCAAGCAAACTTATTATTGATGCACTTTTGAATACCATTAAAGACATAATAACACAAGAAACAAAATTATGTATAGTCAAATGGAAAAGTTTGTTAACCATTTTTAAGTTACATGATCTTTTGTCATTTCAGGGACAGGGAATGGGCGGGGAAACTTGGGGAGAGTGTTCCATTTAATCTGTCATAATACAAAGACGGCTTTGAGGTTTCCAAATTTATTTATAGCTATCTGATTCAGATTGTTTTAGTATCAAGGGAATGGGAATGCAGACCCCCCCCCCCCCCGGGACGACTTTCACATTTACTAAAGTTATTTCCCTTTGCGAGTCAATCTGGGGTCAGTCTGCGTAAGGCTACACCGTTACAAACTCTTAGAAATGAAATTTATGTTTGAAATGTTTTTTTTCATGTTGCCCCATAGGAAATACATGAAAGGATCAAAATTGCCCGATAGCGTTTGAAGTTTGGAAATATTTACAGGCTAACTTACAAAGGACGAAAGTGAGAAAAATAAGCGTTACGTCGACAAGGGGAGACAACTCTTCAGAATGTGAAATTCCTCTATTATGGCATCCGATGATCTTTGATCTTTTTAAACTATAACCTAACCATTTGCATTTCAGATTATTTTACCCCAATCTATACCTAAAATTGTACTTACAGACCGTCATAGGTTCTGTCAACTTAATGAAATATAATCCAATTAATAAAACACACAATGAATTAATTCCCCCCCCCCCCCCCCTTAAAATTGTCAAAGCATAAATAATAGTTTCATCGAGAAAATGCAAAAATGTCTCCTCGGTAGACTTCATTTATACCCTACAAAATCTCTAGAACCCAGAAGCTTCTTGGGGCTTCGCTCCCTGGGCCCCTACCAGGGCTTCGCCCTGGACCCATTGGAGGCCTCAGGGCGGTCCCCAGACCCCCAGCCTACTTTATGCGCCCCCTTAACTTCAATTCTACTTTTGGAGAATCAAGTCAGTACATGTATGTATAATTTTCATATAATACGAGTCTTAGAATCATCAAACTTTGTTGTTTGACCTATATTGGGTCTTCAGATTGTGCTACAAAAAAAGTAAGTAACTGTAATAATTATTTTCAATATTTTTTGGTCATATCTTAATATTTCAAATAATAAAAGGCTTAGAATCATCAGAATTTGGCAGTTGACACACCTTTGGTCTTCAAAGCTTGTTAACCAAAAACAATGAACTTTTAATATAACCATGATATACTAAATGTTGGTCATTGTGCCCATTTCTTTGGTTGATACACTTCATGGCCTTCGCATTTATCAACTGACAATAATGGATTGTCCTAGCCTTCACATTGTCAAAAATACGAAATTTATACAAAATGAAAGCGAATGTCAGGAAATGCAAGAAGAAAGTCAGACTGCCTGACATTTTCAAAAAAAAGTTTCAAGGTCCCATGATGCACCAACCTAAAAGGGTTGATGACTCTAAACCTCTCAGTATCAGAAATAATAAACTAGATCGTTTTAAAATGATTAGCCATAAAGTTAACAAAGTAGGTAACGGTGACATAACTTTTGGTTGACACTCTTTATCGCCCCCATGATGCATATACTGACAAGTTTTGATGATCATAGTCTTGTATAAGGTATGTATAAAATCAATTTGAAAATAAATACCTTCTCAATTAAAAAATTACATCATCATGACTTACGTTTGAGTCAGAATGACACGAGTATATACAATGCATCAACTTACAAGATTTGATTATCCTAGTCATAATATGGCCAAAATATTAAAGTTTTCACAAAATATTAATTAAGGTCACATTTTAAGTTACCTTGAGGCCGTGACTTTGTCAGGGTGATATCTTGTACAAATATTTATCTACAACACCTCCTCACCCTGTGTAAGTTCGGTGATATTCTGCCCAGTGGTTCTTGAAAGAATATGTTTGCATCCACTTTTATTTTCCTAATTATCTCCCTTTGTTAAAGGATTATATCCAAATTTTAGGTACAAATGAAAGTCCTTTGGCCAAGGATACTCTGTAACAAATTTGACAAATAGGGATTCTACAGATATAGCCACTATTCAAAGAAGCTTAATGTGATGAGCAATTTGGTCCATTTTCAAAGCTTTCTTAAAGTAAAATTTCTCTAGGTCCTTCCCTTTAAAGTATTCATAAGCATTTTTTTTTCAAAGAGAGTTATCTAGAAATATAACTCCAAATAAGATATTTTTTTTTTCTGAACAATAAGAACTTTATTTTGTATTGTATAATGAGTAATCAAGTCAATATTCACAGCTTTACGACAAATAACAACAATTTGGTGTCTAGTTCTTCCCCATGCGGTATTTAGAGGCAATTATTGTTTTAGCTTGAACTCCTGATGCTCTTGTCTGTGAATGATCAGCAATGCCGATTGCAAGCAGCATCTTATCCTGGTCGCATGAAATGTCCCCATTTTTTTGTCAGGTTCTTTGGTAATCCAAGCCAAAATCAAACTGCAAAAGATGATTTAAAAAAAAAAACTGAAAAAAGATATATCAAACATTCCGATAAAAATGACTCAATTTAACAACTGTGATTGCCCCCATTAAATGATGTATTAAAATCATATTTCAATGAACATCTTTGATGTATGTACAGTTGATCTGCATGACAAAAACGTATTATCTTGAAAACTGTTGCAGAAGTTATCAAAAAATGCAATATTTTGCATAAAAATGAGTTCTTAAAAAGTTTACCAACTAAATTTAAAAAATGCGATCTCTTTTTTAAATGATGAAAAACCAAAATCCAAGTTCCACGTTCATCTCCATTGTATAGTGATTTCAATTAAAAAAAATGAAAACTTAAATCCCCTTTAATGGAAAACTCTTCAAAGAGAAAAACCGAAGGAGAAATTACCCTAAATGCAATATTATGCATCAAATTGACAACGTTCAACAGCTTGTATTTTTCTAAATGACCAAAAACCTAAATCAAAGTGCAATAAAAATCACTGACGTACACATAATTATTTGAAAAAATAAGTTCCCAATTTCATAAAATATGAAAGCTATCTAAACAAATGATGAAACTTACAAGCAATATTTGAATTAGAAATGAATAAGATCAATTGGTACCTTTCAAATAGACAGTCAAAATCAAGCATCATGCTTCTCTCTGATGTATATCATATACTGAATCTGCAATATTAAAAAAAATATCATAAAACTGTTGAAGCAGTTATCTAGAACAATAGGCCCAAGGGCCTTGAAATGCGCTAGTGATAAATTGTACAACCTATCACTTCTATTTGAAGCCTCTATGTATCCTATATATTTAGATAAAGCCCTTAAATTCAAAAAGTAGGTCATTTTATATAAAACACTCTGAGAACCCAATATGATTCTAAGTCAATTAGCACCTGAGATAGGTCATGGTGACCTATTTATCATTTGTCATTTTCTGAGGACCCCAGATGCAGCAACTATCTAAAATTGATGATTCTAAGCCAAACTGTACCTGAAATATTTATATAAAGCCATAAAATTTCAAAAGTAGGTCAAAATGACCTACTTTTCAGTTGACATACTCTGAGGACTCAAGATGCAACAACTGACAAAGTTTGATGACTCTAAGCCAATTGATACCTAAAAATATTTAATTATAACCATAAATTTCAACAGTACGTCACAGTGACCTACTTTTCAGTTGACATACTTTGAGGACCCAAGACGCATCAACTGACAAAGTTTTTTGATTCTAAGCCAATTGATACCTAACAATATTTAATTATAACCATAAAATTTCAACAGTAGGTCCCAGTGACCTACTTTTCAGTTGACATACTTTGAGGACCCAAGATGCATCAACTGACAAAGTTTTTTGATTCTAAGCCCATTGATACCTAACAATATTTAATTATAACCATAAAATTTCAACAGTAGGTCACAGTGACCTACTTTTTAGTTGACATACTTTGAGGACCCAAGATGCATCAACTGGCAAAGATTGATGATTCTAAGCCAATTAGTACCTGAAAAAAATATTTAATCAAGTCACAGTGACCTACTTCTTAGTCGACGTACTCCTAACATCCAAGATACATTAACCAACAATTTTTGATGACTCTAAGTAAATAAGTACACGAAATTATTCAAATATAGCCTTAAAATTCCAAGAGTAGGTCTGAGTGATCTACATATTTGACATACTCCAAGGACAAAAGATGCACCCACTTACAAAATTTGATTATTCTAAATCAATTAGTACCTGATATATTTAAATAAAGCCATAAAATTTCAAAAATAGGTCACAGCGACCTACTTTTTAGTCGACTAACTCTGCGGACCGATGATGCATCAACTGACAAAGTTTGATGATTCAAAACCAAATAGTACCTGAAATTTAGATAAAGCCATACAATTTCAAAAGTAGATCACGGTGACCTTCTTTTCAGTTAACTTACTCCAAAGACCCAAGATGCATCAACTGAAAAAGTTTGATGATTCCAAACCAAATAGTACTCAAAATATTTAAATATAACAAAAAATTTTCTAAAGTAGGTCATGATGACCTACTTTTCAGTTGACGTTTTTTGAGGACCAAAGATGAATCAACTTACAAAGTTTTATGATCATAGGCCTTGAAATGTCCAAAATATGCCTCTAAAACGCTTTGAAATCGAATGCCTGCAAAGTTCAAAAGTAGGTCAAGGTGACCTACTTTTTCATAAATTTGTTTCATGGCGCCAAGCTGCATCATCTTACAAGATTAAATGATTCTAAACCTCTCAGCATTCGAATTAATGAAATTCAATGTTTTTAAAAGATTACCCATAAAATTCAAAAAGTAGGTCAAGGTGACCTTCTTTTAGTTGACGTACTCCGATGACCCAAGATGCAACAACTTATAAAGATTAATCATCGTAGACCTTGCAGTAAGCAAATTATTAACATTTTAATAAATTGTAATTTTTGGTCAACTTTGAAGTGACCATGAGACCACGCCTTTGCCCCAGGGCGATTCCCCTTGCAAATTTTAATCTACAGCATATCCTCAACCTAATGTGTAAGTTTGGTGATAATCTGCCCAGTGGTTTTTTGAGAAGATTTTTAGCACCCAGTACATTTGGTTTTATTAACCAAATTATCTCTCTTTGTTTAAGGGTCACAACCCTAGATTTAATAAAAACGGGAGTCTTTCGGTCAAGGATACCTGTGACAAATTTGACAATAATTGGCAAAGGGGTTCTTGAGTTATGGCCCATATTCTAGAAAGTTTACGCACACCGCACAAATGGATATAGCATTAGCTCTCTGAGCCTTCTGCTCAGAAGTACAAATGTAAGCAATATAACACATCAAATGGATATATTTATCAACAGGTATTTTCTTATGATATCAATGATCAAAAATCAAAATCCAAGTACAATGTTCATATCTTATGTAAGCTCATTTGACTTTAATGTATGTTCATTAGACTTTAACAATAAAAACATATTATCCCTTTCATAGATTTCTTTTAGCAGTAAACAGAAAAAGGACAAATCTGCAGAAATGTTGTACCCTAAAAGTAATATTTTGCATCAAGTTGACTACGTTCAACAGCTTGTATCTTTTTCACAAATGACCAAAAATCAAACCAAGGTGCCATGCACATGTATCATGTAAAAATATCTGGGAAAATAAGTTCTTAGATTAAGAAGTGTTGGGCTGTCAGAACAAAAAATTGAACCCTATATACAAGAGGTGGCATAAAAATCAAGAATACCAACAACTCGTATTTTTGTCATAGAAGATCAAAAGCTATATCCAAACACTTTTCTTCCAAATGTACAACTGATTTGCACAATAAAAAATTCCTATTTTTCTCTCCTAAATAATCAAAAATCTAGAATTTAGGTACCATGTTAATTTATGACAGATAGATAATTGATCAACAATTGTAGGAGTACTCTGGAAAAAAGAATGTATATGTACAAGCAGGATGTACCCAAACCAATGTTGTATTCTCTTTTATTTTTCACAAAAATGACTGAAGTTCAATAATTGCTATCTGAACCATAATGATTAGAAGTCTTAATCCAAGTACTAAGCAAATACTAAATGTACGAACAAATTGATCTCCAAACCAAAACTTCTTATTATGAAAACTATTGGAGAAGTTATCCGAGTAAACAATGAACCCAGTATGCAATATTTTGCATCAAAATGACTGATTTTAAAAACCAGTACCTTTACAGATGATCAAAAATTGAAGTTGAAGCGTCATATTAATATCTGATGTATGTTTTTTTTTATTTTTTTAAAAAAATGATATCTTTAAAACTGTTGAAGGACTTATTTAGAAAAATCATGTACACTTGTATACAAAAAAATAAATAAATAAATTAATTAATTTAAAAAAAAAAAAAAAAAATGGTCAAATTTATCAACTGGTAGTTTTTTGTCAATGACCAAAATCAAAATCAAAGTACCATGTTCATCTCTATTGTATGTTCATTAGACTTGAACAATTAGAAACCTATATTCCCTTTCATGGGATTTCTTTTAGCAGAAAATTGAAAGAGAAATTATCTGCAGAATTGTTGGACCCTAAAAATATTTTGCATCAATTTGACATGTTCAACAGTTTGTATCTTTTACATATGTGACCTAAAACCAAACCAAGGTGCCATGGGGGGATGTGCATATCACTGATATAAAAACATTCAGGAAAAAGTTCTTAGGTTTAGATATGTAGGAGCTATCTAGACAAACAGGAGGCCCAAGGGCCTTGAATCGCTCTACTAATAAACTGTACAACCTACGGTATCACTTCTATTTGATGATTCAAATCCGTATAGTACACCAAAAATATTAAATACAGCCATAAAATTTCAAAAGTAGGTCAGGGTGACCTACTTTTCAGTTGTCCTACTCCAAGAACCCAATATGCATCAACTGACAAAGTTTGATTATTCTAAGCAAATTGGTTTCTGAAATATATTATTAAAGCCATAAATTTTCAAAAGTAGGTCATGGTGACCTACTTTTCAGTCGACTTACTCCGAAGACCCAAGATGCATCAACTGACAAAGTTTGATGATTCTAAGTCAATTAGTACCCGAAATATTTAATTAAAGCCATAAATTTTCAAAGGTAGGTCATGGTGACCTACTTTTCAGTTGACCTACTCCAAAGATCTAAGATGCATCAACTGACAAAGTTTGATGATTCTAAGCCAATTAGCACCTGAAAATATTTAATTATAGTCATATAAATTGAAAAGTAGATCACGGTGACCTACTTTTCAGTCGACCTACTGCGATGACCCAAGATACATCAACTTACAAAGTTTTATGATCATAGGCGTAAAAATGTCCAAATTATGCCTCTAAACCGCTTTGAAATCGCATACCTGCAAAGTTCAAAAAGTAGGTCACCGTGACCTACGTTTTAATACATATGTTTTATGGCCCCAAGATGCATCATCTTGCAAGATTTCATGATTCTGAGCCTCTCAGTAATCAAATTATTGACCTGAATTGTTCTGTAAAAGATTAGCCATAAATTTCAAAAAGTAGGTCAAGGTGACCTACTTTTTAGTTGACGTACTTCGATGAACCAATATACATCAACTGACAAAGTTTGACGATCATAGGCATTAAATTGTTCAAAATATACCTCTTAATCATTTTGATAAAGAATGGCCGCAAAATTTAAAAAGTAGGCAACTGTGACTTACTTTTAAGTCAACATGATATGAGGTCCTTAGATGCATCAACTGACAAGATTTGATGATCCTAGTCCTTATAGTAAGCAAAAATATCAACATTTTAATAAAATGTAATTTTTGGTCAACTTTGAAGTGACCTTGAGACCACGCCCTTTGCCCCAGGGTGATGCATTGAACAATTTTTAATCTACAACATATCCTCATCCTTTTGTATAAGTTGTGGTGATAATCTGCCCAGTGGTTCTTGAGAAGAAGATTTCTTAGCAACCAGTACTTTCGTTTCTATTTTCCTAATTATCTCCCCTTGCTTAAGGGTCACAACCCTAGTTTTAGTATACTAGGGAGCCCTTGGGCCAAGGATACCCTGTGACAAATTTCACAATAATTGACCAAGGGGTTCTTGAGTTATGGCCCATATTCTAAAAAGTTTATGCACACTGAACAAATGGCTATAGCATTAACTCTTTGAACCTTTGGCTAAGAAGAGCTAATAAAGAGAACCCTGTATGCAATAGTTGGCATAAAAAATAGAATACCAACAACTAATATTCTTGTCATAAATGATCCAAAACAAAGTTCAAACACTTATCAACTCTCTTCCAAATGTACAACTGATTTGCACATAAAAAAAATCCTATCCCAAAAACTCTAGGATGCAATACCCTATAAGAAATATTTTGCACAAACTGATGAAGTTCAACAACCGTTCATTTCCCAAAAATGATCTCAATTCAAAATCAGAGCACCATGCACATCTTTAATGAAAGTTTATAACCTCATCTGCAAAACAAACATCTTCTGATTTTGAAAACTGTTAGAGTGCTTATCCTAAAAAACGATGTAAAAGCTACATTATACATACAAATGACTAAGTTCAACAACTGCTATTTTCCCTATAAATGATCTGAAATCAAAACTCAACTATCTTGTACATCATTAGTGTATGTACAATTGATCTGTAAAAAAAAAACCTCTTATCCTGAACACTATAAGAGAAGAGAACTGGATAAATGATGAGCACTGTAATCAATACTTTGCATAAAATTCACCCAGTTCATCTGTTAATATCCCTCTCCTAAATGATCAAAAGTCAAAATTTAGGTACCAAGTTCACTTTTCACGGGATAGATAATTGATCCCCAATTGTAGGAGTACTCTGGAAAAATGAACATGTTCAACCACTGCTATTTTCCCCCATCACACATCAAAATTCAAAATTAAAGTAACCAGTAGATCTCTAATACATGTAATGTACAATTTACCTGCAAAATATTAATTTCTTATTTTCAACAATTTAGCAAGATGTATCCAATCAAATCTTGTACTATCTTATATTCTGCAGCACAAAAATGACTGAAGTTCAATAACTGCTATTTGAAGCATAAATGATCAGTAGTCTAAATCCAAGTACTACGCAAATACTTAATGTATGTACTTTTGATCTGCAAACCAAAAACTTCTTATTGTAAAAACTGTTGCAGAAGTTATCCGAACAAATGTTGAACCCCGTATGCAATAGTTTGCAGAAAAATGATGTGACTAATTTTAACAACTGGTACCTTTATAGATGATCAAAAATCAAAGTCGAAGCATCATATTCATTTCCGATGTACGTTTCTTTGATCTGCAAAATAAAAATAAATGATATCTTTAAAACTGTTGAAGGAGTTGTCTAGAAAAATCATGTACACTTGTAAGCAATATAACACATTAAATGGCTAAATTTATCACATGGTATTTTCTTATCAATGACCAAAAATCAAACTCCAAGCATATTGGCATCTCTGCTGTATGTAAATTAGACTTGATCAATTAGAAACCCATTATCCCTTTCATGGGATTTCTTTTAGCAGAAAACTGAAGAAGGTATTGTCTACAGAAATGTTGTACCCTTAAAGTAATATATTGCATCAAATTGACATGTTCAACAGTTTGTATCTTTTTCATAAATGACCAAAAACCAAGGGGCCATGAATATCAATGATGTAAAAACATTCAGGAAAAAAGTCCTTAGGTTTAGATATGTAGGAGCTTTCTGGACAAATAAAATTAACCCTTTATGCAAGAGTTGACATAAAAATCAAAAATACCAACAACTAGTATATTTGTCATAAGTGATCCAAAACAAAGTCCAAACACTTATCAACTCTCTTCCAAATGTACAACTGATTTGCACATTAAAAAAGTCCTATCCTAAAAACTGTAGGATGCAATACCCTATAAGAAATATTTTGCACAAACATCTGGTATTTTCCCAGTCACTAATCAAAAATCAAAATCAATGTACTAAACATATCTCTTACATAAATATGTACAACTTCTCTGCACAACAAACTCCTTACTTTCAAAACTGTTGATGGGATTATCCAGATATATGATATGCCAAAATGAGCAATATTTGGCACCGAAACTGATGAAGTTCAACAACCGTTCATTTCCCAAAAATGATCTCAATTCAAAATCAGAGCACCATGCACATCTTTAATGAAAGTTTATAACCTCATCTGCAAAACAAACATCTTCTGATTTTGAAAACTGTTAGAGTGCTTATCCTAAAAAACGATGTAAAAGCTACATTATACATACAAATGACTAAGTTCAACAACTGCTATTTTCCCTATAAATGATCTGAAATCAAAACTCAACTATCTTGTACATCATTAGTGTATGTACAATTGATCTGTATCAAAAAAACCTCTTATCCTGAACACTATAAGAGAAGAGAACTGGATAAATGATGAGCACTGTAATCAATACTTTGCATAAAATTCACACAGTTCATCTGTTAATATCCCTCTCCTAAAAGATCAAAAGTCAAAATTTAGGTACCAAGTTCACTTTTCAGGGGATAGATAATTGATCCCCAATTGTAGGAGTACTCTGGAAAAATGAACATGTTCAACCACTGCTATTTTCCCCCATCACACATCAAAATTCAAAATTAAAGTAACCAGTAGATCCCTAATACATGTAATGTACAATTTACCTGCAAAATATTAATTTCTTATTTTCAACAATTTAGCAAGATGTATCCAATCAAATCTTGTACTATCTTATATTCTGCAGCACAAAAATGACTGAAGTTCAATAACTGCTATTTGAAGCATAAATGATCAGTAGTCTAAATCCAAGTACTACGCAAATACTTAATGTATGTACTTTTGATCTGCAAACCAAAAACTTCTTATTGTAAAAACTGTTGCAGAAGTTATCCGAACAAATGTTGAACCCCGTATGCAATAGTTTGCAGAAAAATGATGTGACTAATTTTAACAACTGGTACCTTTATAGATGATCAAAAATCAAAGTCGAAGCATCATATTCATTTCCGATGTACGTTTCTTTGATCTGCAAAATAAAAATAAATGATATCTTTAAAACTGTTGAAGGAGTTGTCTAGAAAAATCATGTACACTTGTAAGCAATATAACACATTAAATGGCTAAATTTATCACATGGTATTTTAGTATCAATGATCAAAAATCAAACTCCAAGCATATTGGCATCTCTGCTGTATGTAAATTAGACTTGATCAATTAGAAACCCATTATCCCTTTCATGGGATTTCTTTTAGCAGAAAACTGAAGAAGGTATTGTCTACAGAAATGTTGTACCCTTAAAGTAATATTTTGCATCAAATTGACATGTTCAACAGTTTGTATCTTTTTCATAAATGACCAAAAACCAAACCAAGGTGCCATGAATATCAATGATGTAAAAACATTCAGGAAAAAAGTCCTTAGGTTTAGATATGTAGGAGCTTTCTGGACAAATAAAATTAACCCTTTATGCAAGAGTTGACATAAAAATCAAAAATACCAACAACTAGTATATTTGTCATAAGTGATCCAAAACAAAGTCCAAACACTTATCAACTCTCTTCCAAATGTACAACTGATTTGCACATTAAAAAAGTCCTATCCTAAAAACTGTAGGATGCAATACCCTATAAGAAATATTTTGCACAAACATCTGGTATTTTCCCAGTCACTAATCAAAAATCAAAATCAATGTACTAAACATATCTCTTACATAAATATGTACAACTTCTCTGCACAACAAACTCCTTACTTTCAAAACTGTTGATGGGATTATCCAGATATATGATATGCCAAAATGAGCAATATTTGGCACCGAAACTGATGAAGTTCAACAACCGTTCATTTCCCAAAAATGATCTCAATTCAAAATCAGAGCACCATGCACATCTTTAATGAAAGTTTATAACCTCATCTGCAAAACAAACATCTTCTGATTTTGAAAACTGTTAGAGTGCTTATCCTAAAAAACGATGTAAAAGCTACATTATACATACAAATGACTAAGTTCAACAACTGCTATTTTCCCTATAAATGATCTGAAATCAAAACTCAACTATCTTGTACATCATTAGTGTATGTACAACTGATCTGTAAAAAAAAAAAAACCATCTCATCCTGAACACAGTAAGAGAAGAGAACTGGATAAATGATGAGCACTGTAATCAATTCTTTGCATAAAATTCACCCAGTTCATCTGCTAATATCCCTCTCCTAAATGATCAAAAGTCAGAATTTAGGTACCAAGTTCATTTTTCAAGGATAGATAATTGATCCACAGTTGTAGGAGTACTCTGGAAAAATGAACATGTTCAACCACTGCTATTTTCCCCCATCACACATTAAAATTCAAAATTAAAGTATTCAGTAGATCCTTAATACACGTAATGTACAATTTACCTGCAAAATATTAATTTCTTATTTTCAACAATTTAGCAAGATGTATCCAAACAAATCTTGTACTCTCTTATATTCTGCAGCACAAAAATGACTGAAGTTCAATAACTGCTATTTGAAGCATAAATGATCAGTAGTCTAAATCCAAGTACTACGCAAATACTTAATGTATGTACTTTTGATCTGCAAACCAAAAACTTCTTATTGTAAAAACTGTTGCAGAAGTTATCTGAACAAATGATGAACCCAGTATGCAATATTTTGCATAAAAATGACGTGACTAATTTTAACAACTGGTACCTTTAAAGATGATCAAAAATCAAAGTCGAAGCATCGTATTCTTTTCCGATGTACGTTTCTTTGATCTGCAAAATAAAAATAAATGATATCTTTAAAACTGTTGAAGGCGTTGTCTGGAAAAAATCATGTACACTTGTAAGCATATAACACATTCAATGGCTAAATTTATCAACTGGTATTTTCCAATCAATGACCAAAAATCAAACTCCAGGTATATTGGCATCTCTGCTGTATGTAAATTAGACTTGATCAATTAGAAACCTATATCCCCTTTCATGGATTTCTTTTAGCAGAAAACTGAAGAAGGTATTGTCTGCAGAAATGTTGTACCCTTAAAGTAATATTTTACATCAAATTGACAAGTTCAACAGTTTGTATCTTTTTCATAAATGACCAAAAACCAAACCAAGGTGCCATGAATATCAATGATGTAAAAACATTCAGGAAAAAAGTCCTTAGGTTTAGATATGTAGGAACTTCCTGGACAAATAAAATGAACCCTTTATGCAAGAGTTGACATAAAAATCAAGAATACCAACAACTAGTATATTTGTCATAAATGATCCAAAACAAAGTCCAAACACTTATCAACTCTCTTCCAAATGTACAACTGATCTGCACAATAAAAAAATCCTATCCCAAAAACTGTAGGATGCAATACCCTATAAGAAATATTTTGCACAAACATCTGGTATTTTCCCAGTCACTAATCAAAAATCAAAATCAATGTACTAAACACTAAACATATCTCTTATATAAATATGTACAATTTCTCTGCACAACAAACTCCTTACTTTGAAAACGGTTGATGGGATTATCCAGACATATGATATGCCAAAATAAGCAATATTTGGCACCGAAACTGATGAAGTTCAACAACCGTTCATTTCCCAAAAATGATCTCAATTCAAAATCAGAGCACCATGCACATCTTTAATGAAAGTTAATAACCTCATCTGCAAAACAAAAAACATCTTCTGATTTTGAAAACTATTAGACTGCTTATCCTGAAAAACGATGTAAAAGCTACATTATACATACAAATGACTAAGTTCAACAACTGCTATTTTCCCTATAAATGATCTGAAATCAAAACTCAACTATCTTGTACATCATTAGTGTATGTACAACTGATCTGTAAAAAAAAAACCCATCTTATCCTGAACACTATAAGAGAAGAGAACTGGATAAATGATGAGCACACTGTAATCAATACTTTGCATAAAATTCACACAGTTCATCTGCTAATATCCCTCTCCTAAATGATCAAAACTCAAAATTTAGGTACCAAGTTCGTTTTTCAGGGATAGATAATTGATCCCCAATTGTAGGAGTAGTCTGGAAAAATGAACATGTTCAACCACTGCTATTTTCCCCCATCACACATCAAAATTCAGAATTGAAGTACTCAGCACATCCTTAATACATGTAATGTACAAATTACCTGCAAAATATTAAGAGCCATTCTCTGTAATGACTTTAACTTTTATATAGGAGCTGTGGCACGCATAGTCTCAGAATTTCTCCAAACTCTCTATGATAAAAATCTTTGATAATGTAAACTCAAATCAGGCAAAAATTGGTTGCTATGTGTCATGGTTACCATAGCAACATGTCCTAAAGTTTGAAAAATGGCATTTTTCAACATGTTCAGAGTCCCACAGTTAACGTTTGCAGCAAAGCAAACAAGTGGCAATGACTGTTTCTGAAAGTTGAAGGACTGATGTCTTAAATGCATGATAAACATGTTTGGTAAGTCAACTATTACATACGTTACTATGGAAACAAAGTATTCAAAAGTAATAATTTTGTTCATTTAATTTTATAAAGTCATACACTTAAGAATAAAAACAATTATAGGTTGAAATGCAAGCATATAATAGACAAGAGATCCTTGTCACATATACCAAGGACGAAATATGATATTTCTTATAGGTTGGCAATGGTTGCCATGGTTTTAATACCACAAAGGGATTTTAAATTTACTCTCTTAGTGTTTTAATCTTATCCTATCTTTTTAAAAAGCGTATTTCTATATAACTGATGATCAATTTTTTAAGGCGTTGGTGTGACCCTAATTTTCACATTTCAAAAAATTCAAATTCAATTCTTTAAATAGAGCGTTGCTATGGAAATTAGCCAAAGAAAATATGCATAAAAATCTGAAAAATATTCTGTTTCCTTGGATACGTACCCTTGTATGTAGATTCCCAAAACTTTTATGATTGATATATATGAACAACTAACTTGACTTTCAATTTCGACTACCACCCAATCTCTAACTGGATGCAAAAAGCTGGCACATGGGATTTAATGTTGATATAAAATTAACAAAATCGAGCATTTTCTCTTCTTGGTAACCATAGCAACAGTGTTGTATTTTTCAACAAACTTTATCAATATATGATACTCAACTTTAGTTCTACCAGATATAAATACTATTCAAGGTGAGTCAAATAATATGTTTCTTGATTAAAAGGTAAGTAAATTCCTAAAGCAGCAAAAAAAATATCACTTTAAACAACTGGTACGTTGTTTCCATGGTTACACTGCAAAGTAACAATTAATCCCAATTTTTCTTATGTTGTCGGTGTTGCAAGGTCCTAAGGATGTATATGTGCCAGTCATGAAATTTATTGTTTTCCCTCAAGATAGTAGCATTAACCCAATCTTAGCAACAGATTTTGCATGGTTACACTGTGTTACCATGGCAACCATAAAGGTTATTTTTAGAATAATATTGCCAATACCTAATTACTTAAGGTCAAATATTTTTATTGTTTTTCTTTGGTTGTTGATTGAGTTTGATCATGTAACATCTATCATTAGTGAATATTTAGCGTTTTTCAGCATTTTTCAGCATCTAAAATGTATTCCAAATGTACCCATGGTAACCACTTACTTAGAGATAAATTCTTAATAGTTTATTTATAGCATAAGTGGCAACAAGGTGTCATGTTTTTGTGATAATAGTTTGTTTTTCTTAGTCTTTATTAAGGCTTAATAAAGATTCAAAGAAGCTGAAAATCTCAAATTTCTTATTTTCAACAATTTACATGTAGCAAGATGTATCCAAACAAATGTTGTACTCTCTTATATTCTGCAGCACAAAAATGACTGAAGTTCAATAACTGCTATTTGAACCATAATTGATCAAAGTCTAAATCCAAGTACCAAGTATCAAACTACATGCTTCCATGTCAATATAACAAATGGCTTTGTTGTACTTGAGATTTTTTTTTTTATTTTCCCATATATTCCTTTGTAAAAATTTGATCTCCCATCGTGGCTCCTCCCTATCCCATGGGTCATCATTTGAACAAACTTAAATCTACACTACCTGAGGATGCTTCCATATCAATATGACTAAACATAGCTTTTCTGTTCTTGAGAAGCATTTCTTTTTTCTATATGTTCTTATGTAACTTTCAATCCCCCACTGTGGCTCCACCCTCCCCCAGGGGGTCATCATTTGAACAGAATTGAATCTACACTACCTGAGGATGCTTCCATATCAAAATGCTAAACATGATTTTCTGCTCTTGAGAAGAAGATATTCTCCTATATGTTCTATGTAAAATTTTCGATCCCCCATTGTGGCCCAACCCTATCCCCGGGGGGTTATCATTTTAACAAACTTGAATCTACACTACCTGAGGATGATTCCATATCACAATGAATAATCATAGCTTTGCAGTTCTTCTTCAGAAGATATTTTCCTATATATTTCTATGTAAGACTTTGACCCTCCATTGTGGGCCCCACCCTTCCCCCGGGGTTCATTTTTTGAACAAAATAAAATCTACACCCTAAGGATGCTTCCACATAAATATGACCAATCAGGGCTTTGTTGTTTCTGAGAAGATTTTTAAAATTTTTCCTATATATTTCTATGTAAAACTTAAATCCTCCATTGTGGACCCACCCCACTCCGAGGGGTCATGATGTGAACAAACTTGAAACTTCACTGCCTAAGGATGCTTCCATATAAATATGACCAATAAGGGCTTTGTTCTTGAGAAGATTTTTAAAGATTTTTCCTATATATTTCTATGTAACTTTGATCCTCCATTGTGGCCCCATCCTACCCCCGGGGGTCATGATTTGAACAAATTTGAATCTACACTACCTGAGGATGCTTCCATATAAATATGACTCATTATGGCTTTGCTGTTCTAGAGAAGAAGATTTTTTAAGATTTTTCCTATATATATATATGTGAAACTTGGATCCTTCATTGTTGTGGTCCCGCCCTACCCTGGGGGTCATGATTTGAACAAACTTGAATCTTCACTACCTGAGGATGTTTCCACATGAGTTTTATCTTTCCTGGCCCTGTGGTTCTTGAGAAGAAGATTTTTAAAAGGTGCTATTTATTTTTCACTAATTCTTAATTATCTCCTCTTGAAAGAGGGCATGGCCTTTCATTTGGACAAACTTTAAACCCTTCACCCAAGGATGCTTTGTAGCAAGTTAGGTTGAAATTGGCCCCGTGGTTCTAGAGAAGAAGTCGAAAATGTGAAAGTTTACAGACAGAGGGACGGATGGACAGACGGGCTACATACAAAATGTGATCAGAAAAGCTCACTTGAATTTTGAGCTCAGGTGAGCTAAAAACGATGTAAAAGCTACATTATACATACAAATGACTAAGTTCAACAACTGCTATTTTCCCTATAAATGATCTGAAATCAAAACTCAACTATCTTGTTTATCATTGTATGTGCAATTAACCTGCAAAAAAAAATCTTTATCCTGAATACTACAAGAGAGGAGAACTGGATAAATGATGAGAACTGTAATCAATACTTTGCATAAAATTCACCCAGTTCATCTGCTAATATACCTCTCCTAAATGATCAAAACTCAAAATTTAGGTACCAAGTTCATTTTTCAGGGATAGATAAATGATCCCCAATTGCAGGAGTACTCTGGAAGATAGAACATGTTCAACCTCTGCTATTTTCCCCCATCAAACATCAGAATTCAAAATTATTCAGTGGACCCTTAATATATGTAATGTACAATTTACCTGCAAAATGTTAATTTCTTATTTTCAACAATTTAGCAAGATGTATCCAAACAAATCTTGTACTCTCTCATATTTTGCATAAAAATGACCGAAGTTTAATAACTGCTATTTTAACCATAGATGACCAGGAATCTAAAGCCAAGTACTACACAAATACTTAATGTATGTTCTATTGAACTACAAACCAAAAACTTCTCATTGTAAAAACTGTTGGAGAAGTTATCCAAATAAATGATGAACCCAGTATGCAATATTTTGCATAATAATGATGTGATAATTTTAACAACTGGTACCTTTATAGATGATCAAAAATCAAAGTCGAAGCATCATATTCATCTCTGATGAACATTTCTTTGATCTGCAAAATAAAAAAAAATAAAAAAAATAAAGTGCCCCGCCACAGCATGATACGCCAGTCAAATATTGTTCAATTGTCATAAACAGTTTAGAGTGCAAGAAAATCATGTCAACCTTGATGCAAGGATTTCAATAATTTTTCCATTCCTTTTAATAATTGTTTATACATCTCCTGTGGTGTAGGCATTAATTATAACAAATATTACATTTATATAGATCCTCAACTGGTTGTGTTAGAGCTTGACAAATGTCCATCTGCACCCCCCCCCCCCCCCAGCTTTCAGATTTGTGAGACATGATGCTCTGAATTAGTTGATATTTTCAAAATATTAAATAACAAGATGTGTTTGTGAAACACTGATGCCCCCGTATGGCAGCTTATGGCGAAGGTTAAAGTTTCTTCAAATGCAAGTCAAAATCCAGGCTAAAAGATAAAAAAAATGTTGATACCCTAAGAAAGGTCTTGTCTCGAGGAATACACCTGTGAAATTTGAAAGACCTAGATACAACTGTTCAAAAGTTATGGCGAAGGTTAAAGTTTTCTAGATAAAAGTCAAACGTCAAGGTCAAGGTCAAAGTGGTTGGTATCCAAAGGAAGATCTTGTCACAAGGATTAAATATGTGAAGTATGAAAGCCCTAGCACCAACCATTCAAAAGTTATGGCCAAGGTTAAAGTTTTACAAAAGTAGGTCAAAGTCCTAGGTCAAGGTCAAAGGGTCAAAGTGGTCGGTATCCAAAGGAAGATCTTTTCACAAGGATTACATATGTGAAGTATGAAAGCCCTAGCACCAACCATTCAAAAGTTATGGCCAAGGTTAAAGTTTTTCAAAAGTAGGTCAAAGTCCTAGGTCAAGGTCAAAGGGTCAAAGTGGTTGGTATCCAAAGAAGGTCTTGTCACAAGGATTACATATGTGAAGTATGAAAGCCCTAGCATCAACCATTCAAAAGTTATGGCCCAGGTTAAAGTTTTTCAAAAGTAGGTCAAAGTCCTAGGTCAAGGTCAAAGGGTCAAAGTGGTTGATATCCAAAGGAAGGTCTTATCACAAGGGATACACATGTGAAGTTTGAAACCCCAAGCACCAACTGTTCAAAAGTTATGGCCAAGGTTAAAGTTTTGCAAAAGTAGGTCAAACTCCAAGGTCAAGGTCAAAAGGTCAAATTTGTTGGTATCCAAAGGAAGGCCTTGTCACAAAGAATACACATGTGAAGTTTGAAACCCCAAGCACCAACTGTTCAGAAGTTATGGCCAAGGTTAAAGTCTCATAAAATTTTGCAAAAGTGGGTAAAACTCCAAGGTCAAGGTCAAAAGGTCAAATATGATGGTACCCAAAAAAAGGTCTTGTCACAAGGAATACACATGTGAAATATGAAAGTTATAGCTCCAACCAATCAAAAGTTATGGGCAATGTTAAAGTTGACAACAGACAGACAAAAAGACAAACAGACAAACGGACAAACAGACAAACAGATAAACAGACAAACAGACAGACAGAACAAAAACAATATACCCCCGGGATCTTTCGATCCGGGGGCATAAAATATCATATTAAACAATATTAATTTAGTCTTAACAACTTAATCTATATCAAATTCATATTAAAATAAAAGGCTGGCCATCAAATGACATATGCTATAAACTGACCAGCAGTTCTTCTGTCTAATTCCCAAATGATACAGATAACAGCTGCTTGATCAGAGATCATCTAACAGAAATGATTGAGACAGCTAGCCTCCCTACACTGAACTCATTAATTAATCTTTAACTGCATGGATGCATGTCCACTCATTAATCCCAAAGGATGAATAAATCTATACACACTATATGCTTTGTAGTGCAATAAAAATGCATATTTATGTCATTCTGAAATTAAATTTGAAAACAAAGATTTTTTTTTTAAATTTGTTACAAAGATTTATAAAAAGAAACAAAAAACTTGTGTAATCTTGATGCAACATCCTTAATAAGGTTCCTGCAATTTACTCTTAGATTTGTAGGGACTATCTACCATAATTAAAAACTTTTTTTTTTTAAATACTTGATTTTTTTTTAGATTTAATGTCAGACTGGTTTTAAGCTGCAATCCCGAGTATAATTAGTTTTAATTATATTATATAATAATTATATTAATTATATTATTCAAATTATAATTTGTTATACAATATCAAATAAGTTTTAATTACTTAACTTTTCACCAAATTCATTTTAAAAGTTTGGCTAGCCAACTGTTTAATCCAACACAGCTGATTCTTTTTGCCCAGTTCCCAAGAGATATAGATAACACCTGCTTGATCAGAGATGCTCTACCAGTTAGCTCCTCACACTAAACTCATTAATTTCTCTCTAATTTGACATGAAATTTTCTGTTATCAAATTCTTCTTGACCAGTGCTTGATAATTACACCCATTGGAGAGGTGGAATTTTTCCTTCTAACATTACATTTGCTATAGATTGTTGTAAAGTATATTATGAAAAAAATAAGTATTTTCTTGATTTAACATTTTTTTAATAAGGATACTGCAACACTCTTGCATTTTTTGGGATTGTGTAATCTAATAAAATTTTTTTTTTTTTTAAATTTCACTTAAATTAAAGGTCACAGTGACCTTGAAATAGGTCGCGACACACCTTCTACCTAAGATGCATAAATTGACCAAGTTTGATGATTCTAAGTCTTATAGTTTTCTAGTTATGAGCCGGACAGGATTTTTCCATATTTGGCCATAGCATCTTAATCAAAAGTCAGAGCAACCTACTTTCAATGTGCGACACACCTTCTACCCAAGAAGTATCATCTGACAAAATTTGATAATCCTAGGCCTAATAGTATTAAAGTTATGAGCCGGACACGATAAAAGCTAACAGACGGACGGACGGACAGACGGACAGAGGGACGGACATGAACGCCATAACATAATACGTCCCGTCTAAAGACGGGCGTATAATGATATCTTTAAAACTGTTGAAGGAGTTATCTGGAAAAATCAACTTGAAGTGCACTTGTTAGTAATATAAGACATTAAATGGCTAAATATAAGACATTAAATGGCTAAATTAATCAACTGGTACTTTCTTATCAATGACCAAAAATCGAACTCCAAGTGCAATGTGCATCTCTATTGTATGTTTATTAGACTTGAACAATTCGAAACCTATATTCCCTTTCATGGGATTTCTTTTAGCAGAAAACTGAAGAAGGTATTATCTGCAGAAATGTTGTACCCTAAAAGTAATATTTTGCATCAAATTGACATGTTCAACAGTTTGTATCTTTTTCATAAATGACCAAATACCAAACCAAGGTGCCATTAATATCAATGATGTAAAAACATTCAGGAAAAATGTCCTTAGGTTTAGATATGTAGGAGCTATCTGGACAAATAAAATGAACCCTTTATGCAAGAGTTGACAAATCAAGAATACCAACAACTAGTATTTTTGTCATAAATGATCCAAAACAGAGTCCAAACACTTATCGACTCTCTTCCAAATGTACAACTGATTTGCATACCCCATAAGCAATACTTTGCACAAACACCTGGTATTTTCCCAGTCACTGACCAAAAATCAAAATCAATGTACTAAACATATCTCTTATATAAATATGTACAATTTCTCTGCACAACAAACTCCTTACTTTGAAAACTGTTGATGGGATTATCCAGACATTTGACATACCAAAACCAGCAATATTTGGTATCAAAAATGATGAAGTTCAACAACCGCTCATTTTCCAAAAATGATCTAAATTCAAAATCAGAGCACCATGCACATCCATAATGAAAGTTTATAACCTCATATGCAAAACAAACAAGACCTTCTGATTTTGAAAACTGTTACAGTGGTTATCCTGAGAAACGATGTAAAGCTACATTATACATAAAAATGACTAAGTTGAACAACTGCTATTTCCCCTATAAATGACTATAAACCATGCAACAACTTTCCAACAATTGTATTTGGTTTGTGTTTTATACCAGAGGCCATGAAAATCCCAATTTTGAAAGAGGCATCATTGCTAATCATAACTTAATAATACACTTAGCATGCTTACTTTGATTTCTTAATACCCAGAGGCAGATCAGAGGAACAAAGAAAATCAAAGGCCTGAAGGCCTGAGAGACGCATCACATTGAAGACAGAAAACTCAAAAAAAATTCTCAGAAAAATTCAACAAACATGTTGAGAGAAAATCAGGAATAAAAATAAAAATAAAAATATCCTAATTCTTTGAGGTTGAAAAATGTTGTTTTCTTTTATTCTTTCATTATTATCAGAGTAGAAAGGTGAAATAATGAATGAGAATTTAGAAAGGGATGATTATTGGATAATTCTATATAATTTAATACCTGAATTTTTTTTTAGTTTCTTTCATTTTGTGAGCTTTTTTAAATATCA